>NC_056726.1:1898216895-1898316895 GCF_019279795.1 Protopterus annectens | reverse complement strand
ACGTGAATATAACTAGAATTCCACTGCACAGACTGGCTTATCAAATGAGAAGTGCTAATAAGGTTTCCAGAAAAGAAGATTACCGAGTATACTTAGTTTATTGTTATTTAACGCCCAATTAAGTTTAGCTAGAGAGAAAAAGGGAAGTAAGTGACTTGCTTTGGGATGGCAGGGTACTTTAATCCTTTTATGTGAAGAACCTTACTAACAAGGCACTGAGAAGTGTGGAGTCTAGAATCAGAGAACATTTGGTTACATAACTGTTTCCTATTAGCCTAAAATAACGTGTGAACAGCTTGCAAGAAACTTCATTACCATACTAATTGTGTATATAATCTGTTATTCTCCCACTTTCACAAATTACGTTACTATGGGATAAAATGGAGATACTTCGTCGTTGGTGAAAGCAAAAAGTTCATCAGTCACCAACAATAGTTCCTTATCAAATAGAACTGAGGGTTTGACTGATCCCAAAGTAATAGGGATGATGCCCCACAGATTTATAAAAGTTCATACCTCAGGTTTTGATTATAGATGCAGCAAAGGGAAAAGAACTGCTTTACAACCTAAGAATTTAGGCAGTAAAAGATTCCTGCAAAGGAATAGAAGAAGGCAAATCTGACAGCAGGAAAGCATATAGGTTAGCTGTTGGCTGTTGCTGTCCTAGACAGAATATGCATTGGTGTGTTCCCCAGTCCTGATGAGGCAAAGAGATGTAGCAACTAACTTCACTGCATTATATAAACACATATTTCTTCTTTTTCTTTGAACTTTACATTCTTTGTTACAGTCTAGTTAAAAAAAAATGTTTTGCTGACATTGACAGTATTTTATCTCATAAGAGCTCATACCTGCGGTGAAAAAGGTCTAAGCAAGCAGGCATCCAACTGTACATAACCCTAGAAATGTTAAGACTGTTATTTTGAGCATTAGCTAGAAGACGTGTTTTGTAGAATTTCAGCAATGGAGATTTGACACATAGTGTTGATTAAAGCTATGAAAAAAGAAAATACATACACATCCCCAAGCACACTAGTTAGAAGGTTTTGTAATTTGCAGGTTTCTGACTTTTTCTGTGTTTTATAAGCCAATATTATGCATTTACTGGGAAAATCTTCATCACATACTTAAGTCATAAATGATTGTGATGCTTGGCTCTATCAGTATTGACAATGCCCCCAGAAAGAAAACAAAATCTATGTGTTTGGAAGTGTATATACCTGTGCTTTGTACGCGAACAGACCTCCCCTGTAGCTTGTGAGCACAAATTGAAATCTATTGTCAGTGCTTGCTGGTCTCAGCAGCATGCTTTGGCTTGTCAGTGTAGCATAACTAATCAGCTAGCTCTGAAGTCAGCAGCGACAGGTTCACCAGCTGGGCAGGATTCATATCTGAATGGATGAAACAGTGTGTTTGTTTTCACAGCAACAAACACTGCTGATCTAGCCTTTTGTCTGGACTAAACAGACACTGCCAATACAAGGCCTGAATTTTCTATATCCACACTTGTGTTGTCCGTTGCTTTACTGAGCAGTTTTTGTACTAGCAAGCAGGATTTTAACCTTCTGGTAATCCTTTTAAAGAACAGCTTGGAATGTAGTTAATCAGACTCTTTGTAGAAGTGCCATATTAAGAAGTGTTTGAAACAGTTGTAAAATAAAAATTTTACTTTTGAATTTTGTTTTTAATTGTTTTATAAGCTCACTGCTCTTGTGTTTATATTTTGATATGCATGACTGGAGATACCAGAAAGTAATGAAATCTGAATAAGGGGGAACTAAAGGGAGAGTAGGAGCAATATTACGTATATTCTTGGTATGGTTTTTCCTTTTTAAAAATGGTAACATTTGGGAGGAATGTATTTCTTATTCTTAGACTCACTTTTAATAATTAACATAACATGTAAGTTTGTGTGCTGTAGCACATTCCTTCATAATGTTCTATAATTTCTCCTTCAAAAAAAGGTAAATGTGAATTACCTTTTACTGGTGATGTTTTCATTCTTAGAATGCTTGGCAATTAAATGGCTTTATGAATAGAAACACTGTTTACAATGTAGTTAGATCATTATTATTGGTCAAAATGTCACAGTCATGTCCTAAATATTTTCATCTAGCTTTGAATAGCAAATGCTTGTAGGATGTAGGATTTAGGATTTTAAAATGCATGACTCTATAACCGAATATAGAAGATATATCTGCATAAACAAAATGTGTTTGTTGCAAGCATTAGTGCATTGCTGTTGTGATCCACTTGGAAGTGCATGCATTTTTTTGTATGTGTATTATTTTCACAGACCCCGGAAACTACCGCCCCATTAGCCTGATGAGCCTAGTCTGCAAGGCTATGGAATGTATCATCATGGAACTTATAAACCAATGACATTGGTAATCTGCAAACTCTGGACCCCACCCGGTTCGGGTTTGTAAAAGGTAGATCATGTCTTCTAAACCTGATAGACTTCTTTGAAGCGGTCAACAAAGCCTTAGATGAGGGCAAGGTGGTTCACACAGGCTATCTAGATCTCGCCAAGGCTTTCGACAGCATCCCCCCCACACTAGAATTATAAATAAACTCACTAAACTAGGTATAAATCCCTATGTCACAAGATGGGTTGCCAACTGGCTCACTGACAGAACCCACACTGTGAATGCAGCAGACTCCAAATCCAACTTCACACCAGTGACAAGTGGAATACCACAGGGTTCATTCCTGGGTCCTCTCCTGTTTGGTATCTACTTCTCTGAAGTACAGGCTAACACAGAAGGTCTTTGGCTAATGAAGTTCGCAGAGGACTGCAAACTAGGAGCCATAATCAAAACTCCTAATGATGTGGACATCCTACAAAAGGGTCTCACTGAGACAGATGCCTGGTGTCAAAGCCATGGCATCAAACTCAATGCCAAAAAGTGCATTGTCATCTCTTTTGGTAAAAACTCTGTACCCATGAACTACCACATAGGCGGTAGTCTGACACAGGTGGGCAGTAGTCTCTCCTTTGATAATCACATCGCCACAGTAGTCAGGAAATCCTTCTACATGGCACACCCCATCACAAAAGGTTTCTCATCCAGGAAAAAAAAGGTCGTTGTTCCCCTCTACTCGTCACTCATTAGACCCATTATAGAATCCAGCGCCCCTGTTGGTATGTACCTCACAAGACCTCTACAACAACTGGAAAGGCCACAGAAATACCTCACAAAGAAGATTACTGGCCTCAAACAGATGCCCTACGCAGACTGTCTCAAAAAACTCCGGCTTTGCTCCATCGCATATCGCCTACTCAGAGGCGATCTCTGCCTAACATACAAAGCTATGTCAAACCCAAAGCTGTTGGACATGCTCCACTTAAAGAAATCCTAATCCCTCCAAGCTACATGTTCTAGGGACCTAAACAGAACATGCTGGAGGGCTAGATTCCTGTCCCAGACACTTTCCATACTCTGGAACAAATTACGTATCTATATCAAACAAAGCTCCTCGTTAGCACTCTTCAAGAAAAATCTTGATGATTGGATGGGAGATAGAAAATTCACTTCAGGGATCACTTCTGTGGCTCTGCTCGACAGGGGCACAGGAAAATAATTTTCTTGGGTGGCGAAAGCCAGGGTACCTTTTTGGCTAGGCCTAGTACCTACCTATGAATCTATGTGTGACGTTTGTGATGTGTGTTTTATTTATGTTTATAATATTTATATTCATGTGTGTATGTACATTTGTATTTGTTTAAAGAGGTGGTAAACGCAAATGACTGGTCAGCTGAAAGAGTAGCGAGGAAATGTAGTATTGAAAATGTAAGACTACATCTAAATGAGAGTGTAGAGTGGGGGGTGAATTGCATATAGATATATCTGAAGAAGGGAACTGTTGAAGAAAAATGTCACATATGATACCATAAAGAACAGAGTTAATTGGTAATGCCCATGGGAGAGGAAGCCAGGATCCAGGATCAGTACTGATGAGCCACGAGACAGGTATCTAGTGAGCTCATTTATCAGGTGTTAACTCTTTCAGGAGAAGCCATATCTGTCAACCATGCTGGTTAAAATCAGTTTCTCAGAGCTACTTGAAATATTAGGTATGAGAGACAGCAAACTAAAAAAATGAGAGACATTGAAGAGTTGGCATATTTGTATACCTTTCTTCAGTGATCTGTGAAAGATGGACTCCAGTTTTAGAACCCACCTTACAGAAGATAGGATGAATGCCAGTTCTGCAGAGTGAGGTGGAACACTTGAAGCATCAAAATACTAAAATAAGATGAAAAGTTTTATACGTTTTGTCAGTTTAGGTTGTGGGATTAAAGTTGTAAGTTATCAACAAGCTTTGTCATGGTGTTCAGGGTTTGATTCCTTACCTCCCTATGTGCTTAATGTATAACGCTGAGTACTTCACTTAACGAGACAATGCTCATAGGTCACCTCTGAACAGATGTTTGGGCATACTGGTTCATCCAGCTAACCAGTTAATCAGTTAATAAAACATAGAGATCATCTGTTCTACACCGTTACTTAACATAATCATTCAATTTAAGACTGTAGTGCAGCTTGACACAGTGCACAAAGGGAATCATAATTGATGAGAGAGCCATGCCTAAAAGATCTTGAACGCAACTGTTTAATGAAGAGAGGTGAGGGATTTTAGGACTGCTGTGTGTCATGAAAGGCCTTAATATTTAAATGAATACCTTGGACTCTGTAGGAGCATATGGGACTGTGTTTAGGCCACTGTCACTAGTGGATGAGAAGAGATGTAGCGAGACAAAAGCATCATAGACTAAGGAAGCAGGGGAAATCAGAGAATAGAGACAGAACTTAAAAGTCAAGGAAAAAGAGAGTTAGAGAAGATGAGAGACAAACTAACATTAGGGTTGGGCTGAAGGTAAAGTCTTCTGCATAGAAAGAATAGAGAGATTAAAATCTGGCAAGGAATATATTTATAACAAGGTATAAGTGGAGTGAATAAAATGGGCATTATCCTTGTCCCGCTTAAAAATATTGGATAAGTTATTGTAGGGCTGACAAATTTACAAAACAGAAAAATATGATAAGAAATATAATTATTCATTCAGGGGAAGATTTAGGTACTTAAGGGAAATTATTTCCACTGAAGATTCAATATGCAGAACATATATGTGCAAGCATTATAAGATAATTCACTTTTGGAATGTATCTAACAGGATAGGCTATATTTTTGTCCTGCTTTGAACCTGTTTTGCTTATTTTATTTCCAAGAAAAGGAAATGTAAAGAATGTTGGGGATATACTGAATATGGGAAGATTAACTCATTCCCTCCAATACAGCTCTTTTGAGTGTGTACCTTTAACTCTGAGTGGGTGTGGCTTGAGCCTAAAAAAATAAGTTATCACCTTACTGTTCTAACAAATACTCCTTGAGAGAGGCCAAATATCAGTACAGTTGTGTTTGCCATCATCTATGCTTCAAGATAAAATATTCTGATACCTTGTATGTAGTCTGGTTTTAGAATTATTACTGCAAATGAACAAGCAGTGTTTGATACCTAGAGGCGCTGTAGGAATAACTGCAGAAACACTTAATGGTGTGCTGAGCTGTAGTGAGTTGAGCTATAATTCACAACTATTTAGTTTAGATTATGTATTTTAGATCAATGTAGTGGTTTAGTGTAAGGAAGGCTTGGAAATGTCAGTATTGACAAAAGTTAATTGCAGAATAAATGTAATGCATAAACATACTCCTAATCAATGCAAAGTGTGGCCGCGTATGCAGTAAACAATGTAACACAAATGATAGATACTAATAACGCTTGGAAAGAGAAGCAGGCTAGTAATTGTACTAGAACAAAGGACCTGAAGATGAAAGCGTCATGATTAAAGATTACATAAGAAGGCACATGGCTGCAGCTTACAATGTCATTAACATTTGTGTATTCTATATAATGCTTACTAGAGGGAAAATAATTCTTGTGGTTTCAGAATACCTCTAATTAGGTACAGTGGGTTCTCTTCAAAGGGAACATAAGGTTCAGATATGATTATTTGATATTTATGACTTTTTATGTACTTGTGTCTAATTGGCTAAAACAAGCCAAAATACTGAAAATGAATGAAAGATGTATGTCTCGCACTAGATGAGCAGAAGATGAACATTTCTCCCACGAGTTTCTTCACTGCCAGCTGATATATTTGTACCCTTTCAATCACTCAGACAGCTATTTTCTTGTGGCACATACTTCTAACCATAAAGAAAATTCTCAGCTAGACCCCATATAAACTAGAGAAATGTAATTAAGCATGATTGCTACATTGTTCTTACACAAGGAAAACAAGAATTAACGTTTTACTATAAACTTTTCTGTTACAGATGTTTCATGACATATGGTTGTAAATCATTGCTTACACTCCCTTGTCATCACACCACTATATTTCATCTATCTGTGTAGTTATATAACAGCACATTATATAAGGAAACACGTTTGTCCTCAGACTGGATGCATAACTGCATTCTTTCATGGAAGTGGTTATTTTTTGTTTTTCTGTATTCACTGGTTAACATTATGTAATTAGCGTTCTGTACCATGGCAGCTCAGTAAATAGGCAAATTAAAACAATGGAAAATAAGCATTTGTCACCTTTGATTTTCAACTTGCATTTGGTGGTAGACTGCAGCAATTTATTAGGAAGGTGAAACAGGGAAAGGGACCGATTAACAGTCATGAGATAACATGTTTCATGCAAATCATGCTGTTAAAAAGTGATTTTGAGTGGGGTTTTGCTTTGGCATTCCTTTTTCGATATCCTTGGGAAGACAACATGTCTATCAGATTAAAAGCTAAAGATAATTTATTCTTACAGGTATGTGGAAAAAAACCTCCAGTTTAGAAATCCAGATTGCTTCAAAGACAGCCTGATAGTAGAACATATTTATAGTGCAGAAAGTGAGGACAGTAAATATTTTTTAAAAATATTTTAATAATATCAGTAAGTTGTGTTGGATATGCCTTTAAGGACATACAACTGATGCTATTTCAGCTTACACAGAAACTGAGAAGAATTTGTTTGCATGTCTAAAATGTTTACAAAACTGTAAACTGTACGTTAGCAAAACCGTGGTTGTTCATAATTCCAATGCATCAAATATTGCAGATATATACAATATAGATGCAGGTAAGGTTAAAAATTTGTATTACTGTGGGATAATTTTAGGTAACTAAGACTTAGATGTTCTGAGTGAAAATGTTGTACATACAAGGGTGGTAATTTAAAACAGATTTTGGAATTCAGTGAAGTGCTTTGAATTCGACTGAAGGAAGAAGACCTTGGGGAGTGTTTAAATGAGCAGTGTGCAAATCCTAAAAATACACTGATGTGAGTCCATATTTGAATATTTTTTATACAAGTTTTTTTTTTTTTTTGGATAGTGGTGTGGTCTTAAGTTGCTAAATGTGATAGTTGTGACAGTTTCTGTATAGATAAGACAACACAGAAGCTTTTGCATTGCATTTATGAACATCTGTATGCTATAAGGACACATAATATGCCTGCCCTATACAAACATGGGATAGTTTGTCACATGTCAAGAATTTTTTTTTTGAATAATACCTGTAGGTAGCATGGGACCAAGAGGTGGTGACTCTGACAACCTGCTAGAATTTAAAGAATTAATGGCTTTGATAAAGTGCAGTGCATCCACCAAAGTTAAATGAAAATTTAATTTTAAAAAAATGTTACAATTTAGGAAGTTACAAATGTTTTAAATCTATTTATGAAGAAAGTTTTTTTAGAACTAATTTGCCTTAGTATGAGCTCATTGATTCATCTGATTTTAAGGGATAAAAGCACATTTTTAGTGGGGATTTTTTTCCTGAAGATGTCCCAGGTAATAGAGTTAAAAATGAAGTTGTATTAAGCCATTTAATCAGGACTTTTCATTTTCTTTATATTTTACTTGCACCAAAATTGTCTCTGCAGTCTAAAATTACATTTGACCTGCGTGCTGGCCAGGTTATGTCTTGTAACAGGAACATTTCTAAATGTACTGATTTTATGTTAATTAAGTAAACAACATAATTGCTTCTTTAGTTTGATGGTCTTTAGTACATATACAGTGCATCAAATTTACAACTACAGATTTTAATTCATACAGAGTGGAGCATATGCTGCTGTTCCGTACTTCTGCATAAAAGATAGCTGTGTTAGTATCTCACATTAACCAGACTACTAACATTCCTCTTGTACCCTAAGTGCAAGTCTGGGATACAGCTTCAGCCTTTGGGTAAAAATTTACTTTAAGAAAAAAGTTTGTTTGTTTATTAAACTTTGCTAACTGTGGAAGTGAAGTGGTCTAAAGACCTATTAAAATATTTAAACTGAGTAACAAAGTTCGTCCAAAGACCCTTTTTAGCCAGTTGCCCAAGGGATCATTATTTCACATATAATATTTATCCCATTAGGACGTACAGATGAAGTTTTTTTTTTTTTTTTCTTGGGGGTATTTGATCTTTATTGGTGCAAAACCTTCGTGGACATAAATTTGGTTTGGTAACAATCAGTAAAAAGAACTAATTGACTGGGAAGTAGAATAGAAACATCTTTTGTCTTATGGTATCTTATTCTCCAAAATGCAATAATTAAAATGAAGGAGCACGCAGTTATGTTGTATTTCTCACTATGAATCTGTTCATTGATTTTGATACAACAGACAACCATAATAAAAATATCTGAGGTAAGATTGGACTTCACTGGCAGTGGATATTTATTATTAACTTTATGCTTGTTTCTTGTCTTCACCTGAGATTTGTAAACAACCCATGGTGAAGTTTTGAAATAGCATAATGCTCTGCTATTATCTCAGACACTTGCCATACATTTAGCTACCCTCACTTGTATTACCAGTGACTGAGAATTAACTTTTGCAATTGCAAAACAGATTGCAGCATACTTATTTACTTTTGACAAATTATGAACACATGATGACAAGTGCAACATCCTAGGTCAGTGATGTGATGGCGAACCTTTTGGGATCACTGTGTCAAAAATTCAGAAAATGCCTAGCTTGACTATGTCGGCATGTCACCCCCCCCCCCACCAAACAACATGAATAAATAAATAAGTAACAATAAATAAATAAAAATATAACCACATAGCTTTCAATACATCAGGGATAAATTTCAACAGAAGCAGGGACCAATCCAGAAATAAGAGACATAGACAGCTTTAAACTACTAGTACTGTTAATGTGAGCCACTGACAGAAAAATTAAACTTGAATTAATATACATTTTCTGAAGTAAAATAAGTCTATCAATCTTATTATTGTCATTAAGTGTAAAAGTTGCCAGTTTTAGGAAGGATTAAGAAGGGCAGTTGAGAGGAATGTAAAACAGCCCACGCTTAGAAATACAGACTACTTGCCCTTTGCAGAAGCATAACCATAAAGAGAAAACAATGTCAGCACTACCCTTTGCAGACTGTTATCGAGGCAGTATACCGAAATAGTCTTTGAGGTTAATAACTTCCTTACCTCTGCAGCAGTGTTTTTGAACTGGCTGCTGGCACAAAATAATTCAATGAACTTCACACAAGCAATGAATGCAAAAGCAGTTTCTTTGGTAACTCAGATGTTGGTGAATGCTGGTGTGTCACCCAGAACGTCATGGCTTGCCACCTTTGAAACGCATGTTATAGGTTCGCCATCACTGTCCTGGGTACATTTGTCTTGGGACTAATTACACTGACAACACAGAGTTACCCATGCAGCATATTCTGTTACATCATACATTGTACTAAACATGCCAATTTTACATCTTTGGTCTTGAAACTAGCATAGATTTCAGTCAATCCCATAAGAAAACTAATGTCAGAGTAAACACATTCAGTCAAAATAGCTAGTTTTAAAATATTCACAAGTTGTCAAATTTTCACTCCTGTGAATATTACAGAATAGCTGCTTTACGATGAAAGATTAATGTTTCCTATATATTTAGAATAAATGATGTCTTTATGACAGCCACTTTTCAGGTGAAATATTTTACTTTTTTAACGTAACCTCTAGCAAAGTAATTGCAACAGCACTTCTCTCGGTCCCTGTCTTTTCCATCTTCTCACTTTCAAGGAAACTTTTCCTCTGTATTAGATTGTAAGCATACAGCATTTCATACCATCACCTTGGAATGGATCGATCACAGAACATCACACAGAGGGAAAGTTGCACTGTGGAATAAGGAATATGTTAAGGTGGCAATGCAGATTAACAGAAACCGTCAAAACAAGCATTTGTTTTATTAGGAAAGCCCCCTACATCCTAAACACAAACAGATCTTTTATTATGTTGGGACTGTGCAACCTTGGGATTAAGGAGGCAGTCCCACAGTCTTGCTGATTTTAATAACAAAGTTTCAGCCAAAAAGTTGGAGCTGAATAAAAGTGACTATTGCTGTTACAATTTTATTTTATAAGGTCATGCTTAGATGTTACACATTGTAGGAATGAAAAATGCGGAGTAAAAGTTTGACTGGCGTATGACATTATTGCATAACATCATCAAAAATGTGTAGTTTTTTCTGTGTAGTTTATATTTATATGATATTGGACAGCAGCTTTTGCATCAGGCAATCTTCTGCCGTATCACTTTTTTAAACAAACCTGTTGTGCCTAAAGATATCAGATGCTTCAGTCACCTTTCTTACCTGAAATGAAAATGTTTGCTACATGCCCTATGTTTTCTTGCATGGAAAAACAGCAGGTAAGGAGAATGACTTGAAAGGTGTGTCTCCAGTGAGTACACATAATCTGCTTTACTCAAGTGCAACAATAAATGACATATATTACCAGGTATGACCTGCTTCACCTTGAATATTATTTGATTCCATATAAAAGGCAGTTTTACAGTTTTGTCAGCCAGCATGTTGCCTCAGAGTTTAAATTATTTATGTAAATCAGTTAGCTGTAGGTGCAAAGCTGTCTCAGAATAGAACCTCTTTTTGTTCTCAATGCATAACATAACAAGTGTGTAATTACTAATTAAATGTTATACCATACAACTTATATATTTGTGTTTTGTTTATATGATTACATTAACACATTGCATTAAAAACATCATATTTGGTTATAAAACTCTTAGAAATTAAACTGATACATGTATATTTGAAATTATGTACTTTAAACCCTTGGTATGTTATTTTCACAAATCCTCCTGTGTTAACAAAAAATGTTATTTGCAGGAATCCATGCAACTATAATGAATGAAAAGTCTTAGATGAAGAACACTTTATCCTGCATTTAAAATGGACATAAGTTACTTCAAAAGTCATCCCTGTGGTGTAGAGGGATAAAATGTTAACTCTAGCCCAGTTAACAGGGGTTCGATTAGTGGCTTGGATGTTTAAGGCCCTGGCATGGAGGAATGGGCATTCCCATCCAAGGGAGAAAGGGCATTCATCTAGGCATTCCCTGCAGGGAGGTAGGGTCTGTAGAGGGGAGAAGCCCTTGGACATAACAAGCAAACACAGTGGAGGGAGTAAATCAAGGGATAAGTCCTAAAAAAAAAAGTCTCGGTGGAAGCAGTCAGTGGCATCCCCCCCAAACACACACACACACACACACACACACACACACACACACATACACACACACACACACACACTTAGGATACCGTCTGGTTCCACTGTAGTCCAGGCTTAGAAAGGAGACAGTCAGTCAGGGTGTTGTAGTAGAGGCTAGTAGACACAGTGGTGAAGGGGTGTGCTGGGGCAAAACAGCATAAATGAAGCAAAGTCATTGTACTGTAATGTTTTGTATGACTTTGTTTGATTTCAGTTTATGAAAGGCATCGAGTAACTGTTTTGGATTCATTTTGAAACCATTACTTGACCCACACCAACAGACCTTTGCACAATATTTGAACCAGTTTATGTACTTGACAGTTTTAATGACTATTTTCTCCAGTTAGTAGCATCTGATGAAAATGAAACCTATCACTATCCTAATGGCGTATTTATTATCAGTGGGATTGCACATTTGCATTTTATTTATGCTAGATGCATTTAAATCTCAACAAGGTGTAAAACACATAGTTGATGCAATGTTTTATAAACATTTGCTGCATTTGTTTTTATTGAGATCACTCTCAGATGTTTTCTTGCAGTAGTCTGTTAGATATGTTTGCTTATATTTAGAATTGACATAATGACTGAGGTTTTTATCCCTGGTCAGGACTCAAACACAGATCCTATAGCAAAAATGGTATTGTGTTTTGTTTACTACAGGTAACATGCAGCTATCCTTTGAATCAGAAAGGAAACATGGAGAGCTTAACAGTACAGATAAATCATACATTTTTCTCTTGCAGCAGTTTTTTTGTGTGTGAATGCTTCATCAAGATACACACACAACATATTGTTGCAGCAGTTTATTATTAGAAATGCCCAGCCAGTTTAACATTCCAACAAGTTTTGAAAATAGTAAGCAGTCCTGTCAAAACATGTGTTAAGAGTAAATGTTGCACGGTTCATTTAAAAGGCCAAAAGGTCTTGGAAATAAATTGTTCCCAGCCCCAAATCCCTTTATAATAGGGACTAACAACATTGTCTGCTTTTTAACAATGCAGTATACATTCATGAGTTTTAGCACAAGTTTTATTCCGCAGTCTTGTGACTATAATCCTTTAGCATTCTATGGTCATTGTCACTAAACCATCCATGTAACATATGCATATTTTTATCTGCTACAGAATTACTAGTATCATCTGTATTTATCTGTAACCTAACATCAGTGACCATTTGTTAACTTGTGTATACCTTTTTGTACATATCCTTGAAGTATAACTTGAAAGACTGCTTCCTTAGAACCAAATTATTGTAGCTGCCAAACCTTGTGAGAAGCATCTTCTGATAATTGCTTTTACATGGATTATCCTACAAAATAATTGCTTATCCTTTCAGGAAGAAAAATGTAATTGCAATGTCTCTGTCCCATAAAAGGTAAAACGGTTACATACACACACAAAAGAAAATGTCCTCAAAGCTACATTGCTTACAATGGTCAATTTACAGTCCTTTCAACATGCCACATGGTGCTGCAATTTATTTTACAGCAAGATTATGTCATCCTTTAAAATAAACAACTTCACATTCTAATGGTGTTCTAACATTTTAACAGCCTGCATTATTGTTATAGAACTGATGGTATATTGTCAGTATATACATTACTCAGGATTACACAAGATGATATACATATTTTATTAGAATTATGGAAGGCTATCCAAATACATACTGGTGTTAGCATTATTTCTCAATTGCTTACTTTTCTATTAATGACATATTTTTGCTGCTTCATTAATTTTAGATGTCAGGGAAGTTTCTTGCCTAACTTTTAAGCCATTGTTGGAATTTTCTATCATGGGGAAAACTCCCATTTCCTTCAGGTATACGCCTCATGAGATAATAACCACTGAGTCTATGTGCTGGTCCATTTTTTTTCCCCCTTTCCATATGACATCATTGAACCCATTAAGTCCACTTGCCCTTTAGGGTCTTTCTTTGCCCACTCTGATTCAGAAACTACAATTCTTCAACCACCTGTGTAATGCAAAAATGTGTACACGTTTCTTATGTCATTTTTAATTTGACTACTGCAGCCTACAAATACATACCATAGTTGTTATGAGTCTGCACCAACTCAAGTGAAACAGAAATGGCAGTAACACATTTTTAACATTGTCTGTTTGGTTTTTATTGGTAGTAATAACAGACTCATCACCAGTTGTTTATGGTGATGTTCACTTCATTTGTATATTTCTCTGAAAAGGCAAGGCTTACAGCAGGAATCTACTTAAACGTTATGCATTTTTACTCACATAATTATGACGGAATATGCTTTAAAAATAGGCTGACAGTAGTACAATTTTATAAAGTAGGACATGATGTAAGTGTATTCTTTTTTAACATTTTATTTATGTCAGTTATTTTTGTTGGACTTGTAGGATGTACATTTAGTGTATCTCTTATCTTGCTTATACCACTGTGCTATGGGAATTTGTAAACATAACATTTAACCTTGTAAAACTGTATAATTAACTTTTAACAGCACCTTGTTCTGTTTGCTACATATTATGAATTTCATGGTTTTAAATCAATAGTACAAACAACTAGAAAAAATATTTATACTCGAGCTGTCTTTGCATCATATGACTACATTTTGATTTGTGCTTGTAAAAAGTATGTCGTTTAATAGAAGCCTGTTATACAATATTTGTGTTTGGTCATGAAGTAAACAGACTGCTTCTTAATTTACAGGACAACCATCCCATATGGCACTTCAGTTTTCTTTTCTGAACTGTTTTATAGTTCAGTTGCTGCTTATAAAATTAATGCTAGAAGTGCAAATATTACTTTATAGAGAATTTCTGCACTTAACAGGATACACCTTCTGTGTGATAGTTTTGTCCATTTCAGAAGGTTTGTTTGAGATTCATTTGTGCATCGTGGTTTTGCAAATGTATCCTCCTTGATAGTGTATGCTGCAATGTTTCTGTCGTTCTTAATACAGTAATCCACATCCTCTGAAATATGTGTATTTTTATGAAGACTGGCAAGCAGTTGCAGATTTTTAGGTGCAATGCATCTTAGTAATTTTTTTATTTGTACTTATTTTACATATTTTTGATAAATGCTTATTTTTGATGGTATATCCTAAATGCAAGACAAAAAAATATGGGGTTAGAAATAATTTGTTAAATGATTTGCTTTCAGACATAGTTCATTACGTCTATTTAGCTCTTCTTTAGAACTTAAAAAACATTTTTGTTTAACTACCAGGCTGCAAAATGGGACTGTCAGCTTTTGGTTTTCTTTCTAGAGGGGAGGAATAAGTATCAGACAGGAGGAATATCCATGTTTTAATTGTGCATGAATAATGAGGTAATGCAGCATAAATATGTGGTATCAGATAGTCTTTCAAGAAAGAGAAACAAACTTTTTAGTGTTGTTTACAAGTACTTTTTTGTAATTGTTTCACACAGTGGGCCAGATTGCAAAAGAGTTGCTCACCACTTATGTCTGCCCTGATTCTCTCTCACAGTAGGTGACTCACTTTGGTGTGAGGCTTATCTATATACAAGTTTACACCAGGGGCCATATTCCAAAACATGTAATCTCCAGTCTTTTGGAAATGGGCCCAACGTCTTAATGATAGAAGTAAATATGCCTTGGTGGTTTGTATGGCAGCAACTGATGTGTTCACTTGGAATGGTTTATAGTTTCTTATTTGAATAAATATATTTTTGAAGTTCTTACTCATTTTGAATGAATCATATGTTAGAGGTAGATTATCATGTGACTGGTATTTGCTGTATTACACCTATTGTACATGTGCTCTGATCTGATCCTGGCAGGCTGGGACTGAAGAAATGCTGGATTTGGGGAGGATTTAATGCTGCATTGTGCACCAGTGTGTCACACAGTGCCACAACAGGGTACTGATACGTGTCAAATGTGCAGATCAGACCACAAAGGAAGGAAGATGCCATGGTCTGTATTGGTTTTAAAAGACAACCACAAAAACAGGTCATAATAACCACTCATGAAAGAAACAATTGCTGATAAACGTCAAAAGAAATATCATATTGCTGTCTTCAGGTAGGTCACTTTGTTGATGGTGAGCGCTGTTCTTCCAAGTCTCTCTCTCTCTCTGAAGAGTTCTCATGAACTCTGGATAAAGTCCAGCACCTGAATAAAACATAAGCACTCATCTGTTTTTATTGTTTTTGTTGTTTTCTATTAAAGTGATTTTAGGTGAAAAATGATGTGGTGTATCCCACTAACAACAAAAGTGACCTACTTCTGCAAAATCTCTCTTGAAATACATAAAGCATGCATTTATAAGTTGCATGCTCATTTGTCCATTTAATAATTACCTGGACAAAAAAATTTCTACGTAATACAATATTTAAGCAAAGATAAAAAAACAGTAAAAAATAACCTGAGAGAAGTAATTCGCCAAGAGTAAAGAACATGTTCAGTAGGAGGGAATCTCTAAAAAAAACAATATGTAATAAGAAAGTCACTATAAGATAATCATGACTAACTGAATAACTGACTTAATAAACAGCAGGCAGTAGATGTGACCCTCACATAAAACAATGCAGTACACTAAATTACTGATCTTAAATCACTAATTAATGCCTTGATCATGCTCAGATTTTTAAGCAGTTCCATAGTCGCAGTTACGAGTATATTTATTTAAATTGAATTTGACAGGTCATTCATGGCAGTTTTGCTTGGTTATCCCCAGAAGTTATGTAAAATAATTTTCTTCAAGCAGCTGTCTTCTGTGAAACTGTATAAAAATGAGGCATGTATTATGAGAAATATTATGCACAAGGTAGGTTTTCTTTTGAGAGTTTCAGAGTCAAAATATTTTCAATGTCAATTCCCATTATTTAGATTCAGTAATACCCCATGAAACCCCTTCCAGTAGAAAGAGTTTCCACTGAACAGTCAGCTGGAGTGTTTTGGTACTACTGATACCATATTAATAATGTCATGAGTCTGTCTTTGTTTATGCGGGTGATATGCAGAATTTTTCTCTGACACTCAAAAAGTTGGAGTCTAGGGGGGACTATATGCTGTATGATGCCTTGGAGAACTCTGAGGCTCTGTAGTGAAGTACTTTAGGTGCCAATTCTATAATCTAAAGGTTCTGAGTTCAAGTGTACCCCTTTGTGGTTTGACATCTCTTATAGTTTGGGAGTTGGCATAATGGCTAAGGTGTATACTTCATAAACACAAGGTACAGAGCTTGATTCTCACTTGAGGAAAATCAGATAGGCTTAAAATGACCCACACGGGCAGCTCACTTAGTACTTATCTATGAACCCATGGAACTAGCTATGAGATGTTACCCTGTGTCTTAATTCTTTGACCAAGAAATAAAAAATTAAGTCTGATATACGAGTCTCTGGTGTGGGCTTATGCTTAACATAATGCCATACTTGAAAGAGTAAGAAAATTTGATTATTGTGAAGACTTGTGCTACTTCTGAAATTTAAAACAAGACATGTATGCATTTTAATGGCGATGAATCGGAAGATCAAATTCATATTTAACGGCACAATCACTGTGTCTTTTAGATCTTTAATTTAAAAGCCTTGTGCCTGTGAGATCTTTGGGAAATAGTAAAAATCCACTCAGAGATTAGTGGATTAGTATTTTCTTTAGGTATTTATTTAATTAATTGATAATTGAGTATATATTGGTCATTTAATTGGTAACTGAAAACTGAGTAAGTGGAACAGTCTGGGAAGTCTTTTCATCCACAGCTAAGATACAATGCTAAATACCTTAATACAAAAAATGGTGGCTACATAATAAGCAATAAATGCAGTATATATTGCATTTACTGATATTTATATATAAAAGTATTTTTCAGCAACAGAGATTAATGAAAAAGTTAATAATGTTGATATATAGTCTTTAGAGACTAAATTCAGCATTATTTTGAGTGACTATATATGTATCTGTCAGTAATTTCTGCCCCTTAATTGGTGATTGGGGTGTCTGAGCACTCTACTAATAACACAGTCTAGTATGGAGTGCAAGAGATGTATTTACATCAAGAATCTAGAATCCATGCTCTCTCTCACTCAAAACAGTAACAACAAGAAGGTTGTCAACTCACCTGCCACTACATATTCACATAGTACCACTACTCATACACATAGTACACATCAAACACATAAATCCACATATGTTGAGGTTCTCTCAAAAAACTTACCGAAACAGCAGAGACATCCAAAACATATCTCTGCTGCAGCTAACAGTCTCCACAGCACCATAGAAACACCATTGTCTCATCCACCAAGCTTATAAGGCATAACACTTAAAAAAAAACAAGCTTTCATGTCACTGGAGACATAATAGTGCAACACACTGCTGTCCCACTCACCAGGGTGGACAAGGAGAAAGTCACGGTCAGCTGCCTGTCCGATACCAAGATTTGCCAAATCACACTTGCACTCAGGTCTCTCAGCAACATGCACCGTTATGACTCTGTCATAGCTCATGTTAGTGTGAATGACCTGAGATATAGATGTATGAAGAGAGACACAGTCAAGCTCTCTGAGTATGCCCACCTTGCATGTATATCCCTAGCCTTGAGCTGCATACTACCCTCACCAGAAGGATGTCACAGTATAAACAAAAAATGACTGATTTCAATAATTGCCTTAGTCTTTGGTGTCATTCCAAGGAGATCTAGATCCTGTCTGGCTTCCCATGGTACCTTTTTTTAGACAAGCTCTCAAAAACAACATTACCAACATGAAATTAATCAATTGGAACAAAATAAGGGTCATGCTGCTAAATGCTAAGTGCTTAAACCATAAAGTGCACTCCATGGAAGCACTTCTATATCACTAGGAGATGTAGATGTCTGTGCAGTCACAGAAACCTGATTTAAGGCCTTGGAGAGTACCCCAGTCCTGCAAAGCTACAATGCCTTCCACACCTTTAGACTGCAAAGCTACAATGCCTTCCACACCTTTAGACTGCAAAACGAACATGTGAAAACCAGAGGAGTCAGTGTTTCAATCTGTATGACAGATACATTCACCTCAAGTCTAGTTAGGCTAGACAACTCCAGGGAGTTACTCTAGGTTACAGTGAGTAAGATCCCCATTCAAGTCTTAGTCAGTTACAGATCTCCTTCCATGGGTCATGATACCCATGAATCCTACTCAACCAAACTGAAGCCAGTCCAAATTTTACTGAGCACAGTGGTTATGGGGGATTTCAATTATCCCACCATCAAATGGGCAACCTACTCTAGCCCAAACTTGCTAGCTCAAAAGTTCCTTGACTTTGTGAATTCAAATCCCTTGGAGCAAATTGTCCATACCCTGACAAGAGGAACAGACATTCTAGATATGGTCCTCACCGACATGTCAAACAGGTGCAATGCTGCAACTGTTGGACCCTCATTAGTTAAAGCTGACCACAAATCAGTCACCTTCGAGCTTACACTAACATCAGAAGTCACAAAGGGTGAATTCAGACTAAAAAAACTTCACCAAGGCAAACTATACCCTCCTAGGTGAAGGTATAAATGCATTCCAAGCCCCACCCGAAGCTGAAAGTGGTAACTATGCTGAAGCTTACACTAAAGCCCTGTATAATCACTTGCATAAATGTGTAAACTTGGTTGTACCAGATAGAATCAAAGCCAGAACCCCAAGTAAAATCAAGCTGTCATGGTGGACTTCCAGCATCAACAAACTGTACAATAAATGCAAAAATCTGCTGTCCAAGAAAACAAAAACAAGGACCCAACAATGGAAAAATACCCGCCTCAGCCTTAACTGGCAAATAAGACAACTTGTCAAATCATCCAAGAACTCCTTTGAGAGAAACCTATCAAGTACTGGGGATATGCAGGAGATTCACCAGAGTGGGGTCTGACAATGCCCTGTATGTCAGGCATAGATATCACCTCAAAAGCCTGTAGGAGACAGAATACAGGGATAGAGCCTTGAGGCAGTCTGCACAGGACATTTTACTTAAGCCCTGTATTCTTTTAGTGAGGAACCTCTGTGGACATTCCAGGTGTTGGATATGCCTGGTTAGGTACATACCAAAGGGGGCATTGTACTGAATGATACATCTGATGAATGCCAAATACAGTGGAACAATGACTTCCTTGGACTTAGATGCCATGCCTTTATTTATAAGTTGCACAACATAGAAGGATTTCCTAACTACTGCAGACATGTGATGGTCAAAGTTAGATTATTATCTATGTGTGTCCTTAAGTCCCTGACTACTGGATCAACTCTAAGGGGTGTGTTTGTCAATATAATAGTTACCAGGGAAGGATGACTTCCTGAAATATACTATTATGCATTTCTTGGCATTTAGGTTTAGTCCATGGCTCTGACACCAGTTGTTTGTCTCTGTCAGCCCCTCCTGGAAAACATTTGTGCCATTGTGGTATTCAATGACTGCTCCTAATTTGCAATCATCTGCAAATTTAGTCAGTCAGAGACCACTGACATTGGCCTTGACTTCAGAGAAGTAAATGCCAAAAAGGAGCAGTCCAAGGACTAATCCCTGAGGGGACTCCACTTGTGAGTGGCCTTTGTAGAGGTGTACTCCTGAATTATAGCTTCCTGGGTCCTGTCTCTGAGCCAGTTGGCTATCCACCGGTGATATGAGTTTGTGCTTAACCTTTTGAGTTTGTCAACAATGCCTGAGTGGGGTATTGTGTCACATGCCTTGGCCAGGTCAAGGTAGGCAGTGTGAACCATTTTGCCCTCATCCATTGCTTTGGTGACCTTCTCAAAGGTCCACCACATTAAGTAGGCATAATCTACCCTTGATGAAACCACACTGGGCTATGTCCAGTGTCTGGACATTTACTATAACACTGTTGATCATTTCCATTATAATTATTTCCATGACTTTGCATATAAGACTAGTGAGACTTATGGGTCTGTAGTTTCCAGGGTCTGTAGATGGCCCACCTTTGTGCAGAGGGATGACTGTTGCTGTTTTCCATCCATGCAGCACAAAGCCTGCTTGGAGGCTATAGTTATGTAGTAGTTCCACAGGCCCTGATAGGTCATGTTTCATGCTATTTAGAAGGCATCCTGGGATACTGTCTGGGCCCATTGATGCAGTGTTGGCTTTAGAGAGAGCATTGCAAACCTGTTCCCTAGTGATAGCAGTAGCAGTTATATTAGATGGTATTTCCTGAGGGAAGGTTGAAGGGGGAGAGAGGGGTAAAGTTGGAGCTGGAATTATCGACCAGTAGGTTTGCTGTATCTTCTGGTTCAGTATAGCTGGCTGCATTTATAATGATCTCTACACACAATTGCGTATTGCTTTTGAGGTTGCAGATATAGCTAAAGAATGCCTTGTGCTTGCCTTTGGCCTGGGAGTCCAGATTCACCTCAAATTTGGCTTTGTTAGACTTTATTTGTCCTCTTGAGTTGTTTTAGTTTCATGACAGTGCTTTTATCCTGCTGGGTGCTGCACCTCCTAATTTTTGCCATGATTTTCTTCCTTCTGCTATACAGCCTGTTGATTTTGTGATTCCACTAGGGTGGTTGGGATTTTGAGTAAGTTCTGCACTTCTTCCTGGTGGGTACAGCTGCCTCTGTGCAGCTATTAATATGCTTGTACAAGGTTTCTATGAAAAGTTCTGCATAGGCAGCAGTGTTCTCAGGGTTTATGGGGGCTTGCAATTTTGCCAGGTTATCAATTAATATCAGGAGGTTAGCCTTACAGTATTTCCTGAATATTCCATATTTTGATGGGGGTCCAGGTTTTCTTTTTACTTCAAAGGAAACCATTCTGTGGTCTGACCTTATCAGGGAAGACATTACAGTAGGGGATGCGCAGCACCTTCCCATATTAGTGAGGACCATATCCAGTATGGTTGCACCACTGGTTGGTGTATTGACAGTCTGATGCAAGGAGTTTGTGTTTGCAAAATCCAGGAATCTCTGTGCCTGTAGGTTTGGTGTCATATAAGATTCCCGATTAATAGTGGGGTAATTAAAGTCACCCATGGATAAGGTATTGGGTTAGATGGTTAGTGTTTATAATAAATTTAAATACATGGTATAGGTTTCCTGTGTCATAGATGGGGACCTTTAGCTGACAAGGAAGTGATATTGGATTTTGCTTTTGGCGATTTGAACATGGAGCAGCTCATGTGCATTTTCATGTTTAACCAGCCTTGAGGTGTATTTATTTTTGACGTATATAGAGACAGATCCACCTTTACTCCTTGTCTGTGTAGTAGATGGTCTGAATGTGTGGAAGGCATTATAACCTTGCAATGTTGGTGCGCTGTCTGCAGCTTTAAACCATGTCTCGGTGACCGCATAGACATCAGCATTCCCTAGGGTGAAGAGAGCTTCTAGAGAGTGGAGTTTTTGTTTAGATTACTAGCATTGAGCAGTAATACCTTTAGATTTTCTTGGTTTTGATTTGCTATGACAGAAGTACTTTCAGTTTGGCGTTACCTAAAAAAGACTCTCTATGGGGGAAGGCAACGTTTTAGCTAATATTTGAAAGCCTGGAGGGGAGAGGTGCAGACCATCCCTTGCAGAGCAGCATTGTCTGTTGACTATCTCCTTCCAAGCTGACAAATATTGAATGACACCAGAAACTAAGCCAATTATTAAAGTCAGTCATCTTTTGTTCGTATTTTGTCATCATCCTTAGAGAAGGTAAAATGCTGCTCAATGGTAGGCCCATTGCCAGCCTGGGACACATATTCTGAGAACTCCACTATGTCTCTCTTCATATAGTGTAGGGAAGTATATCTCCGATCATTTACTTCCACATGAACCATGACTGAGTCATGTTGGTACTTGTGGTCCAATGAACTGCGTAATGTGGCGGATCCTACCCCCTGATAAGTAACTGTCTGTGACTTTCTCCTTACTAAGCCTGGTGAGAGGGACATCAGCAGTGTGTCTCACAATGACGTCTCCAATGACCAGAATGTTGTATTGTGTTTTGGCTTTCCTTATGGGCTTAGAGGTAGAGGCTTCATGAGATGTGGCTCTATGTGTTGATGTGGGTGCTGTTTTGAAAGAGTGCATTTGGGGCTGCTGAGTGTATTTGTTACGTGTACTTTGTCTAGGAGGTCTTTGTGGTTAAGGAAGGTTAGATTTAAGTGTCTCAGCATATGTGGGTCTATATGTCAGCTTTGAATTGTGTGTGATGGGTGTAGCGTGTACACTGCTGACAACCTTATTGACATTGGGAGTACTTTTATGTGAGAGGTTTGCCTCCAGTGACATTGTATAAATACATCTTTCACATACAATATTAGTTTGTTTGAGAATCAACTGGTTGTCAGTAAACATGGAGCAATTTCTACATTGCTGGAAGCAAACTGGTAATAGAGACAGTGGGAAAGTTCATATCCATGGCAACAGACTCTTTTTTTTATTGATAGCTGGAGTGAGAATATAAAGCCATGTCAGGAGTATTCAGTTTGCAGCTCTGGGGACATTGCTTGTCAGTGCAAACTAGTTGTCCTGTATGCAGCTAGGTACTGGAGAAATTTCAGTCATGCTTTTGCAGGAAAAATGCCACTCAAGGTGTCTGAGTCTGTACAGGGCACAGTCAAAAACTTGAGCAGAAGCTAATACATAGACCCTGAATATTTAAGGATGAAATATTTATGCAGATATTCTGAAGTTAGAAACAAATCAAACCGTACTTACTGAAAACAAAGAGCTTGTCAAGAATGATGAAAAAAGGGGAGTTGCATGAATGGCTACTGTTTGGTTACTACTAGTGCTCGTCTCCCACAGCTTCACTCTGCTGGGATACAATGCTCCTTTGCTTCTTCTCTCCCCAGAAGCAAAACATTAGCACCAATCCCAAGATGAGAAGCAGGCCACAGCCTATTTGGTGATCCACTGTTTTGTCCCAGATAATGCAGGTCTGTAGGCTAGTTGTAGCCTTTTCCTGGTAGATGCCTTTAATAGTAACCAGATCAATCAGGACCATCAAGCACAGTCACTCACTGGCCAACCAGAAAAAGTTAGGAATGAATGCACTCTGCTCCTTCCCTCACCAGGAGCAGAATATAAGCACAAATTCCAAGCTGTCACCTATGAAGCAGTTATTAGGGTTTCTGGTGATCAACAGTCTCCAGGAAATAATGTCCATGTGCTCCTTCTCTCACCAGGAGAAAACAGAGGCAGTAATCCCATAATGACTACAGAGAGGCAGAATGTGGGCTCTCCAATAACTGGTGGTCTTGCAATAGGTGTTTAAAGGTAAGATGAAAAATGGGTTAATATTATAACAGTGTGAACTAAGCAGTTAGATATGAAGAAGGGGGTAACTAAAGTTTCAGCTGTCTAAGTGGAGAGCCACTAATTTTAAAAGAGAAAGCTAGATTGAAAGGGGGTGGGCAATTTTGTTTTCTGGCTCTATGGATGGCCAATAAATTTAAACAGTTGAAGGGGAGAGATTTAACAAAATGATAATTTTGTGCTTACTCACAGCAGCCAGTGAAAGGGGACAGGGAAGGAGATATGTGGTCAAATTAACATAAGGGGCAGGCAACTAGAAAAACAGTTCTGGTCTCTTTACAAGTTTTATTATGCAATTCAAAGGAGAATACAAGTAAAACACAGTGTAAAGAAAACAAATCATGTATATAGACTAGAAGACATCAATAAAGTAATATAAAGTACAAGAAATCAACAACAAACTAGACTTTCCCTCACAGCAAGTTGTATCAGAGTCTTGGTGAGCTTTTCCAGTAAAGCTCAACTAACAACGCTCCACTAACTCACCTAACAACTTAATCATATCTGATATATCAACTCCACAGTTGCACAAAACACTAAAAATGGAGAAATCTCCAAATCAAAAGTAATCTGTAACTATGCATACTTCAGTGGCTTACTGTGGAAAACCATGTTTAGGCAGTGATTTCCTATGGAAAAAAGTGATCAGGGAGTCCAGCTTTGCTGAGTTGTGCTCACTGAGTTGGTTCCTTGTGTTTTTGCACACAGTGTGCAGTAAAGCAGATTGATTACTTTTATATTCATTCTGTCACTTCTTTGCAGAAGACACTTAGGTTTCTGTTTGTTTTTGTTTCTCTCTTTTTTTTTTTTTTTTGTAGTGAAGCTGAATTTGGTATAATAATTGATTGCTTTTTCTCACTTTAACATTATTTATTTATTTATTGTCATTTGTTAACCGGGTTAATCCAGCTGGACTTTTGGCCCATTTTTCACTGGAGACCCAAGGAGAAAAGCTCGAAACAATTGCATAATAGTACATTGATTGCATGCAGAAGTATAGTACTAACATAGTTGAATACTGTAAAAAGAAGGATTTACAAAGCTGTTAATAATAACAAAGTTGAGTACAGAAAAGAATAATTACAAAGCTGTTAATACATAATATTGTATAAATTAGAGAATATACATAATGTTCTATCATTAACATTTTTTTCTAGGTTAGATAGAGAATGGTGTGTAAAAAGTGTGAGACAGGAGAGGGGAGACTAGGTGGGTTCATGATAGGAGCAAGTCTTGGAGTTAAGTAGAAAAGTTTTTAGTTCATTTTTAAACTGGGTGTAGTGGGTAATGGAATGTAAGCCAAGGGGGAGTTTGTTCCAGGGATTGGTGACAGTATGTTTATAGAGTATTTTCCCAACAGATTTGTTTGGTTGATATATGTCTTGTAGCTGTTGGTTCAATGTACGGAGATACGGAGGGTCCGGGATGAGTACAGGTGGAGACTAAGGGAGAAAGAGATGGACAGAAAGAGGGTTTTTAGAGAATAGAAAGTAGTATTTGAAATTGAGATAGAAGCAGTTGTTGGGGGAGTTCTAGCCATTGGAGAGAGTTTAATGCAATACAATGGTGTTGTGTTGTATGGTGAGTTGGTGATGAATCTAGTTATTTTGTGATAGGTTTGTTGGAGTTTATTCAGGGTGGTGACTTGTTGGTGAGAATGGAGGCAGCGTAAAGGAGGGAGGGGAGGAGTAGTGCCTGTCCAAGTGTCAGTCTAGCCTCTGGGGTGAGAAATATTTTGTTTCGATAAAGCAGACCTAGTTTTTGATGTGTTTTCTTTATGCATTGGAGTAAGTGGAGGTTGAATTGAAGTTTGTCATCTACTATGACCCCAAGTAGTTTTGTATGGGTATCAGGTTGAATAATTGTGTTGTTCAAGGATCTGATGAAAAATGATGATTTATGATGAGCAAGAGATCGGAGAAGGAAGAGCAGGAGCTTAGACCTTTTGGGGTTTAGAATCAATTGGTTGTCAGATAGCCATTGCTCAGTGGAAAGGAAGGCTTGTTGGGTTAGGGTATGGAGCTTGGAGATGTTGTTGGAGATGGATGTAAATGTGGAGTCATCAGCATATTGTATGAGGGAAGACTCTTTGCAGGAGGTAGACAGATCATTGGTGAATATATTAAACAGAAGGGGACCTAAGATGGAGTCTTGGGGTACACCAGTAGGGGTAGGAAGGAATGGGGAGATGGATGAGAGCCATCTGATGGATTTTTGCCTTCCTGTTATGTAGCTGGTGAACCATGCTAGGGAGGATGAGGATAGGTTTAGGTATGAGAGTTTAGATAGTAGTGAAGGATGAGAAACAGTATCGAAAGCCTTTGAGAGGTTGAGGAAGAGATGAGACAAGCTTATTGTTATCCATTGCCTCTGCAATAGTGTGAGTGAAGGAAAGGAGGGCAGTGGTAGTACTGTGGTTGGGACAAAATCCATATTGGGTGGGGGCAAGTAGGTTGTGTTTGATGAGGTGGTTAAGAAGCTGTGTGTGTATACATTTTTCTAGTATCTTAATGGGGGGGGTAGAATGGCAATGGGGGGTAGAATGGCAATGGGGCAGTAGTTTGTGGGGTCAGTTGAGTTCCCTCCTTTATGTAATGGTATAGTGAAGGAGGATTTCCATAAAGTAGAAACAATTGATTCAATAATTGATCTGTTTATTAGTACAGAGACAGGGTCGGCAATAGAGTCAGCAGCAAGTTTAAGGAAGGTAAGTGGCAGTTTGTCTGTGGAGGCAGAGCAGGGTTTGAGCTTAAGAAGTAAAGATTTAATATAAGAGGTAGAAATGGGCTGAAAGGAGAACTGAATTGAGGTTTGAGTGTTGGGTGCTGTAGGTTGTGAAGTTAAGTTTGGCTTAGTGGGTATGAGATTCTGGATGGTATCAATAAAATGTTTGTTTAGGGGGGTAGCGGTTTCTTCAGGAGTTGAGTCTGGGTCGGGAGAGGGGTTAGTAGGTCTGCCTGGGTAGAGGAATTTGTTCAGGGTAGACCAATATTTACGAGGGTTAGATGAGTTGCTTAGCTGTGCAGAGTTGTAGTAGGATTTTTTATCTAATGTAGTATGTTTTTTTGATAGGTTTCTTAGTTGTCTATATTTGTGAAGGAGGAGGAGTTCTTTTGTTTCAGTCCAGGCTTTCCAAGCACTGTCCCGTTGTTTCATTAGTGACTTTGTTTCTTTAGTTGGCCATGGAGCAAAATTAGATTTAATTCTGATTTTCCTAGAAGGAGCTAGAGAGTATAGAGTATTCAGAAATATATTGTTAAACATACTTATTGCGTCATTTAGTGGGATTTGTTTTAGGATGGTCCAGTCTATACTAGAGAGAATAGAGTTGAATTGAGTAGTATTGAAATTGGATAGTTTCTGACAGTCTCTAGTTAGGTGTGGTTTTGGTGCTGGAGAGTAGTATCTTAAGATAGAGGTAGGGAGATGGTCACTAAGGGTGTCAGGTAAGGTGGTGGGATTATGGTAGTATTGGGGAGAGTTGGTAAGAATCCAGTCAATTGTAGTACTTGATGATGACATTTTGAGGAAGTGAGTGGGGGATGAGATCATTTGGTGGAAGTCATGTAGGTGGATACTGAGTTGAGGTGAGTCAGTAGTGAGTTTTGACCAGTCAGTATTGACATTACCTAGTGTAAGGGTTTCATATGGTATGGTTTGGGAGAACCAGGCTGGAATGTTTTCAAGGATGGGTAAATTGTTACCTGGAGGAAGACAGATGGAAGCAACAGCAAATTTCTTTTGAAGGTTCAAATGGCAGTTTAGTATTATAACTTCTGCTGGGTAGAAGTTAGGTATGGGTGAGGGATAAGGTGGGTAGAAGTTAGGTATGGGTGAGGGATAAGGTGAGCTATTTAGGCTGTTGGAGTATAATATAGCTACTCCACCTCCCTTTTTAGTAGTTCTGCCAGAGTGAAATGTACTATAGCCAGGTAGATGTATTTCACTGTCAGAGATTTGTGGCTTTAGCCAAGTTTCTGTTCGGGAGAGAATGTGTGGGGTAGTATGAGCCATCCAAGTGTGGAGCTCAGTGACTTTGTTAGGCTCTGAATATTTAGTGAGAGAATAGTCAGGTTTTGTGATGGGGCTAGGTTCTGTACATTCTTTTGTGGATGGGGAGGAATTTGTGTGGATGCATATTGGAGAGAGTTTGATATAGTGGTCCAGTAGGAGGAGCCACTAAATGGTAAAAGGTAAGATAGTGAAGATTGACAGCATTTGTGGGTGGGAGTGGTTAAGTTGCAGGAAGTGGTGTTTGTGAGGCTGATGGAACAGGAAAAGGAGGGAGAGGTTGGTATAAATTAAACTGTAATGAGGTGGGTGGGGATGGGGGTAGGGTAGGGGAGCGAAGTGAGTCCGAGCGAACAGAGCGTTCTATTATTAGAATGTACTGAACTTCTTGTCCTCAGATTCATAAGTTTTCAGGTAGCTTGTTATTTACAAAATAACAGCAAACATAGTAGAAAAAATCAGAAATATTGTGCATACTATATACAACAAAACATACATTAAAGTACAGTGTTCGTTAAACACTGAAACTTTACAAACTCTAATTAACAAGGTTACTGTTGCATTGAAAAAGAAAAGACAAAGAAAATAGTACATATAGTTTGTATGTTTTTTTTCAAACAATCCCATCTTAAAATTATTTAATTTTTGTAATACTTTGTGATTTTTCTGACTGACCTGTTCTGAAAACACGTGCATGTAGTCAGTCCTAAGCATTTAGTAAAATTATGAAAAATCTTTGCCAGTAACAAGTTTGTTTAGCAGAAAAAAAAAATAATGTGGGATGGAGCAGGTCAGATATTGAAAAATGTACTGTTCATTAAATATTTAAATGTTAAGTGCAAATGGAGAAGGATCATACTGCATCATTTTGAAGGGCTCACTAGAGAAGGACATTGCTGTGCTTTGTAGGAATTTAAGGAGGATGAAGGTACAGGTTAGTGGACACACTTATTAATGCACAAGAATGCAATCATGACTTACTCAGGAATGGTGTTCATTCTCATTGAAGGACCACAAATTACTGGAGTAGGGAATGTGAGACACTCTTTTGCTTGATTTATACAGTCATTTTGTGCCAAGGATCAGGCTGAGTGATATATTGAACTTATATTAATTTGCACTGTGAAGCCCCAGTTTTGTATAACATAATTTCTTTGGGTATGTCACCCACTCCCACCATTTGCAGTTCTGTCTGCTTTGCATGGTTATGCTTTGGATGCTGCTGTGTTCTATGTAGTCATTGCAAGCAGCTGCATGTTAGTTGGCCATTAGTGTAGCACCTTCATCCCCAACATTGAGGCTGGTAACTACATGCAAATATCATGACCTTTTACTTAATTTAAGCATCTGTGTTACTGCTGGGTATCTGATGCTGGATGTATTCTCAGCAATTTATTTCATCTGAATGCATTAGCAAAATCTTAACAACTATTTTTATAACCGTTTCTTGTTGTTATCTGTTTTTGTAATTAACCTGTTACAGAACCTGTTGATCTTGCTTTTACATGCTGTAGAACTCTTGGATAGTATAAAGGACAAAATCTACAGAACCAGTACATCTATATGATTACCAAAGTTTAAAATAATTGCATACCTGACAGATGCATGCCTTTTGCTTGGATTCTGTTGAAGTCTTAATAATAAAGCTCACATATTTCTAAAAATTCACAGCACAGACTTGGTAAACCTATATTCTTAAAGTGTATGTTTAAAAGGAGAAAGGTGGGTTCACATAATTCTTTTTCTTTAACAGTTTTATTGATTTTCCAAAGTATACATAAAAAATTCTCATAACATTTTCAAAAAAATTTCAATTTGAAGAAATAAAAAAAAAACTAAATAATAAACAAATCTAACCAAAGTATTTACAAAGACGTTCAGAAAATATTTCATGTAGATGTCGATGCTTATTTCAAGGTCTTATATAAATAAATTATTTTCCCAACAACTCGTATAGTTTATTCCATAAGTTATATAAATATGTGTCTCTGACAGATCTTTACTTGATGGTTAATAATTCTAGATGACAGACTTCAGTAAGAAGATTTTTAAATTCCCAAAATGAGGGAGAAGTATCTGATTTCCAGTTTCATGTCATAATTTTCCTCGCTACAACCAATATAGCCCAAACCAATGGATACTTGTTCTCCTAAAACATTTAGGTAGAGGTGTATTAAATAAAAACATAGATTTAGTTAGAGTGAAATTATCAGAGAATAATGCTTGTAAAAAGTTATTAATCTCTTTCCAGTACTTATTAAGCAATTCACAATCAACATATGGGACCAATCTGCCTTCACGTCACCTTTACACCTCCAACATATGTGTTTTTTTTTTTTGTTGCTATATTAACCTATAATGTAAGGTGTTATGATTTCACAGAACTCTTGACTTAAGTATTGCTCCTCACTTGTAGAAATGTGTACAACAGAAGGTGTTTTGTGACATTGCAAGAAGAGTAGCAACAGGTTTACCACCAACTCTGATCCGGTTGTGTTTGGTGAAGAGCTGAAACAGTGTTGAGGGTTTCATAATTTACTCTCTAACATTATTTAACACCACAAAACCTAGGTAACATACTCTGCAGTTATGTATTACCTCAGCAGATTCAGCAGAAATGATTGCTGTAATGCTGACACTGCAAAATTTTATTTTCAGTACTATACTGATAATAATGGAATATCTAGATAGACAGTTTAGGAAGGATGCAACAGATGGTGTTGCTCTCCTGTAGTCACTTACAACACTTCAGCACCAAAGGAAATCATATAATCAGTGCAGCTATGAAAAATAATGGCAGTTTGCATTCCTTTCATACTTTACCAGCTTAATGAGAATGTTACCTAGGAGCTGGGACACAGAGTTCACATGCCTACATTATAGCCAGCGTACTGATTACAATGGTGGACTGTTTCCATTCTTCATCCTCCTTTCTGTAGCAATCCAGCAGAAGAAAACACTAAATACATAAGCACTTTTAAAAAAGAGAAATGTTTTATATGTTGCAATCTGCCATTGTTTAAGAAATGTGTGTAGGAGCAGCTGAACAAACAGTTGTTACTGCATTTAAACTTGGATAGTATTACATTTTATTTGAACATTTGCTACAATTAGTCTATTGTATCTGTCCCTGTTACAGCAGTGAAAAGAAATATAAATGCATAAGTGATATTTTATTTTTTTTGCAGCTTAAGAGCATAGTACATTGCAAAAACTCTAAGCAGTTGCCTACAATTCTGTTCACCAAAACATCAGTTTCTGTGGCAAAGGATTACTCCTTTTATGTTTGTTTTGGTTTGCTTTTGTGGAACTGTTCACTAAACTGCAATCCTAACTGTAAGCTGTGGTTCATCCAACAAGAAAATGCCACCCATTCAGCCAGCTGTTCATCTGGGTATCCATTTTCAGAGTCTGCTTTATCCAGCTCAGATTCATGGCGAACTGGTGCCAGTATTGGGAAGTCACATGATTAAGGTAAAAAAAAAAAAAAACTGCCCTGGATGAGACACTAGTGTGCCACAGGACACAAGCATGCTCACGTGCACACCACACATATACACAACTAGGGTCAGTTTGACCTTGGTTAGTGAATGTGCTCTCATGTCCATGAGACATGGCAGGAAATAAAAGCCCCCAGGGAAAACCCACCAGACATAAGAAGGATGTGCAAACTCTGTACAACAGCCTCCATCAGGGAGCTGAACGTTTGAGGTATATGAGAAAACAGTGCTTACCTCTGCCTCAGTGTGCTATAGTACCAGTGAGGACAAGAATGACAGAATTCTCAGATTTCACGACAAAAGAATGATACCTTGCTGCAGATCAGAAACTCTCATGTACCTTATTTGCAAAAGAAAGTTCTGTATTTAAAGGGTTTGATGTTTCATTTATTCTGAAAGTGCAGAAAATGTACAAATGAAAACCTGCCAGGTGTGTGCACATGGATAAGTACCATCAGTGCCAGTAGGCCCACTGTCAGTACTTATCTGCTGTGAGACTGAATCATAAGTGTGAATTAGGCAAGCACAGTTTATAAAAACTACAAATATGAATACAGACTAGTCAGTCTAAGCAGTGCATATTTTCACCATGTGTGCCTGAGTACTGCACTGTGCTACTTTAAATATGCTTATTCCACTCTCCAACATTTCCCTATTTCATTCTCTAGCTATCCCAGGCCTCCATGTCCCTTATTTGTCTTGCATTCCATTTCTGCTCCCAGTCCTAGCACACTGCTGTAAGACTCGCCTCATATTACAAATTAAGGCTTTCTCAGCACTGTGCATTCTAAGATTTCTTCAATACTTTGTGTAGAAATTCTCCTTGCAAGACTTTTTGGCACTCTGCTTTGGGTAATTACTTATGTTTGCTTTTGTTTTTCTCCCCTGTTTACTCTCTCCTTTATGGTGAAACTGTTAATGAAATGGGTACTGCGTTGTTAGACTTATCTTCCTATAACATGCAACCTTACATGGATTACAATGGTTTTGATACAAATGGGTGTTTGGTTTTGGCCTTGACAGTTAGTTGGTAAGTGTGGGCTCCACACCAAATGTCTATGCTATTTTATTTTCCACTGTGACTTGTGTACCACTTCACTGAATTAAAACAGAATTAAATGAAAACAAATGAGCTTTGCCATGTTAGAAACCCTATTCATTTTGCAGTCTTCTTATTTTCATGTTGCTATGATATGATGAGAAAAAGGATCTTATTTGTAAATGCATATACAATACATGTAAATATGTATGGAATTAACTGGTACATATTAATAAATATCTGCACTTTTATGTGCAGCTCAGAACCACAGCAGGATGACTGTTCACAGCTAGGTTCCACAAAAATGCATTTTCCAAATCCTTCTTACTGAATCTTAGACAATCTATAGTATTCTTCCAAGGAAATGTAATCTGCACTAAGCTGCTTCAACCTCTGAGCCTGTCATCTAGTTGGAGGTATGGAGGGAGTCTGCCCCCCCCCCCCCCCACTCAGGCAAGTTTTTCACCACTTAATATATTCTACATATACAAAATCCAATTAAGGGTTCTTCAGAACCAATGAAAAGGAACTTTTAATGACAGCAGACACTAGTCAGTAGTTTTGAACAAAATTATTATTTTGTGGCAGAATAAACGTCTAGGTACTTGCCAAGATGTTTTAATATTAGCATTTGATTAGACCGACTTAACAGGAATTAGACTGTTAAGCACATATGATAGGCAGCCCTGGTAATTGTAATATGTTTATGCTAGTTTTGCATACAAATACATTTATCATTAATACTAGCTGAGTGAAGAGGCTGAGACACAAGGTGTGTGTTCATCACAATCTTCACTTAGAATGAAATGGAAGACTGGTGACCATGTGGCATATTTCTCTGTTTTTGTTAACTCTTCCTTAAAGCAATATAAGCCACATGTAAATGTTTAGATATAGATATATACATACATATTACAATATGCAGTACCTTTTTTTTAAGAAAAGTATAATAAATAAATTTTGGTATTTATAGAATTATATACAACATATTAACTTGTATATTATAACTATGCTATGGATTTACTAGTATGTTGTGTTTATTAATCAATTCAAGAATCTGAACTTTTATCTCAATTTCATCAATAGCATCATTAATGTCAATACATTTTGAACTTACTTTACAGTCCTCTATGCACTTTATATTGTCATTGTATTTATCATTTTTTACTATCAATCTATCATATCTAGAATCTGTATTGTTGTCCACATATGTCATTTGGCATAGGTTTTACACCGGATGCCCTTTCTGACGTAACCCTCCCCATTTATCTGGGCTTGGGAATGGCAAAAAGAAATGTACTGGCTTGTGCATCCCCAGTGGCTGGGTTTTTTTTTCAGAGCTGGAGGTAGCAGAATTAAAGATGTTAAGATTTGCACTGGGTGTAACGAGGATGGACAGGATTAGGAATAAGTATATTAGAGGGTCAGCTCAGGTTGGACGGTTTGGAGACAAAGCCAGAGAGGCAAGATTGCATTGGTTTGGACATGTACTGAGGAGGGATGTTGGGTATATTGGGAAAAGGATGCTAAGGATGGAGCTGCCAGATAAGAGGAAAAGAGGAAGGTCTCAGATAAGGTTTATGGATGTGGTGAAAGAGGACATGTAGGTGGCTGGTGTGACAGAGCAAGATGCAGAGGACAGGAAGAAATGGAAACAGATGATGCGCTGTGGTGACCCCTAACGGGAACAGCCAAAAGAAGAAGAAGAAGACTCTATCATATCTATAATATAGATTTGATACACAATATCTGCCTGCAGAGTTCTCCAAGTCATTTTCTTTGATAACTATAATATAATATAAATTAGCTTTATAAATTGAAACTATAGTTTCTCTAATACATGGTATTCAACATGTTAATTTTTTTTTTGCAACTTTTAGGTCAATTTGACTCTAAGACGTTGATGAGATTATTTCTGGTTGCAATGTAGTTTCTTGTGGCACTGCTTATTAAAGAACTCATGATATTCTGAATTCTATAGCAAGGCCTATTTCTTTAAAATGTTTGGGAATCCATACTCTTTCAATGTAACATCTATTTTTTTTCAGCACAACAGAGTTGTGACTTTTTTTGTGTGCATTCATTGCAAAATCATATGTTCCCACTGTAAACAAGTCTTCTTGCAAAATACGTTTTATGAGAGTAGCACGTTTTGCACTTGGCTACATTCCAAAACATGCATTTGCTTTTTCTGGGGGGGGGGGGGGGGTTACAGTAGAGAGTCTACAAATGCCAGTAGAGGCACTCAAAATTAATATCTTACTCCTTCTCCATCTCTCAAAATATGAACATTTCTTGTATTTTTGTTTTAATAGTATTTCTGCTTTTATTGTTTCTTTTTCAGCTGATATTTCACGTGTTTGAGTTTCTGGAATTAGCACTGAATAGCTGTCTGATGACGTAGCTTTTAGATGTCTACCCATTAATAATTTTTATGGTAAAAGTCCTATACTTTGAAGCTGTAAATATTTGTACTTGGGTTTTGAGAGATAACTGTCTGCTTATGGTGAACTCGTACACTCCCTCATGAGGTTTTTAATTGTTGCACCATTCTTTTGACCATCTCATTGCTTTGTGCAGAGTGGATTGATCAGCCTCACCCACTCATTAGCTACAACCAGTTCAAACAAATTTGTTGAAGATAAAATAAAAAAAAAGTGCCCCCATGCATGCCGGGAATCCCTGTCAAGAGACTCGTAAAAGCTTCTGGAGCAGTGATTCTTTATGAAAAAAATGTAAGGCTGAAAGTTTTACATCAGGAAAATGTACTCAATGAAATAAGACCCCATCCACTTTATAAAGACACGTGAATGGCTCTGGCAATTCCTAAAAATATTTAATGAGACAATAACAATACACAGTTTCATACTATAACAGCATCATCGTGCGTAATGAATCAGTATAATAAAGTAACAAATACAAAGTTTTACCACACAGTCATATAACACAAATAAGTCAATGAAATTAGTGTTTTATCTGCCTACATTTTAATATTGGTATATTTGACACAGCTTCTTTCAGACCCAGAACAATGTCTGCACTAAATCTAGAAATCCACCTATATTCTTTATGTTTAGATTGGGTCTTAATGTTATCGACCTCTAAAAATTATTTTGTATCACTTGTAAAATGTCAAATTTTAAAATATGTTCATCACTATCTTTCGTAATATAGTTACATGGAGCATTTGAATCGTTCTGTCATCTAATATCTGATAAATGCTGACAATTTCATTCCTTGAATTTCCTAATAGTTTTGCTTCCATAAAAGGTAGGGCAGACTTCACAAAGGTAATGTAAACCTCATTCATACTATCAGTCAGCAAAAACAGAGATAGAAAATACTAGCCCCAGTAAAGTTTGTTTAAAACTATTTTTCTTATAAACGTGTTTACAAAAATTAGACTTATACCCAGGCCATATGTCTTTTATTTGATTAAATATGATATCTACTCTACTCTATTTTGCTACTCCTTATAACATAACATCTGTTTCAAAGATCTATGTTTTTTAATATCAAAATAATGTCAGTCTGGAATCTTATTTACTGTTGAACACTAGACGATATGTGCCAGTGTTTTCTTATTCCATCCTGTATTCTACTGACCATCTTATCATAAGTTAAACTATATCTAGTTTGAACATTACTAGCTATCTGTATTTTGCAACCATCATAAACATTATCAGAAAAAAAATGGTCTATCTCCTCCCTCCTTTTTCTGTTGAACCATCTCCCTTGGATAGTCTACCTCTTGTGGAAAGTAACAACTACATAAAAATAGTGTGCATACCAGTGCAAACATTGGCGCTAGATGATGGCCAGTGTTGATGCGACATATATTTTATAATTTATTTTGACTGAAAATTTCCTAAAGGTAGCAAGTATACTGAAGAAATTGTGTTGTTTCACCCAAGGTGATTCATTCCCACATTGCACTCCATGTCTCCAGACTGTGACCACTCTGAAACCATCCTTCCCCCTTTGGTCACCTCTCTCTATTATCTTAAAATTCTTGAATCTTAGAAAAGAACCACTTTGATGTAATGATTTACTGCGGTCTTCTTGAAGGCAGTGTCAATATGTATTTTTCAGTGATTAACGTTTAGTTCTAAGGTACTAAATATACTTGTATGGCCCTCCTTTCTTGGTTCAGCAAGAAAAATGGAAATTGTTTGTTGCATTTAATTTTTTGAGATGGGGAATTTATTGGCTTGTCTCCTTTTCACTCACAGGCAGTGAATTGTAAAATGTAACAAATCCACAAGTGGATTTTTTAAAGCACTACAGTTACTCACTGGTTATGATCTTTGCCTCCCAGGTGCAATGTCTGCGGTTCAGTCTTGACATCTTATCACATTGTGGAGTTTGAACATTATCCCTGTTGGTTTAATGGATTTCTCCCAGAACTTGAGTTTCCTCTCACATCCAAAAACACAGTGTCTCTGTGGGATTTATCCAACATTTTCGTATCCTCTAAATTAAAAAAATATGCTGTTTGTCTTATTCCTCTCTAAACCGTCCGTGCATATTACATCATTCCTCTGCCTTTTGGGCTCTGCAGTAAGTGAAAAGGGTCTAAGGATCATGTCACTTATGTAAGTAACAAATTACTAAATATGAATAATTAATTTAAATAAAATATGCTGTGGTAAATACCATTAGATTCCATAGAAAACCAAAGTGATGCATTGCTATTACAAAAGCAGGAACAGGCAAGAGACAGAGGAGAAAACAGTAAACAAATCAGGAAACTGAGTAAATGAATCTAATTTGTATTAATGGAAAGAAAATTTACTAGGTGATGACAAGGCTTTTACATGTGTAAGTAGCTATCCTTTAGGAAAATTAAAATCTATGCCTCCTGTAGTTGAAAATGTTTCATTTTAGAGTGATACCTGATTCAATCTTTTGACCATGGCTTAACATACAGTCACTAACACTGTTTGATCAAAGCCAGGAGCGGCCTTAGGTCAACTGGTGCCCTAGGCAAAAGGGCTCCACGGCACCCCCGACCACACCACTTGGTGCCCCTATCCTGGTCTACCTACACCAAATAAATATTGGAAAAGCGCCCCTGCTAGAGTAGCGCCCTAGGCGGCCGCCTAGTTGGCCTATGCCTAAGGCCGGCTATGATCAAAGCAAGTGTAGATTATGCATGTCCATTCTATAAAAGCCTGTCTGTGACTAAGAATTATGTACCTTTCATAATACAGCTTGCAAGCCTCTAAAGAGCATACTTATGCTGTATTTCCAAATAACTACACATAGCTTTCTACAGGTCTTAAGAAATTGTATGCTGTTTTTTCAGCTGATTTACCTACATGATGCTTTTTCAACCAAGCCCCAAAATGTGTGCTTAGTGAGTCTATCTATCCCTATTTATCTGTAGGCTGCGGTAGCTAAACTGAATCTACACTTCCACCCATGTTCAAGTTAAATGTCCTGTCTGTTTTTTCTTTCCTGAAGTTTTTCCTACCTAATTGGTACCCCAGTCTATTTACCATTATTTGTGACCCCACTCACATAACTGCTGCTCCTAGGCTCAGGTTTCAGTTATATGACAACATGTCTTACACTTTCAGCTCCTTTTTTGTGCATGCAGTCAGTATATGGTAGAGAATATTAATTTAAAGGGTTAATCTGAACAGTTTAACAGCGATAGTACAATATATATTTATAATCTGTTTGTTATACCTATAAAGTAATACAGCCAGATCACACAAAGATATTTCATCTCACAATAACTATCTGCTTTACATAATTAGCAGGAGGAACTGAGGCTTTGTGCTTTTAGACTATACATGGTAACGGAGCTACAGCCTATGCTAAACTTACTTTCCAGTCTGCTTGTAAAGGCCATCAAGTTTGGAAGCCCAAAAGAACACAGTGTTAATTGGGTGCTTCAAGACACTTAAACTAGAAGAGCGGAGAGAGAGAGAGAGAGAGGGGGAGATATTTTAAGACACCCTCATAGCAGTATGGTAGTTAGTATTGGTGTGTTACAAAAGGGGGTATTCGGGTTTGATTCCTGGGTCTTTGTGGAGTCTGCATGTACTCTATGTGTATCTATAGGCTTTTGCAGGACATTCTGGTTTTTACCCACATCCTAAGTATATACAGGGTATGTGAACTGTGACCCTACAAATTGCTTATAGGGGTGTGTGTGTGTGTGTGTGTGTGTGTGTGTGTGTGTGTGTGTGTGTGTGTGTGTGTGTGTGTGTGTGTGTGTGCGAGCATGCATGTGTGTGCTCTTTATTACACATTTCCATATTCAGTGAAGAAAATAAAAGTGAAGTTTTACTACTTTAAACTGTCAAACGAATTTCAATATTGTAATATATGTAGTTAGAATGGCTTTGATATTAGGTATTACTCGAATACTGCATAGTCTTTCAGCTTTTCCCAGTTAGGGATCGCCACAGCAGAACAGTCCGCTCATGATTGGCAGTTCAAGTCTATTTTGTCATTCGTGTATTTTCTTGTTTCAGATTCAGATCAGGATGCAGCACGATTGACCTGATGTTTGCATTGAGACAGGTACTTGAGAAGAAGCTAGAGATGAGGAGAGAGTCCAAATGGGCATTCCTAGACTTGGAGAAAGCATATAACAAGGTCCCAAGAAAGCTAATCTTGGCAGTACTGCAGTGGTTTGAAGTCCTAGAAACATTGGTAGAATTAGTGCAGGCTATGTACAAGGACCCAGTGACTTAAATACAATCAATGTTTGGCCTCACAGAGGGGTTCCCAGTGGGAGTGGGTGTACATAAAGGTTCAGCTCTGAGCCCACTACTGTTCATATTGGTGATGGACTACATTAGCAAACAGGTTGGAGGGGACAGATCAACAAAGCTGCTGTATGCAGACGATGTGGCAGTACAAGCAGACTCTGAGCTAGAACTTCAGCAAAGGATAGAAGAATGGAATGAAAATCTGAAGCCACATGGGATGAAACTAAGCACAGATGAGATGGCAGCAAATTGGGGAAATCAGAAGAAACTGAGGATAGAGATAGAAGGGAAGATGGTGGAGCAGGTAAACAGCTTCAAGTATCTGCGAGGGGTGGTTAAAGAGAAGGGTAGTCTGAATGAAGAGGTCAAAGCTAGAATCAGAGGGGCTGCAGCCAACTGCCATAGAGTATCAGGTGTAGTCTATGACAGAAGAATGCCAAAGAAGCTGAAAAGTAAGGTGTACAAGACAGTGATGTGACCAGTAATACTGTATGGTACAGAAACCCGGGCAGTAAAGGCAGAAGAGTTGAAGAAGCTAGAGGTGATGGAAATGAAGTGCCTGAGAAAGGTGGTAGGATGCACACTGTAAGAAATGAGTACATGAGAGCAGAAGCCAAAGTAACTCCAATTGCAGAAAAGATCAAAGAGAACAGATTACGGTGGTTTGGACACGTGTAGAAAAGCAGAAGGCAATCTGGTGAGGAAGATTTGGGAGAGACAGGAATAAGGTAAGAGGAAGTGAGGACATCCAGCAAAGAGTTGGATGGATTGTGTGAAAGATCTGCGACAGTCAGGCATGAGTGTTGAAGAAGGCAGGAGTATGGCACTGAATCGAGAGAGTTGGTGACAGTTAATACAATACCCCGACCCCATGTAGAAAAAATATGGGGAAAAAAGGGCTGATGATGATTATGAGTAATGGGGGGTTCAGTAAGGATGAGGCAGTAACTGGTATTTATCAATCCATCAAGTGTTATTAGGTTAGATACAGAAGGGGAACTTACTGCATTTCCTAATTAACTTGAAGATGCAAATGTGCTTAATAAAAATTTACAGAAAAACTTTGCTGCAGCAATTCAAGGCAATATGAGGAGAACAGTAGATCGTAATAACATAACTTTATTAATTTACAGGAGGCATGGAGTAGCTATAGTCCCCATTATCGTAGGTACAGTGTAAAAAGAGTGACAGAGAAATAATGTCATGCTGCTGTAGCAATGTGCACCTCAGCCAAAAATGGCTACCCGAAGACGGCCTTTGTACCAGCCCACTTACCTGGTTAGCAAATAACACATACGACTAAATAAATAAATCAGTAAATAAACATTGAAGACCCAGACACAAGTCTACAGAATCTTACTCAGTAGCTGAGCTGGCCTATTAGGGCTTAAGCCTGTGTCCTGTACTGCTGCAGAGGGAGACATTTTCTAGCTTTTTCTGCCATCGGCCTGACTTGCCTTGATACATAGAGACCCTTCAGTTGCATTTTGTACTTTAAGTGATGGGACAGCCTCTGTAACTGCTGGTGATTAGTTTTAGAGCTGCTTCATCTTTCTTTAATACTCAGCTGAAAAGTATGATGTAATATGTTGTACTTGCACATAAAAACTCATTTTAACTATATCTAAACATCTGCTCAGTTTATGTGTTCCATGTGCTGGTGCCCTGTGTTGTACTCTTAGTCATTGCTTAGAACATTTCCATTCAATTTACTATTTTGTTTTGCACTGCATTGTCTCTGCTGTACTTGACATAACATTTCCTGCAAAGCACCAAGTCCATATATGGAAACTTATGAGTCATAACAGTCAAATATGGATAAAAGTGACTATTCAAAACAAATTTTACTTGTGACTATACCATTCTATCATTTAAAAATCATGTGTAAAACACACCCTGATTTGAAATGTATTGCTGGTTATTCAAACTTTGGGTACCAGTTTAGAATAAAATAATATTTCATCTCATTTGTCAAACTCTGTAAATCAAAATATTCAACTTAACCATAGCATAGTGTAGTGGTATTGTACATGAGTGCAAAAGCTGGAAAGTGATGCAGCAATATGCAAATCAACCAAAATGGCTGCCTGAGAAGGTTTCTTATACCAGACCACTTACCTAGTTAGCAAATAACAGATAAATAAAAAATAAACATTTAAAAAATCTAGACAATAATAAAACTAGCTCAGTGGCAACCTCTGGCAGTTAGAAGTAAACATGTCATAGTTGTAATTTTTGCTCTTTTATTTCTGATTCGACACATTTCGTACATCCCATTACTTTGCAAGTACATAAATTTGATGCCACAGCTGATTGTAACACCAAACATGTTGTTTACCTTGCCATGTGCTCTTCTTGTTCTGTGTTCTATGTTGGAAAAACTGACAGGAGACTCAGAGACACGGTTAGAGAGCATATGTACCAGATACGGATCAAATCTGGTATAAATGCACTATCTAAACATACTTTAGCTAGAGATGTCTCCCATACATTCAAGTTTATGGTAATATATATAAATAGACCTAAAGTATGAGGTGGTGATGTCATGAATTTCACTGAAAGGAATGAAACGAAATGGATAATTAGACTCCAAGCACATTTATTTCCTGGCCTTAATGAAAAGATACCTACTAAGCCAGCACTCAAAAATAGGAGGCTGACATAAGTAAATATATTTATGTGTTTATTTTATATTCCTTTCCATTTGTTCTTATAGTTTTTAGACCATGCATTCTGAGGTTTTAAAATGTTTAGTTTGTATATCTCTTTAACTTGTTAATTGATAATTAAGTAATTATGGTTGAGCAGGTGTATTGCTTCATGTATAAATAGAGCCAATATATAGCAGTCTAACATCATAGAGGTCTGAAGAAGCCATTTTGGTGAAAGCGCTTACCTGTTCTACGTGTCGAATAAAGGAAATTTGTTTTATCCAAGGATTCATCTATTGTTTCTCCTTTATATGGATTTATGACTTTGGTTTTTGGTCTGAAGAGACACTTCTAACTGCCAGAGGTTGTCACTGGTTTTATTATTGTCTGACATTTTTCGTTTTTTCAGTGCCATTTATTTCTCAGCGGTGTTGGATATCTGTTTTATATATTTAAAAAATCTAATTTAAGTCTGCCAGACTATGACAAGATGGCATTTTTAACATGTATTGCTCACCTTCCCAAAACATAATTTCCTTGTTTTGTTTTTTTTAATGCTTCTGTGGATCCCCAAATACTGAAACATTCTAATTCATTTTTGCATGGAAATCTCTCTCTTAGTTTTCTTACTACATACAACTACCATGATATTATCAGTTGCATTAGCTGCCCAAAGCCAGCGTGTCATTGAGTTACCTCCTGCATGCCCTAGTAACCATTTTTTACCCAGACAGTGAGAGTAGGCCCAAAATCAGCTTATCATCAAGTCTACTTCTAAATGCCCTAGTGACTCATATCTTCACAAGAAGAGAGCCGGTCTATTCATTCCCAGACCCAGGGTGAGAGCTCTTCAGGTCACTCATTTCATTAGTCAGGCAGGAGATGCTGTGCTGCATCATTTCCTGTTGAAATGAGACTCCTACATGGAAGTGCGCCTTCATTATGAATGTCATAACCTAATGTACTTCCAAACCCAACCCTTTTATTTGTTGGCTAGTGCCCGTACTTCACTACTGACTGGGGAAAGATACATCTGCATGCAAGCCTGCCTGGCTTACATACAGCACACAACTGCTATAACACAATTTGGATATAGCTTGTAATACCTCAGTTGGCCACCTGGGGTCAGCAGTGCAGTGGGCCTAGCATCTTCCCTCCTTCCATGTTGGGTGAGCCTGTGATGACAGCATAGTCCCATTCCCCACACCTGGCCCCTGCTGTGCCAGAGCCACTGATCAAACTCTGGTCATCTTTGGTGAAATCAGGGCTTTGTCTGTCTGTGCCACAAGACTACGGAACTGCAAAAGTGGCTTAGATTTCAAAGTCTTCTTTCCCACAATCATGTTATCAAACTGTGCAATAAGAAGACCTGATTGTACATGCAGCATGCACACTGAAAAAAAAAAGTAGTCAATTTAACTTAAACATTAATTTAGTTTTCTAAGTTATTCAAATGCATGATTCAAAAGGTGCTTTCTTGTGATCTTTAAATGCATATTATACAAAATATGTGAACTGCTCACCCGTAGCTTTCAGCAAAATTGCTGCTAAAGGTTCACTACTGTCTCAGGGCTAAGTGCCTAAGGTGCTTATGAAGGTGTATGAACTGGTGTAGAATCCTCAACCCCCCCCCCCCCCCCCTCAGTAATATCTGCAGGCTGTAGGAAAGGATTTTTCATATACTTAAATTGTCATGCTGTATTAGACTTTAGCCAAGATTAAATAAGTCGACAATCCATAATGAGAACTCAGTCTGCCTGTCTAGACATGCTTTGTAAATTATTTTTAAGTTAGGGTTGCTTTTTGCAGACTTTTTCATTTGCTGCTTCTAGTTTTTGCAGCAGTTAATAAAAAATCAAATATACTTAATGAGCCTACACTATAGCTAATGATAAAAGCACTTTGATACATTTCCACAGTGCAAAATTTGCAGTAATCACATAATATAATATTTTGTCTTTTCTACAGTGAATCATATGTTAATAACATTCCCTCTAGTGTTTATTGTTTTGTAATGCTAACAACATGATTTCGCAATGTTTTAATCCATCAAGACAATTGCTATATTGTGTCAGGATGCAAAAAGTAAATTACAGCAGGTTATACCTGAAGGTTGATGTTTTTCATGAATGCTAAAAGTCGTATGACTGACAGTTTGCCAAATATCATTATGCATGCCAAGATAAAAACAGTCTGCAACACCTCCAGATTTAGTTAGTAGCACGCACCTCTTGCATAACCCCTTGTAGATCACAAAAATGGGGACCCACACGTATGGATGTGAACTTTCTTACTGTGTCTGGATTCAGCCTGATTGAAAAGAGAATCCTGATTCAATATAGCAGTTGTCTCATGTTTACTGACAACCACCTTATGCTTAAGCAGAGTGACACAGTATGTGAGAGATGTATTTACACTATACAGTATTTGAGAGATGTAGTTACACGACACAGTATGAGAGAGATGTAGTTACACGACACAGTATGTGAGAGATGTAGTTACACGACACAGTATGTGAGAGATGTAGTTACACGACACAGTATGTGAGAGATGTAGTTACACTATGTTTTTGGAGGCAAAGCTCTCACATTTAGACAGTGATATCTCCAACAGGTTTCCAGTAATACACATACTACATCTGCATCAGACACAGACATTCACAAATGCTGAAATCTTAAATGCAATCCACCCAAACATCAAATGCCTCACATATGGTGTTCTTAGCAAACTTCCAAACTCTCTACAAAGACAACGCTCCCCAGGACACATACAAGCATGTCACAATGTCTCAACCTACAATACCTTAAGAAAAGCTACCACACAACACAATATATTGGTTATTGGAGACTGTTGTGAGACACTCTGATAACTCACTGACCAGGCTGAGCAAGGACATGGTCACTGTCAGTCAGGTGCCTATCAGGGGCAAGGATCCACCAGATCAAACACGTACTTAGGACATTGAACCAGAAGTACCAGTATGATGCTGTCATAGTTCATGTGGCTATTAATGACCTGAGATGTACCTCCCTGGACTATATGAAAGGAGACTTGACAGACCCTTCAGATAATGTGTCCCAAGCAGGTGAAAGCCTAGTTTTGAGCAGCATTCTACTTCACTAAGGATGATACTACAATACAAACAGAAGATGACTGGCTCTATAATTGGCTTAGTTACTGTTGTTATTCTAAGAAGGTGCAATATTTGTTTCCTTGGAGGACAAGATTGACAGCCCACATAGCTTTGCCAGAGCTGGTCTGCACCTGTCCCCACTAGACTTTTGTATATTGGCCAAAACATTATCCATCCCAACAGTGCCTTTATAGGCAATGCAAATCTGATAAACCTTCAAACATAGTAAATGCTACTCAAGATGCACTATATTATTCAGTGTTGAAGGTCTTGATTAGAAGCTCCATTCCCTGGAAGTTCTCTTCACCCTGGAGAGTATTGACATCTGTGCAGTAACAGAGAAATGGTTTAAAGTTGCAGAAGGCACTCTGGCAAGGCAAAGCTGTAATGCTTTCCATTCATTTAAACTAGCTACCATACAAAAATGGTTAAGAGATGAAGGTATATCAATCAGCATAAAAAAGTAATCACACCTCAAGATTGGTTAAACAATATGACATGCTTGAGCTACTCCATGTCCAGCTAATCTTAGGTAAAGTCCCATACCATATCTTTGCTAGCTGTATGTCCTGGTCTATGACCCAAGATAACATACCGCATACTCAAATGTATTGGAATCCCTCACCACTGTTTATTTCAACTATCCTACCATAAACTGGGATAAATACACAGTCACTAACATGCACGCTTAAAGATTCCTGGATTTTGTTAATGCAAACACCATGGAACAGCTAGTCTTAACATCTACTGATGTGCAAAAACTTTGGATCTGTTACTCGCAAATATGAGGGAATGTTGTACAACTCCTAGTGTATTGTCCTCACTGGACAGATCAGATCACAAAGCAGTCACCCTTGAAATAAATTTAAAATCCTAACTCCCAGGAACCCCCAAAAGCTTTAAGAATTTTTCCAAGGCTAACTACCTTCTATTAAGTGATTGCATAGCTAAATGCCAAGCCTCCCCCAAACTCAGAGAATACTGTGGCTACTGAAGAAGTGTTTGCAGATCCCCTGTACAAACATGTAAATAACTGCATAAAATAGCAACACCAAATCAAAAGAAACTTAAGACAAACTCCAAAAACAAGCTCATTTGGAGGACCACAATATAATTAGGTTGTGCTGTGATGATATGGGCAAGTGCCAGCATAGCCAGCTGGAGTTCTGTAAAGAATGATATGTCCTTTGAATATCAAACTGATTTATACAAGATGCTTGTATTCTAAATGTGTTAGAAGTGTATGTCATTTTATATCAAACTGATTTGTGCAGATGCCTGTGGTGAAAATGTATTTGTGAGGTTTGCTTGTGTTAAAATGTATCAACAGTACACCCTGCTGAACTGAAAAGAAATGTACATGTATTATTGTAATTAAATTAAATGCATAGGTTTTAATAGAGGATACTGGGATAGTTATGGTTAACCAGCTAGCTGCTTTAAGAAAATTAAGGGAAATGTAAACGAGCTATTAAACCATTAAAACGGCACCCCACAGTACAGAATAGGACAAGAGATGCTGGGTCTGGGAAAGGGCTTTTGTTCATTAGCTCAGTAAAAAGAGGGGAAGCTCCAGGCACTGCCATAAACATTTAGATGTGTATTGTAGCCATCTACACTAAATTCCTGTCTCAGCTTCAAAGGAGAATACTGCAAGAGCTTGGAGTCAGGTAGCCAGATGAGGCCATTCTGCCAGCCCTCTTGGAAATTATATTTTAGATATTACAAAGATAAATCTTAGAGTACTGAGTGTTCTGTTCTGGGGAAATCTGACTAGAAAGAATGCTCCCACATTTCATCAACTCTCCTAGATTCGGTCAGGAATGTAACGAAGCTCAGTTTCGATACTGTTTTTCTTTATTTGTCTGAACCTGTCCATCAATGTTTTTAATATCTCCTGTGATTTAAGCTCTGTGGTTTACAGTAAATATATATTCAATATTTTCATGTTCTTTTATTATCATTAAATATATTTAAAACTTTTATTGTCACTGGTCCTTGTAGAAATTATCTAACCTTTGAGGGTACTTGTATTTATTTGGTGACACTGTGTGGGCCACTCCAGAAGGACTAGCTGTCTTGGTCAACTACTATAATTTGTATTAATATCAACTTCACTCAGCATAATTAGATACCCTTTTAAGAGCCTTATAGTAAATGACTGGTAGCAGTGAATGTACCTTATAGTCTAGGCAGAGTCGGTAGATCAGGTAATCTGTGACAGCCTTTCCTGTGTGTGTGTGTGTGTGTGTGTGTGTGTGTGTGTGTGTGTGTGTGTGTGTGAAAATTAAATCTTAAAGAGTGTGTGTGCCAGCTACTTGGGGCAGGGGCACAAAGCACTGGGTTCACAGAGATGGTGCTGGAAGACTTGGCTTGGACACTCAACTGAAGACCCAACCCTACAGCTGTACCAGTGGGGAGTCTTACTGGGGACATGGAGGGAGACAGATATAAAGAAATCCAGACCTCAGGCTGAGTGTGTTACCTGTATGCTCTTAAGGGAAATTGCACTTGATGTAGAGAGGTCTGCATCTGGAAGTAGTGAGTGTATCCATTTGTATTCCAAGTGCACGTCTCTCTGTAGTGTCAGTGGTGAGGATTCAGGCTCCTTGATTACTGGCCCAGTGTTGGGACATCACGTGTACAACAAAAGAAAGAAAATCCTGTCAAAAAGTAAAAAGGGTTATGCCCAACAGACAAAAAGATTCCTCATCAGCCTCAGCAAGCAACTAAGGGGACTGATTAAGTTCACTAAAAAATAAAAAAAAATAATAAGTCACCAAGAACCACAATGTGTCTTTTGAAATCACTATAGATTTAATAATGCAAGTTAAAAGTTTTGCAGATATGTTTCATCAGACTTCATAACACAAGGACTAAAAAAAGTACTTGTATACTTTTAAAAGCAGATGGTCAACATTCATTAATCAGTCACATGATAAAAAGTCAATTAACTTAAAAAATACATTCAAATTACACTTGATTATGAATCTCATTTAATATTGTTTTAGTACTAACACAACCATTTAAACCAGGCGGTATATGCCCTTGAAAGTGCATCCACTTGAGTTCCTCTTTCTCAGTTAAATTTATTAAATTCCCACCTCTTATGGGTATCCGTATCACTTGTAAAATGCAAAATCTCAAAGCATGTTTGTCATCAGTCAAGCTAATATGCTTATAGACTGCATTAGTAGTAACTTGTCTAGTTATTTCTTAAAGGTGATTACCAATCTGTTCTTTGAACTTTTAATTGGTCTGTCCTATATAGTATGCATTACTGGATATTAATCAAGTTTACCAAAGCCAACTTTAAGGAAAACATAGCCTGCCAGGCTAAGGATAATGATCATGTATTTTTAAGTTATGTATACAACCTTAAAGGGAACACTCTAAAGAGCAGTGAACTAATAGTAAATTGAACTCCCTACACTGAACCAGAGGATATAGCTCCAAATTCACTCCTTATTATCCCCCAGCTAAAACAGGTCCTCACTGGAATCTCGAAAGCTAAAAACACTGCATCAAGGAGTCCTGATTATATCCCAAGTTGTCTCCTAAATAGTCTGAAACATGACCAGTCAGGTCCAGAAGAATCTCTGTTTAAACAGCCTCCAGACAGGCTTCATCCCTAGGGAATTGAGAACTACAGTGTTTATCCTGCTACACAAAGAGGGACCGTGAACCCATGGGATTGCAGATTCATACATTTGACTAGTCTTATATGCAAGGCCATGGAAAGAGTTATTGTGTACCTGATAAACAAAAAAAATTAAAAAAAAATCTTCAAACATTGGACCCAACCCATTTCAATTTTCCAAGGGCAGGTCAAGCTTACTAAACCTAATGGACTTTGAGGAGCCATGGATGATGGCAAAATGGTGCATACTGCCTATCTCAACCTAGCAAAGGTAACCGTCACAATGCCTCACTCAGTTAATAGAGAAAACTTCCACATTTAGAAATAAATTGCTGTGTCACTCGATGGATAGCCAAATTGCTCAGAGATGAGATGTATGAAGTTAGGGTGGGGGACTCCACCTCCACCAAGAGGTCTGTTACTAGTAGTGTCCCACAGGGCTTGGTACCGAGACCTCTACTTTCTGGAATATACTTCTCTGAAGTCAAGGCAATGTAGAAGACCTTTGGCTGACCAAATTTGCTGATGACTGCAAGCCAGGTGCAATCACTGAGTCCCTCAAAGATGTAGATATCCTTCAGGAAGGTCTGGCGTGGACAAACAACTGGTGTCAGAGCCATGGCCTAAAATTCAATGCAACAAAATACATAATTATTGCCTTTATGAAGATAACTACCCCTGCAAATTACAACATTAATAACACTCCCCTAAGAATAGGCCCAGTGGTAATGGACTTGGGAACACAGGTTGACAGTAACCTGAACTTTGATCACCATGTGTCCAGGGTGGTGAAAAAAATCCCACCACGTGGCTCAACTTATAACTAAAGGTTATGGCATCCAGATCTAAGGATACCATAGTCCCACTATATTCAGCCCTAATCAGATCAATAATTGAGTACAATACACCCTTTACCATGTACCTGACAAGGCATTTGGAACAGCTGGAGCAGTCACAGAGGTTCCTCGTTAAAAGAATACAGGGCATAAATAATATGTCCTATGCACACCAACTAAAAGCCCTTTCCCTGTACTTGATTTCCTACAGACTACTGAGGGGTGAGGTAAGCCTAATCTACAGTGGATTCTCTGATCCAGGCCTGATAGAACTGCTACACATTTCAAATACAAACAACACTAGAATTACCTGATCTAAAGATCTAAACCTTGTCTGTGACATAAACAAAACATGTTGAAAGGACAGTTTTGTGTCTTGGATATTACCTCTTCTCTGAAACACACTCCCCATTCATAGGTTTATGTACTAGGCTATCTGTCCGAAGGCATTTATAAGCCTAGCCAGAATGTGTTGGCTTTCACTGCCCCCTTAGATTAGTTCCCTGTGCCTCTGTCCAGCAGAGCCACTGAAGTGATCCCCGGGGTACACTTTCTGTTTCCCATCCACTCGTCAAGGTTTCTCTTGAAGAGTGCTAGTGAGGAGCTCTGCCTAATGTAGATTGGAATCTTGTTCCAAAGCATGGGAAGTCTCTGGGACAGGAATCTATCCCTCCAGCACGTCCTATTTATTGTTGTGGTGAGGTTTAGATCCCTAGAGCGTGTGGCTCGAGGGGATAAGGTTTTCTTTAGGTGGAGCATGTCCATCAAAGCAGAGCTGTTCCCTAAGCTTATTCAAAGGAGGTTTGGACCAATGGATGGAAAATTGCAAACTTACCTATGGCTTGTCACCTGTATCCCTTATGGACAGAGGTAGTTTGTAGATGCCCTAAGGCACGTGCATATACCAAAGCAGTTTTAGTCCATAGGCACTGATAAATAGGAAAATTGGGGCATGAATAGTGTCTATATTATGTTGAATATTTAGACTGTTGAACGCCTAAACGTCGACACCTAAATGTCGAATGCTGAAAACAGTGAATGGCCAATTAAGCAAATTTTTTCGCCGTGAAAAAATTCTCTTGACAAAAAAAAAAAAACAAACTTTAAAACCCTAACCAAGTGGGAGACCTTTGCCCCCACACTCCCCAACATGGGGGACTGTGTTCCCCACACCCCCCCCTAACTTAATGCACCAACTCCGAGATCGCTCTACATCGGGGAAAAAGGCAAATCTCTGATGACGGCCAAGCAAATATTTCCCTGGGAAAAACTTCGCGTAAATGGCCGTTCCTGGTTTTCAGTGTTTGACATTTAGGTGTCGTTGTTTAGCCATTTGACAATCTAAATGTTCAACACCGTGATAAGAACACCATGAATAGTTAGGCTGAAATAGATTTTAGGGCTATTAGCCTAGTAAGCACCTATGATTCCTATGATTATATCAAAGAAATTATTTATTTCCGGTTACCTTGCAGTTTGTATATGGTTTGCAACATTCATTTAACTTGTCTCCTGTCTTCTTCTTGCATCACCAGAGAAGCTTATTTGGAAGTTTTAGTTGCATGATGGGGAAGATGAAGGGTGCCTGTCTGTACTACCTGTGACTAGGAGCTGGAGGTACAGCTGTAGAGGGGAAGGATTTGTTGCCATGAGCCTGCGTTACTCTCAGAGAGAGGAGGAGTGTCTGCATCACTACTTTAGTAATCCTTAGGGATGTCTGTAAGAAGTAATATCACAAAGTACAGATCCATTCTCAGTGTACTCTAGCAGTTACAAAATATACACATTTGGAATGCCAAGGGCATAGAGCAATGCTGTTGGATAGGGCATAAGGGAATAAGCCTTAGAATGAGAAATAAGCTTTTAAAAAGAAAAATAAATAAAATGCCCCCACCCACAGGTCACAGCATAAGTCATCTCAGTCACCCACAACTGTCACTTAGTGAAACAAAGAGGGTCATAAGGTGGATGGGGATCAGCTAGTGGCCACTTGTGGCAAACTGGGAAGAAAAAAGTGTCATGTAAAATAGTATCCTCACAGTGTTTGTTCTTTATAGAGATAGAGCTTAAACCCAACCACCTTCGGTGTAATGAAATACATATATATTTTTTAAACTATAAAGAAGTTAAAAAAATGGGCTTTGTGAAGGGTACAAAGGATTAAACCGAGTGTATTAAATCATATGAGTTCACTTCTCCTTCTCTTCTCCTTTGAACATACATGCAAATTAACATACACCTGTGTATTCTCACTGTTTTATCATCCTGACTCATATCACTGACATGTACTTCAAGAACAAATCTGTAACATTACGTAATTTTCAACGCACAGTTTTTCTTTCACTTTTCAAAAAATATTCAGATAAGTCATGAATGCTGAGCACATGACAGAGTTCCTTGCATCTAAAGATGTGACTTCCTTTGCCACATTTAGGGAATAATTATGTAATTATAAATAATTATGTAGCATTTTCTGTGCAAACATGAGCCTAAAAGCTACAAATGAAAGCACAAAAAATCTAAAGTGCTGCATTAAAAATATTCCATACCTGTTGAGCTGGTGAACATTTCTGCTTTTGGTTTTGTTCAAGCACACAGATCTCCTTATTTGTAAATCATTTTTCAGTAACCCTACTTTTCATTAACTGATCTTTTAAAAAGAAAACTAGATGAATACCGTCACACTCTGTTCTGAGTCTGTTTTTAGAAACTGCAGTGACGACAATTTGGTGAATATTAGGAGTGGAAAGTCATGAATGCAGCTATGATGTTATAAAGCCTGTCAAGACTGCCAATACAAGTATAAGGAAGAGGTTGCCTGGTCAATATCTATCTATTATTTGCATTCACATCAGTAGTTTCAGAGGCAGTTACATATTAGAAATGATGTAGAAGTTTCTTAGCAGTGAGGCTCCTGTAAGAACTGTACAACCCTGGTGAATTATGTCCCACGTGGTGTTGGCAGATATTGCTCTACACGGCAGACACCTGAGTAGCAGTTTAAGTTTTCCAAACTACCACTTTATGCAGCCATATCTTGGTGTGTCACTGAAGAATCACTTAGAATGTAGTAAACAATTCTCATTTTAAAACTCTGGGTGTAAGAAGACATTAAGACAGTAAATTAATTAACTTCATAGTACACCTACAGATGTCAAGTCATTATGCAAAATGCCCGTAAGTTAGTTGTCCTTTGCCCATTAAAATAATAAAATGTTTTGCTTGTTTATAAGCATGTATTTTAATTTTCTATGGTTGTATTGCTGCCGGATGGCATATAGCAACTTATTAACAGGAGTACTATCTTTAAATAACCAAGAAGCATACAACATAAAATTGTCTTTAAATACATTTTTACCATGGTGTGAGATTCTGTTTGTAGAAAGGGAAGTTATTCATATGTATATAATAAACATAACATAAATGGACACTGCTTCACTGAAACTTAAGCAAATAATTTCAATAATATAGTTTAATGAAGTAAATAGATCATTACACTAAAACTGTGTGACTGATAAGATTCAAAGCAATTTTACAATTTAAGGAGTTTTCTAAATTGTGAGATGCTTAGTCCTGCAGTCCAGCAGAATAAATGCATAATAGCTATTATGCAACTACACTGAGGCCACAACGGTCGTATCTTTGCTGATTTTTTTTTTTTACTAGCTTTCATATAATTAAGTGTAACTGTTCATTTTTTAATGTCATTAGAAAAGCATTCCTCCATAGAGGGCCTAGAATAGAGAAAGACTATGCCAGCTCTGTTGTATAGAGGGATGAATCCCAGACTATGTCTCGGACACCTTGAGACTGCTTAGGAAATGGGACACTAGGGCAACTGGTGAGAGAGACAAGAGTGGCAGTGGTCACTTGCCCATTTCTGGGAGAGGGGGCATTAAAGTGACATCATGCAAAGACTAAGCAGTTGTGCTGAAGCTGCAAACCACCCATGTGAGGAAGCACATGCATGCATCAGACTGTTATTGAAAACATGGTTTGCTGGTAGGAAATTCAAAAATGAGTGGGAAGAACTCTGAACATAAAGAAAAAAAACAATGAAGCACCAAAAATGATGCTGCAACTGGTACACCCTCTGATAAACAATTAGGGTTAAACACTTACGTTTGGAAATCCCCATTTGGGGGTGTAAAGTTATACTCTCAGAACTATAGAACACAGGTGGCCTGTAAGTCAGTGCTTCTCATCAGGTACCATCTGGACATCAAAAAGAAGACTTGAAAAAGTGGAATAGAAAAAGCCCTAGAAGAGCAACTGAAGGAGTGATATAAAACATCAAGACTGTGTACCGGAACTGAGATCTAGTTTAAGCATTTAGTTTTGAGGCATTGTGTAGAGATCTGTTTTGGCCATGAGGTTTATATTTTCTAATTAAATGTACTTGTTAGTAACATAGCCTGCGAGCCAATTTGCCTCTGCCGAGGTGCATTTGTGAAGTCTCCTTGTGGGACACCTTTGACAAAATGGCTCATTTGGTTCTTTTCTTTTCAATTTATTTAATAATTTGCTTGAAGTACCAGCAAACACCAGTATATCATATTTAGTGGTGGGGAAAATAAAACCCTTTGACAATACTGACCAAACCTGACTGAGAAACCTTTGAGTTCTGTAGCAGGTTACCAAACAAGGTTGTACTTTGCAGATGCAAAAAACTATTACAGTTTTTAGTTTTTGCAAGGTTAATCTAAAGGCTCAAATGCAGTAGCAAATAGTAGACCTGTGGAAGATTATTGGATAGTCTGCATAAAATAATATTTGGCTCTGGATAGGATTTCTGTAGAAATAAGTGTGAAGCAGTTTGTTGAGGACTATAAAGGGGGTTGGAGCCCCTAATATGACTTTGGGTAATAGACAATTATTTTTCCAGAAACTAAATACTTCATACATTGGCATTCTACATTCTTACAATTGCAGATTCAACACAGTGCACGTCACAAGTATTTGATGATTATAGCAGGTTCTAACACTGTCTATAATTATGTCATTCATTACAGTACTGAGAACAAGTCTTTCATAATCAGGGCAGACTTAACACTAAAAATAACTCTTTTAGTATCTGGCCCAGAATCTAACTAGGTGTCATAACTGTACAGTGAAGAGCAATTTATCCAATATAGAAAAAATGCTTTTGGTGTCATCAAGTGAGCTAAGGTTTATAAAGAGTAAATGATGCCAGGAAGGACTGCAGTTTAATAAATACTGTATAATGTATAATTAAGCAGTAAATCTCAAAGTACAGGAAGTCTATGATTTACCCATATGGTTTCCACTAAAGGGGAGGGGAGTGCAAATATAGCAACATAAGTAAAGTCAAAACATTCATTTGTGCTATATAGTTTATTTAAACTACAAAAAAATACTTTGTTGTTTTAATAAGTAGCCTTTACAGAATTACTTTTTCTGATGTGTGTGTTGTATGATTGTTTAGTTTTCACTCATCCTTTTCTCAGTCTGAGCACAGTAGAAGTAACTTATCATAGCACACACACACAAACACAAACACATATATACTCTAACTTGTATGCAGCTAACACTGTGTTTTTTTAAACATTTGGAAGTGTCAGCGTTTAGTATGAGGGTATGTTTCCTGTTTGCTTGTATGATCGTATGGGAGGTAAAGCTGTTCAGTTTTTTTTTTTTAATCTTTCTTTAATCTCCTTTTACTTTGTAAGTTTTTTATTCCAATACTACTTGGTACAAGTCTCATAAATTTTGTAAGAGAAAGTCAGATTAATTCTGCACTTCATGGATTCCCTCAACTGCTTGGAACTTTTTTTTGGTAGGGTATTCTATGATTTTACTTAATAGTCATTAGATTCCCAGATTTAAATAACTGTGTCCTTGCACTTGTATTATTTTTGTCCTTTATCTTAAGAATGTTATTTTTGTGGTATTAACATGTAATGAACAAATCTTATTTTATTTTATAAATGTCCTGATTCATATGCAGTCTGTTATAACCTAGCAGCTTTAAATTTACCACATGGCCTTAAGTCTTCTGTATGACAAAATATGGAACTAAAGGGTAGATTGCAAAATAAGATGCATATAGTGCTAGAATACACAGAGACCCAAAGAAAGGGAAGGAATGGAAAGGAAGGTGGAGCCTTGGTCTCGCAGAAGAAGAGTGCCTAACATTAAGTAGGGAATGGCCTGTTGTGCAGGTTATTGTTGCAACTGTGTTTGAAAACCTGCTTATAGTACTGCAGGCCACACTGGAAAGAGTGTGGCTTAGGATGGAAAAAATACGCTACTGTGGAGTAACATCATTGGCTGGCAGGAATTATAGCACATAAATATATTACTTGAACTTGCATGACCTTTAGAAGTGAAATATAATTGATAACACAGGAAAGACATTTGTTGTTTGGAGGTAAGCTGTAGTTACTATGGCACGATGTCAGATTCCCTCAACACTCATTTGCTACTGTGTGACTTTGAGCAAGTCATTTAACCAGATGGTGCTTGAAAGCATCTGGGAATTTGGGCTAGGCTCCTTAATGGTAACCTGAACTGCAAGCCTACTACCTATGCCTGCACAAGTAGGCTGCCCTGATTCAGAAGTGATATCTATAAAACTTGACTCTTTGCACAAGTGATGGGTGAATCAAACAGGCTAGTAAATAAAGTTCTATGAAGGATATCAGAGAAACAGCTACAAATGGACAGATGCATGGAATAAATTAGAAAGAGGTTATGTAACAGGCCATTTATCATTTTTTCTGCATCATTTTCTTTCTCAGCCTGCCATCAAGTAAATGCCCCCACTGGCAGAATATTAATGTATTCCTCCATCCCTACTAGTTATACATTGGGGGCTTTATCTGTTACAGCTATGGCTCATCCCCAGTACCCCTTGACCAAAGTAACTAATGGCATAATTTAATATAACTATATGTTAATATGTACAATCTCTCACTTATGACATAATGAACAAATGTTTGGCAGAGGATACTGATTAGTAGATCAGCCAATAGAAATGTGTTTACTAATTACAAATAAGCCACTGCTTATCCTGGTAAAATATAATGAAGCCTGGCTATAAATAAAAAGTTAAACTGGATTGAATAATTACACTTTTAACAATGACAGACAGACGTATGACCCATATATAATAATACAGTCACAATTGTCCATTCTGGTTTGGGATGTTGGAAGAATTAGATGCTCTGCTCTAATCACAGACCCATATGGCAACTATAATGCAAGTCCAGGTGATGCGATCTTGAGGCACATTCTTGGTTCTGGTTACCCATATATGGAGATCTGTGTCCACTAAATATAGAGTATCATATCAAGCAAATACAGAGTTCTTTTGTTTGCTAACAACTTTTAATGTTTTCTGACCATGAAATTGTAGGTGTTGGTGGGACATTTTCTAGATAGAATATTGGTCTGCTTCTAGACTATTTTGAGTAGCTTTGCTTATTTAGTTGTTCTTTGGAAAGACTGTGTTATTGCATTTTCCAGCTAATTAAAAGAATATTTTAGTGGAGTCCCATTTAACGTGACCGTAGTCTACATGGCAGCCAATATCCTTGTATTATTTGCAAGTGTTCAGTAAACATCTTGAACAATTTACTCTCATCTGCTTAGGACTTATTCCAGCAGAATTACTGTAGTTTAGTGTGTGTATAGAATGCAGACTCCAATGTCAGTGAAAACTCAATTTGCCATGCCTCTGCTAAAGTTTGGAGATGTAGTGCTGACCTTGGAGTACGCCATTTAAAATAAGGATGTGGGGGTGCTGAAGCTATACCTACGTCCTGCACAAAACTCTTTCATTTATGAAATTTATTCCAAATATACTTAAGTTTCTTACTAACTGCACTGTATAATAATAATAATTGCCTTCTGTATGTTTCCTCATTTTAATTTCTCCAAGTCTTTTGGGTTTCTAATACCATGATGGGAATGGACCCTATTCCTAAGTCAAAGTATGATTAAAGTTCATGAAATTAGTATTGTTTCACTCTTTGATGTTAGCCAAAAGTGCTCTTCGCACTACCTGCAATGTGTCCAGTAATGACTCTTTCTGAAATTCGTACGGTGTTACATGAATTGGTAACATATCTAAATACGATTGTAAATTCTTTTTTATAAGACCAGTTGCTCCTACTACTATTGAAACTGTCTGGGTATCTTTCTTCCACATGTCTCTCATTTCTGCCTGCAGATCGAGGTATTTTATGACCTTTTGTGTCTCTCTGTACGCAAGACACTGTAGTCACTAGGTGTGGTGATTTCAATGATCACTTTTGTCTACTTTTTTACGACCACTATATCCGGTTTTCTAGCATCTATCTTTTGGACTGTTGGTATTGGGTGATCCCAAGTGATGTAAACTTCATCATTTTCTATGATTCTCCATGGCTCATGTTTCCAGTGTTTTTCAGTCACTTTGATACCCATAATGTTTACACAATCTCCAGTGTAACAATCTCACCACATTATTATACCTTTCAGTATACAGTCCCTCTGCCATTAGAGAGTCGCAACCAGCAATAAGGTGTGTGACTGTTTCCAATTCGGTTCCACAAAACCTACATATGTCTGTTTCTCCCACATGTTCAATGGATTTAGTAGACAAAATATGGAACTAAAGGGTAGATTGTATGTAGCCCACTATCTTGGGCTGCCAATATTAACCTTTCATTTCTTGATGCAAATTCACCTCTCCTTAACCATTCCTGCATTCGTTCTTGATCAGCATGAGGCTCTTCCAGAAGTTTTCTATACTTGCAACTATATTTATGTTTTTTCCACATTTCTTGCCTTCTCATCTGGTCCTTCACCTTATATTCTTTCTTTTGTTTTTTAGCACATTCAGTCGCTGCCTGTTTGTTATCCACTTCTGGTTTGATTTCCATTCCTGCTTGACATCAATATGCTTCTGCTAAATTAAGCAGAAATGTCATCTTAGATTTATTCTCCTCATGTTTCAAAACTTTTACATTTGGATCTTGTGAGGTCAGTAAATATGTTTGGAGTCCCACGATTGCAGATCTATACATGTAATCAGTTTCAAGGAGGCCCATCCCTCCTTCAGAATGGGGAATATATAATCTTGGTATACACTGATTTTTATAAATACTGCGGTGGTGGTGCAGTGGTAGCGTTGTCTCCTCACAGTAAGACGTTGTTCTGTTTGACTCTCAGCTAGAGTGTCTTCTCTGTGGAGATATGCATGAATGGGCGTACCTTCGTTGAAGGTTGTGCGTCAGGGCCGGTAACTCGGCACGTAAAAATCTACTGCCAGTCATTAGCGGACCAGAGTTCCGCTGTGGCGACCCCTAACCGGGAAAAGCCGAAAGACACAACAACATCAACAACACTGATTTTTATAAATCATTTGGTGAGCATGAAGCATCCTTCTTGTTTTAATATCCAATCTATCCAACACTTTTTGGGGCCAGTCAATCACTCCAAAACTATAAGTTAGGACAGGAAGAGCAAATTGATTTATAGCTTGGATCTTGTTCCTAGGTGTCAGTGCTGTTTTTAACATTAATTTAAGTCTTCTAAAGTACACTTTACTAAACTTTATTCACATTTGTTCATGTTTTATTGCTGATCCTTCATCGATTCCCAATTATTTATACACACCCACTTGCTCAAGTTCTTTTATATCACATTCTTGTCCCAAACTGTTTTCCTGGTGCTGCAATTTTCCTTTTTTAAAAGTTGCTTTTGCACATTTATCAAGATCAAATGACATTCCAATATCATCTGAAAATGTTTTGATAACCTGTAGCTGTGCTTTCATTTCCTCATCTGATGAGCTGTACAATTTTAAATCATCGACAAAGAGAAGATGCAAAGTCATTAGACTTTGTTGTTTTCTAGAAGCCAAATTATAGCCATGACCTAAGCTGTCAAGTAAACAGCTTAATGGATTAATGGCAAGGCAGAATAGCAACGGTGACAGGGAGTCATCCTGGAATATCCCCCTTTGGATTTTTATCCCTGGGATAATAATCTGTCCTTTATCATGGCTTAATTGCAAAGTGGTCTGCCACTCTTTCATGGTTACTGTAATGTAATCAATCAGTTTAGGATGTACCTTATACATTTTTAAGCACTCTTTTATCCATGAGCGTGGGATACTATCAAATGCTTTTTTATAGTCAATCCATGCCATGCTTAGATTCTTCCCTTTCTTACAGTTCTCCACTATAACTTTATTTAATAACAAATGATTCTTTGTTCCATATGACTTTCTTTTATTGCCTTTTTGTTCTACTGCCATAATTGTGTTTTCTTCTAAATGACCATAAACTCTGTCGATGTCAATCCCTGTGTATAGTTTATACGTCATCAGAAGACAAGTTATCGGTCTACAGTTTTTAGGGTAGCTTGCAAGTTCACTCTTAAGTAAGAGCATTGTTTTTTCTGTTAACCAATGCGGTGTCTGTTCAGGGTGTGCATATAAATAGTTCTTACTCATGGCTAGATCCTCGTGTAAAGAAGTTAATACTTTAAGCCAAAAGTTAGGTACTGCATCTGGGCCTGGGGTTTTCCAATTAGAGGCTTTTCTCAACTTGTTTCAATCTCTCTGGCTGTTATTTCATCCCATTTCATATCCTGTACCTTTAAACTTTTATTCTTTCTTTTACTTCTTCTATCCGTTTAGCATCTTTATGTTCCACAAGATCTTCATAGATACTTCTCCAAAATGTATTTACTTCCTATTTTTTTCGGCTGTCTATCAATTCCTTTTACCTTATTTCCCATTTTTTTATAAAACTTTTTTGGGTCATCAGTAAATTGCTTATTTTGTGCTTTTCCCTTATATTTATCTTCGTATCTTCTGAGTCTTTCTGCCTGTTTTGAAATTTTTAGTTTGTTATCTCCAATAGTGCATAATAGATCCTGGTCTGTTCTAATACTGTGCATTGCTTTTATCACATCTAGCTTTCTTAATATTTTTGTTGATCTGTTCCCTCTTCTATGACCTTCTAACAATGACTCTTCTTGTCTTAGCTGCTTTATAGTTTTCTCTATTCGATATTTCATGATGATATTCACTTTCGCCCTCCCTTTTCCCTCACTACCCTATGTTCCTGTGGTAGAATTTTATCAGTTATTAATTTAGCAGCACGGTAATATATTCTGTTTACTTCTGTTATATCGCATGAATCTCTATGGACAGTCCTAATTACTGTGTTCATTTGTTTTATCAAGCTTCTGACTTTTGGGGTTTTATTAACCTTCTGCAGTCTATTTCTTCCATTGATCTTGATATATCTGTCTTTGTCTATTAAATCAAGCAACTCTTCTCTTAACTCCTTTGCTTAAATGCTTACTGTAGATGGACTGAATGGTAGGCATTACCTTTGTTATCAAAAAATTAAATCAGATGTTTTAAGCACTGCATTTAATAATATTACATGTTATACCTGTTGTTAGATTTTATTTTACTGGGCCTAACAAGGAATGTACGTGTTAATCTCAGCCTAGTGTACTGTATGTTGACCATGGCTAACCTGCTAACTCATACTGTAGGTTCAGAGGCTGTTAGGTAAGTACTAGGCTAGCTGCCCATGAAGGCCATTTTAAGCCTAAGCTAGTTTTCCTTGTGCTGCTTGAATTAACCAATCCTGTAGGGTGTTAGATTGACCTTACCCATCACATGGTCAATAATTATATATTACCCCTAGTGAGAATAACTAGGATCATATCATAGATAGTTTGAGGGCATGTATACATGGGATATTAGAAGGACTTTGGTTTCTCATAAAGAAAATACAGTAGACTCCCTCTTATCCAGTCTCGCTGGCACCGGATCTTAGGCTGGATAAACGAATGGCTGGTTAATCCAAAAAATGCATGTTTGTTGTTTGTCTTTCAGCTTTTTCACAGTAAGGGGTCGCCACAGCGGAACTCCGGTCCACTAATGATTGGCAGTAGATTTTTACGAAACACCGAGGTGCCAGCTCGATGCCCAACCTTCAACGAAGGCATGCCCATTTACGCACGCATGTCTTTCGAACACTACCCAACCATGGGGAGGACATGCAGACTCCACACAGAAGGCACTCCCAAGCCAAGCCGAGAATCAAACGGGAGAACCTCTTGCTGTGAGGTAACAAGACTACCGCTGTACCATCGCGGCAATCAATCCAAAAAAAACATAAAAATAGCATTTATAAGTTATAAATCAGATTAAAACTTATGCATGTATGTCGTATTGATTACCAGTGCTCTTACCAAACTTTAATTTACTTTCTGGATGAAGTAATACATTGACTCTGAGTACTGTGGACTGTTCCTTTTCCTAGAATTGGCAATGGAAATTTGATTCATAAAAAAAAAATCTTGACAAAAATATGGCTGGTTAAAGAGGAGTCTGACTAAAGCAAGAACGGATAACAGGGAGTCTACAGTAAAGAGTTAATCACTTAAATCCCAGACTGATGGTTGCATCTGAAAACTTATGTGGTTACCAACCTACCAAACAGAACACTTCGCTGTCATCAAAAACTTAACTTGGCTTAAATTTCCCCAACTTTCGAAAATACACTCAGCTAAAAAACAGTTCATCAAATCTTCTATCAACACAAAGAAATCCCTCTCCATTTCCTTTCTTCTCCAGTGGTACTCCCCTGTCTTCACGTTAATATACAGTGGTAAACACCTCACATGCGTCAACCCATCTCACACTGCCACAGACCCTTGTTGGTAAAATATGGAACTCTTTCCCCACCAGTTTGCCATAATGCCAGTATCCCACAATTTAAAAAAAAAAAAGCTGCAAGTATACCTAATTGTTACGTATGCCACTCTGCTAACCCTCTGAACTCCACTTTATCCATAAATATCTTTATATCCCCTAAAATTTACTCGCTCATCACCCAGTACTAGAATTCACCTGCTGCATATCTCCTAACACCAAAGCAATTCCTATTCACCCCAACCATTCCTTTTGTTTTACTACCTCACCTCTTTTCCCAACCACTTTTAGCCTTTTCTTTGTCATTATATACACAGCTTAGTCATACTGTGCAGAAAATAGTTCATTCAATTTTTGATTTGATTATTCTGTTGTATTGTAGGGCTATATATTTCTACCATGCCTACAGCCTTTCTGTAAAAAAATAACTCTGTGTATAATGTGCTAGTCTCTGATCTGTGTTAGTAACAAATGTTACTATTTTGTACAGGCCTCATGCTCACATCCTGTATGTTTTATATGAAACTTCCTCCTGGGTCTTTGTTGAAAAGTTTTGTTTTCACCCAGTCAGACTTTCCCAGTAAAACAAGAACACCGACTAATTAAATTAATAAAATATATAAATTCAAAATAAAAAAAAAACATTTTTGCAGACTGCAGACTGTATTTGGTGTGTGCGTATGTCTGTATGCATATGTATAAGTAAATGCATGTGTGTATGTATACGTGTATATAAAACAAAGTGCAATTTCAAGTGATAGAGTAACATGCAAATCGAAGGGAGAATGCACTGGATGTACTTTTAGAGGGGAAATGACACAATATGAAGGTAAAGTACGTTTACCCTTTCTTGGTATTGGCAATCTCAGAGTTAGTATATATAATTAGCAGGGGTATGGTTCAAAGGTTCATACTAGGCTATCTGTCCTAGGGCATTTATAAGCCTAGCCAGAGTGTGTTTGGCTTTCGCCACCCATTTTAAATGAATTTTGCTATGCCCTTTTTCGAGGTTAGTATACTGTGCCTCTGTCTAACAGTGACACAGAAGTGATACCCGGGGTAAACCTACGATCTCCCATCCACTCATCAGGATTCCTCTTGAAGAGAGTCAATGAGGGACTCTGCCTAACCTGGACTGGGATTTTATTCCAGAGAGAAGGGAGCCTCTGGGTTATGAATCTGTCCCTCCAGCATGTCCTATTTATTTCAGTGCTGAGGTTCAAGTCTCTCGAGTGCGTAGCTCGATGGGATTTGGATTTTCTGAGAGCAGCATGTCCATTAATTCCGGGTTGGACATGGCTTTATACATCAGGCACAGATCGCCTTTGAGCAGGCGGTATGCCACTGAGTAGAGCTGGAGTTTCTTTAACCGGGCAGCATATGGCATCTGTTTGAGCCCTTTGATCCTCTTGGTGAGGTACTTTTGGGGTCTTTCCAGTTGCTGCAGGCGTCTGGTAAGGTACATCCCAAAAGGAGCATTGTACTCAATTATGGGCCTGATGAGGGATGAGTAAAGAGGCACGATGACCTCCCCTGATCTAGATGTGAATCCCTTCATGATTAGGCGGGCTATATAAAATGTTTTTCTAACCACTTTGGCCACGAGGTTTTCAAATGAGAGATTGCTATCAACTTGGGTCCCCAGGTCCCTAATTACTTCTTCCATACTTAATGGATTACCACCTATGTGGTAATTTGTGGGCACTTTGTTTTTGCCAAAGGGGATGACTATGCACTTTTTGGCGTTTAGCTTGAGGCCATGGCTCTGGCACCAGTTGTCTGTTTCTATGAGGCCCTTTTGTAGGATGCTTGTGTCGGCTGGAGAGTCGATTATGGCGCCTAGTTTGCAGTCATCTGTGAACTTGGTCAGCCACAGTCCTTCCGTGTTGGCCTGTACCTCCGAGAAATATATACCGAACAAGAGAGGTCCCAGGACTGAGCCTTGTGGGACGCCACTTGTAACTGGTTTGGAGTCTGACATGGCTCCAGCAATTCTAACCATGTGGGTTCTGTCCTTGAGCCAGTTTGCAACCCATCTAGTGACATAGGGGTTTATATTTAAGCTGGTGAGCTTATCTATAATGCCCGAGTGGGGTATTGTATCGAAGGCTTTTGCGAGGTCCAGGTAGGCTGTGTGGACCACCTTCCCCTCGTCAATGGCCTTGGTGACTGTTTCAAAGAAATCAACCAGGTTTAAGAGGCAGGATCTGCCCTTAACAAAGCCGAACTGGGTAGGATCCAGTGTCTGCAGGTCCCCAATATCTTTATTTATGAGGTCCATGATGATCCTTTCCACAGCTTTGCAGACCAAGCTAGTCAGGCTTATGGGGCGATAGTTTCCAGGATCCGTTGAGGCACCACCTTTATGGAGAGGGACCACTGTTGCTGTATGCCACTCTTTGGGTACATATCCTGTGGTAAGGCTGAGATTGAACAGTAGTTTTATGTTTGGGTTTAGCTCTTCTTGGAGTTCATGTAGGAAGCAGCCCGGGACACCGTCTGGTCCCATTGATGCTGTGTTTTTTGCTTTGGAGAGGGTGGCTCTTACCTGAGCATCTGAGATGTCAGGAGGGCAGCACTCTGCGGGGATAGATATTTGCCCTTTTGGTGGGGAGGGGGGGGGAGAAGTTTGCGCTGAACCTGTCAGCTAGGATGTTGGCAATGTCTGTGGGTTTGGTGTATTTTTTGTCATTTTGGACAAATTCTGAGCATATCTGGGAATTCCCACCCAGGTTCCTAACATAACTAAAGAAAGCCTTGTGATTATCCTTAGTGTCCTGTGCAATTTTTCTCTCGAAGCTGGCCGACGATTTTATGAGTGCCCGTAGTTTTTTGCTAATACTGATCAGAGATGCCTTCCCTTTTTGGGATTTTGCTCTATCATGTAGTAGCTTCCTCCTTCTATTGTATAGTTTGTTTATGGCTGGGGTCCACCAGACAGGATGCCTGCCTTTGGAGGATTGGTTCTTGGTTTTATTTGGGATTGCATGATCCATGCATTCCTGAAGGTGTTCATAGAATGCGTTTATAAAGGATTCGGCGGTCTGGGCCGTATTTTCCCCAGGCCCGGGGGGCTTTGAAGGATTCCACCTCGGTTTTGAGGAGTGTGAAATTTGCTTTAGAGTTTTTCACTGTGGTTTTCTGGGTGGGGGGTGGGGTCGGGATGTGAATATCCAGTGAGATTAGTTTATGGTCTGATCTTACCAGTGAGGGATATACTTCTGGTCTGGAGCATAGAGCCCCCATGTTGGTGATGATCAGGTCCAGTATGCCTTCCCCTCTTGTTGGAGTGGTAACAAGTTGTTCCATAGCATTTGAGTTTATAAATTCTAGGAACCTTTGGGCTAGGGTGTTGGAGCTAGAGTAATGCTCCCAGTCTATGTTTGGGTAGTTGAAGTCGCCCAATATAGAGGTGTTTGGAGAGACCTTCATATTTTCCAGTGTTCTCAGGAAGGCCGAGTGGGGTTCCTGGGTTTGGGAGGGTGGTCTGTAGCAGGCTATAAACTGGAAGGCAGTTTTACCACTGTTAGTTGCACATGGATAGTCTCTGATGCTTCCTGCTGTGCCGCCAACCTGGAGGTGTGGGTATCTTTGACGAATATTGATACTCCCCATCATTTTGTGGTTCGGTCCAAGTTTTGGGGCCGAAAAGCATGGTATGAGGTATAACCTGGTAGTGCTGGGGTGCTCTCGGGATCCTTGAACCAGGTTTCTGTTACTGCACAGATATCTATGTTCTCCATGCTAAGGAGAGTTTAGAGTGCGTGCATCTTGAGGTTTAGACTTCTGGCGTTGAGTAGCATTACTCTTAGTTTCTTATCCCTTGTGATACCTATGGAGGTGGGTTTTCTTTTGAGCCTTGCCTAAAAAAAGCACTATGGGGGTGGCAAGAGCCTTTGCCAATATCCGAAAGCCCAGGGGTGACAGGTGCAAGCCATCCCTAGCGAAGCATCATGGCTTGTCGAGCATATCATCCCAGGCTGACAGGCATTGGATCCCCTTTGAATGACACCAATACTTAAGCCAATTCCAATTATTGAAATTGATCATCTTGTCTTCATATTGTGGCATCATTCTTGGTGAGGGTAAGATGCTATTCAAGGTCAGGGTCATACCGGCCTGGGCTACATGCTCAGAGAGCTCCTCTGTGTCTCTTTTCATGTAGTCCAGGGAGTTACATCTCAGGTCATTCACACCAGCATGGACAATGACTGAGTCATATTTGTACTTGCCTTGGAGTGACCTGAGTGCTTGTGTTATATGGCGGATCCTAGTGCCCGACAGGCAGCTCACCGTGACCTTCTCCTTGTTCAGCTTGGTGAGCGGGACATCAGTGTGCCTGACAATAGAGTCACCTATTACAAGTGTATCAGGTGTGTTGTTTAGCCTTAAGGGCTGTGACTGTTTGGCACACTGGCTTTGTGAGCTATGTGTTGCACGTGTTTTGTTTTGGGGTAGCGGTTGCTTGGGTGTCTGCTTTGGAGGTCTCTGCTGCTTAGGCAGATTTTTATTTAGAGCTTATGGGAGGTACAATGAGGCTTCTTCTCCTGCAAAAACTGTTTAAACAGATATTTGATTTTGTCCTGAAGTATATCGTATCTTTATTTTACTTCTAAAGATGGAATTCAAGGAAATTTATATTTATATATATATATAGTGCATTTGCATGCTTGTGTGTGTGTGTGTGTGTGTGTGTGTGTGTGTGTGTGTGTGTGTGTGTGTGTGTGTGTGTGTGTGTGTGTGTGTGTGTGTGTGTGTATGTATGTGTGTGTGTATGAGTGTATTTATACAGCTAAATGCTTTTTAGTAATTCATGTTGGTCTTCCTCCAGAAATCACATTTGTGTATAAAACTGTGCTTTGATGTAAAGGTTACCGATCAGAAGAGGTGCTGTAATCTTTCACTTGGAAATTATTTTTATTCATGATGGCAAGATGATCATGTGTGCCTCAGTTTACCTAAGATTGAGCTATAAATGTTAAGACATTTTCTCTTTTGGGTACTTTGCAGGATGCTGCAGGAATATGCAGACATCTCTGCCAAATGTATATTATGCACACAATTTGAAATATTATACTGTAATGTAAATAAGCCTTATAATTTCACGTGGTTTATCTGCATTACTCGGAAATTTTGCTGGTCTTATCATTGGAGCAGTAAACTTCTTTGTGTAATGTATAAGAATGTGTTGGTTCTTAGGTGGCCCAGAAAAAGTATCCCATTTCCTGTGTATATTTGCTATTTCTGTTGGGTTTGGCTGCTGCACTGCCTAGCACTTCCTGCAGTCTTTGTCAAATGGACTTTATTGTCATTCTGTGTATATTTCTCATTGAGTGCTTCTGAATCACCTTTATTCTGTATATAACCTCTGTATTTTACATTCTCTGTTGCTTCCCAACTCAAGCATGTGCCTTTTGACTGTGTGTCAGTAAAACAAGTTCTTATTCAGGCTGTTTGGCACAGTTTCTACAAATTTTCCTCTGACTCTGTGGTATGCAGTCAGAGATTAAAAATACCAGCCATCAGCCATTCCTTTTTTTTTAAACCTCAGAATTACAAACAGAACACTCAGACAAGCTTTCCACTTGCTGTGCTTTGCATATGTCTACAAGCTTTTCTCTGACTCCCTGCCTGCTGACTTAGGACAGTGCTGCTATCTACATTTAGGTAATTTGTATTCAATCAATAATATAGATGGATGACTTGGCTTCATCTGCTTTTGACAGCCTGAGAGGTTCAAACACAGCAAGTTATCAGTCAGGCACTGTATGGAAATATTATCCACTGTATGCATCTTCTTTCAAAATTCTTAACATTTTTAGATTATTGTTGGGGGTGGGGGTCATAACTTTCATTGTTAATTACCAAAATATAACAAAAGAACCAACTGTCTGAGCATAATACAGCATCCATCTTAGCACTGTGTTTTATTTTAATTCTTTGCTGCTGTATGGTGCAACAACGATCTGAACAGTTTTGTCCACACAAAGTATAACAATTTGTCGAGTGGGAATTACAATCAAGAGTAATTGCCAAATGACTTGGTGGATATAGCCCTTAAACAAACTCAGTCTAGATATTTTCAGAATTATTTACTTTCTTTTTGTTGCTGCTGTTCATTTTTTTTTGTGAGTGATAGAATGACAGTTATGTCTGCATTCTATACCCAAACTGGCACTGTATGGCCAGTGGCTATTATTTAAATGCCCGTGTTATTGGGGGCTGGGTATGACATTTGACATTTGGTTTAAGCATACTTATGATAGCACAGCACCACTGTGCATTATATGTAGAACTTCTATTTACCAGAGTAACTAACTGCAACAACATTCAGCTGTGTCTTGGCTTTGTTACAAAAAGGGTGTCTAAGACTCATGCCATTAAGGCACATGATATTAATTTAGTATTAATTATCAGTTTTAATTTTCTTAACTAGGTCAATTTATTAGGTCATTTGGCATGCCACTGTTGAGATTTAACTGTGGTAAAATTTATACAGACTTGTGGAATCCGGCCAAGACAGTAGGGAAACTGCACATTGGTTCACTTTATATGCATGAAACTTAACACCACATCACATTTGCTGACCAAGGCAATATTTTGCAACTAAACATGGGTTCTGCCTAGAAATGTTGTTATACTGTTGTCCAATAGATGTTATTTTTAATAAAGATGATTTTATACACATAGTCACTAACAAAGTATAAGTATGGCTCAGGCAATATGTTTGTCCAATTTATTTATAATTTTTTTTGTATTAATTTTTAAACATCTTTATTAAATTATTGTAGAAGACATAGGTATACATACATTAACAGAAAAAGTAAACCATATTAATATTTTCCATTTGCACACATTATATATTATGTATATATTTTCCTTTATAACAACTATCATTCAGTTCAACATTGCATAAATTTCTCTATTCCTGCCTTCCTTTAAACCTCACTCCTCCTGAACATTATTCTGCATATATTGTTCCCACATATTCTATTTATTTCTATGTAATTTGCTACTTCCATTTTCTAAAGATCCCTCTTCTAGTTCTTCTATCTCTTTTACAAAATTTAGTACTTCAAATACAGTTGGTTTAGATTTTGATTTCCATTTTCTAGTAAATGTTTTTTGGCAGCCAACAGAATTAAACTTGATAAGGCTTTACTGTGTCTCAGCAATATAAATCCTGTGTCCCATCTCAAAAGAATAATTTCCTTAATTACAACCATTTGCTTCCTCAATATTTCTGACAGAGTACACTGTGGGGAATTTTTAAAATCTGCCAACTCATTACCCACTCAAAAACATGCACCCAGTTATCTCTCTTTTTTCCCCATGCCACCTTTTCAAATACCCATAGTGGGACATTGTTTGTAGAAATGTGAGATTTTGCAGGACAAAACATACCAATTGCCAGTATAAAGGACAAAACCTCACTTTTTTGAAAAAATAAAAGCTTATTCTTGCAGTATTTGAATTCCTTATGCTATTTCATATAACATTTACATGTTTCAGATACAAAATAACCGTTTTATGCAACTTTTAAAGAAAATTTGAAAACTGTCCTAAAATCTCAGAACATTTGCCATTTTTAATTTTTTTTTACAGGACACAACTGCACAAAGAGGGATTGTCCCTTGCAAAGAAGGACATGGTAATCCTATCCGAATCACACCTCTAAATTTTGCCATCTTTCTGAGGAAAAAAATTTTGGCCTGCTTGGGATATAAAAATACCTATGCATAGACTTCAAAGCAAAAATCATAAACCTTCTGGACTTTGTTACATACCTAATAGCCACACATATAATATGTCCTGCCATTATTTCCTTGTAAATTGATTTTTCAGTCTGTTCCCATTTTTTTCTAACCTCTTTTGATTGATTCTTATAGTTATAATGCAATACTTTATATCCCCTACAAATTATCCCTTTTTCTCTGCTTGTTTTAGTTTTCAGCTCAATTCAGCATGTATTGTCTGCAATATCATATTTCTATCTCTCTTATATTTATGTATTGTTTTATTTTTATAATGTCCATTGTTTTTTTTTGCTCCTTGTGCAAAAATCTCAAGTAGGCCATTTTCTTTTTCTATTGCTCTTTCACTGAACCAGTGTGCCAGCTCAGGTAAAAGAATGGAAATGGCCCCAAATGTCCGCAAATTTGAACCTTTCTTATCTAATGGATTCTATTTGATTTGTTTTATTTATTTATTTGTTTGTTTGTTGACTGGGTTAGAACTCTGATCTGAGTGGACCACTTTGAGGTTCAGACCAGGGAGATACGTAAAAACAAAAAAGCATAATTTGTATATGGATACAGCAATTACTGCAGACAGAAAGTAGAAGCATTAAGCACAGTATTGGGAGAACAAGTAACATAGTGAGTATAGACATACAAGTAAGATGCAAAATAAACATTATAGGCCAATTTACAGTATTTACAAATGAGATGTATGAAGATACATGGGTGAAGGTTAAGATGAGGGCCAGAAAAAGGGGGAGAATATTGTTAGAGTTGGGGGAGTATATTGTTAGGGTAGGAGGAGTATATTGTAGTGTAGGAAGGGCTGACAGGAATGAATAAGACAACTAAGTGGCCCTGGGAATATAGTAACTGATGGCAGCAGCTAGCATAAAGGGCTGCTGTTAGGGGAATAAAGATAGTTAGTTTTCAGGTGATCCCTTGGTTTGGAAAGCATTTGCAAGCAGCTTGCTCAACAAAGAATTTTTTTGTGTTGCCATCTAATTTTAAGAAAGGGTATGATTTCTTTTACTTTCAGTGGAAGAAGGCCCCATCTGGCATGCTATGCTAAGAATCTAAGTGGCAACTCACAGATATGCACTAAACTAGTGCAAAATAGCACAAGATATACTGAACCTACTGATATTGCCAACATCTTGACAGACAGAGTCAGTGCAAACTTCACCCCCCTCTCACCCCCAAAAGGGCCCACAACAATATTGGAAAAGTGTAGTGTCCCAGAAATCACAGATGCACAGGTGAAAATAGCCCTTTCAAAAGCCAAAAACACAGCATCAATGGGGCCAGATTGTGTCCCAGGCTGCGTCTTGCACGAATTAAAGAACAAACTAACCTCCCACCTAAACATGCTGTTCAACCTCAGCCTCTCCACAGGCTACGTGCCCATAGAATGCTGCACAGCAATGGTTATTCCACTCCACAAAGGAGGGGCCACAACTGACCCTGGTAACTATTGCCCCATAAGCCTGACTAGCCTGGTCTGCAAGGCTATGGAGAGGATCATTATGGAACTCATTAACAAAGACATTGGGAACCTCCAAACACTTGACCCGACCCAGTTCAGCTTTGTTAGGGGCAGATCATGCATCCTAAATCTGCTTGACTTCTTCGAGACAGTCACCAATGCCGTAGAAAAGGGAAAGATTGTTCACACAGCCTACTTTGACCTCGCCAAGGCTTTTGACACCATTCCCCACTCGGGTATTACAGAAAAACTCACCAGCCTGAACATAAACCCCTACGTCATGAGATGGTTTGCCAGCTGGCTTACAGACAGAACTCGGTAAGAATAGCGGGCTCCAGGTCCGACTCTAAACCAGTCACAAGTGGTGTCCCACAAGGCTCAATCCTGGGACCCCTACTGTTCAGCATATACTTCTCAGAAGTACAGGCAAACACAGGAGAACTATGGCTAACCAAGTTCGCCAATGACTGCAAACTGGGAGCCATAATTGACTCTCCGGCTGACACGGACATCCTCCAAAGGGCCTTACTGAGATGGAAGCGTTTCCATAATAAAGCTCCTTCCCTCAATCCTAATTCCACTTAAGGCACATGCACTGTTTAGTAATGCCATCCCTCCACCACTACTGATCCACCCTTGGTACATACATTATGCAAGATTATGCCCTCATTTCTTCTGGCTATCTCATCCCTGGACTGTGCATTTACTATCTGTATACCCTCCCTCTTACCCTTATTCACAACACTTACTCTAAGCATAAATCACTCCAGCCTTATGTCTGTACATGCATGGCTAAACATACATAGGCAAGTGCGCACGCGCGCGCGCACACACACACACACACACACACACACACACACACACACACACACACACACACACACACACACACACACACACACACACACAGACACACACACACAGGTTTACAAGGAAAACATCACAGATCCCTTAACCAGAACTTAAAACACCATCACTTAAATATCTAAATCACAAAAATTTTTGGCTTTTCTAATCAAAACACAAAACCATGTAAAATCCTACTAAGAACTGTTCCTGTAAGCAGGACCTCACATAGGTTCATAGGTAGGTACTAGGCTATCTGCCCAAGGGCATTTATAAGCCTAGCCAGAGTGTGTCAGCTATTGCCACCCCATTGATTAATTCACCGATCCTCTGTCAAGCAGAGCCAATGAAGCCAGGGGTGTATTTTCTGTTACCCATCCACTCTTCAAGGTTTCTCTTGAAGAGTGTTAGTGAGCAGCTCTGATTAATGTAGTTTGGAATTTTGTTCCAAAGCATGGGGAGTCTCTGTGACAGGAATCTATCCCGCCAGCATGTTCTATTTATTGTTGTGGCGAGGTTTAGCTCACTAGAGCATGTGGCTCGCAGTGACTTGGATTTCTTTAGGTGGAACATGTCCATCAATTCTGAGTTGGACATGGCTTTGTAAGTCAGGCAGAGATCACCTCTGAGTAAGTGATATGCCACTGAGTACAGCCGGAGTTTTTTCAGTCGGGCTGCATAGGACATATGTTTGAGGCCAGTAATCCTCTTGGTGAGGTACTTTTGTGGTCTCTCCAGCTGTTGGAAGTGTCTTGTGAGGTACATCCCAAATGGGGCATTGTACTCTATGATGAGTGACGAGTAGAGGGGCACTATAACCTCTTTATTTCTAGATGTGAACCCTTTAATAATTAGATGGGCCACATAGAAGGATTTCCTAACTACTTTGGCGATATGATTGTCAAAGGAGAGATTACTATCTAACTGGGTCCCCAGAGCTCTTATTACCACTTCTGTATTAAGGGGGCTGCCACCTATGTGGTAATTCATGGGTGTTTTGTTTTTTCCAAATGGGATGACTATGCATTTTTTGGCATTTAGCCAATTTTACATCCCAGTCAGAGACATATGTTGAACATTATTCACTTCATTCACTTCCTGCTGGGAATCGATCATGTGTATGAAGTGAATAATGTTCAACATATGTCTCTGACTGGGATGTAAAATTGGCTGAGTTGTAACATTTATTTAATACCTGGTTGTGATGGACCACTGCTGCACTGGGACTTTTGTGTACAAAATGTACTGGAATAATATCATTACAAATCCCATCCATCTTCACTCACTAGAAAGTGTCATTGAAGTTTGCAGCAATGCCACAAGGGCAAAATTTTAACTTATTCACATTGATGTGTGCTCCAGAAAGTGATAGTGGCTGACCCGTATACTTACCTGGTCTATATAATTTAGAATTCTACAGGAATCTGAATAGTTATTTATGGCATATTATTTTTGCTGTGTTAGACATAGCTGAGATATTGGTAAAAAAATGTGATGGTCATTATTCCCACTTCTGCAGTAACCTTTGGTTATTTGGTTGGTTTCTGTCTAGGAAGCAATAACTAGCCTACTTCAATAGCTCTAGTTCCCTCCCATACTTCGCTCTAGCTGCTGATTGGCCAGCTCTAATCAGATAAATAGCAGACAGAAGGAAGCAATTTCAGGCATCTCACAGGAAGCAACTAAGGAGCTTCTTAAGAGCAGCAGTTGGTCTACAGCTTCATTTTTGGCAGTTAAGTTCCTTCAGGGAACCCTTCCACACTGAATTCATTCCCCTTTTTAAGATTATATTTTTTCTAATTTTGACTGAAACTAGCATTTTTTCTATAAGAAACCAAGTATTTATTTAAATATCAGTAGTTTCCTCTCTAGAACCAACTTACTACCTTTAGAACCTTATTTGTTTTCTTGGAGGCATATTTTTGTGTTAAAAATGTACTGCTTTTGCAACTTTTGACTCTAGGTGTTCATGTTTTACATAAAGGAACTGCAGGAAAGGAATTACTGTGCAAGCAGTGATTTTGTGTACTGCTTGTGTATTTGCCTTGGTTTAGAGAAATTTAAGTGTATGTGTGGTAGTTTTGATCATTTTGTGACAGCTTACCTCTCAACTAACTTTTTCCAGCAGTGTCTTCTGGCAGTTAGGTTTCTTCTTCAGTCACAGCATGAATGCTCATTCTGGTTTTGATGGTTCTTCTCCCACTGTACTTAAAAAGAAAAAAATTACTAAAAGTGAGTCCTTGCAATCGTCATGTTCAGTGTGTACCTCAACCACTGACAGGGGATCCCATAGTGGCCATTTTTTGTTCCAACTCCTCTGCTGGTCTTCCCAAGTTCCTCTGATGTTGCTGCTTCTGCCATCATGAGCCAGGGGTCTGACACATCCTCTGTGATTGTTCCAGTACCCATTTAGGACATGGGAGAACCATCTTCCTTCTAGGTCTGGAAGATACGCAGGGAGATTATTCTCAGGGTAGCTGGGGATAGAGACTTCCTGCCTGGGATAAAAAGCCATCCCCTAGTTTTTCTCTTTCCATGGAAATTTTACCTAGGGAAAAAAAAGAAGGTTACATATTGTTCATCTAAGGATACCCTTATTGTACATAAAGATGATATTCTTGCATTAGCCAGGAATTTATTGCTGGCAGTTGATCCTGGAATTGAAAAATCCTTGTCTGAGCACTATTGTGAGAAAATCCTGAAGATGGCCATAAGAGTCTGAGAATGGTAGAGACTGAGTTGCCTCTCCTGTGGATTCCCAGGGTCTACTTCGGCACGACAATATCGAAAGTGAAGAACATTGTGCAAGTAAATGGAAATCTCCGTAAGGGGAGATTTCCATTTACCTCAATGTTGTGCGGTCTCGGAGTTGGTTTATTTAAGTAGGGGGGGTGGGGGGTGCAGGGGGGATTACCCCCCCTGCCTATGCCATTTAGTTTTTAAAAATTTTTTTTTTACGTTATTCGATGTTTTAATTAATCGATCAATAAAGTTCGACCTTTATTGATTCGATTAAGTAAACTTTTGATAAAGTGATATAGATGTGATTCCCAAGGCCAGGACTCTGATTCTAGAAAAAGTATACACACCATGTCTCCCTTGGAGTTTTCTTTTCCTGAGTGTATTTTCAGGATGAATGGTGTATTTTTTCAGAAACAAGTGAAGGTTCCCACTGAAATGAGAAGATACTGTCAGTTATTACAAGTGGAGGTCACACATTTTACTCCCATTCAACATACTTTGCCAGCCTTGGTGAGTGTTTTTAATGCTGCCTGCAGTAATACTGATTCCCAGGCTTCAGGCCCTAAAAGACATTGAGATTTTATAGAGTTTCTGAGGCTAAATAATTCTTGTTTTCTCACCTTCAACCTGATCCTGCAGCCATTTCTGCTTCAGCTAGCGATTGCCTTTTGGTGAACCCTAACCCCTCTACAGGGGATAATGGAGGAAAGGTGTTGGAGTGATTTGTAAAGAAAAGTTTCTCCTCAGCCACACTGACTTTGAGTTCTCACTTACCACGGCCATATGCAGAAGGATGTTACATTGTGCTGAAACTTTACAGGAATACTTTACTAATCTGTCTTCAGAGGACAAATCCTTTCTGAATCCCATTTTTTCTAATATTAATCAGGTCTCTAAACATGTTCTAAAATGAGTGTATGATTGTGCAGTGTCTAAGGAGGTATGGCTATATAGATTAAACAAAGGTTTGCTAATAAAGTTAAATTTGATATTTTGAACTCTACTTTAAATAACAAAGTTATGTTTGGTCCTTTTGCTACTAAGGTACTCAAATAGTATTGTGAAAGAGGGAAATTCATTCAGGGAGTTAACACACTTTCTCAGGTCCCTCATTACAAATCAAATAGATCCCCTATTCCCTTTAGAAAGCTATCTAAATAGTCCTTGCCTGTTTCTGACAAAAGGGGTACAAAGAAAAGATGGCAGGAAAGGCTCAGCATTAACAAAATGCAGGAATCTTTTCTGAAAAGGGGACAATGACAATCCAAACCTTTTATTACGATTATAACTAATTCTTCCCCCCTCTCCTCCTCCCACTATGACTGTAATTCTGTCCCAGGCACAATACATCCATCTCTCTCCCTATGCAATCACATGCTAACCCTAAAAATAAGGAATCCAATACCTTTAGGCCACAAGCCTAGCTCATGGAATACCCTTTGTAGACTTTTGGGCCTCATTAGACAACTTATTTATGTTTGCAGAGTCTTTTCCTGGAAGTGAAGAGTCTTCAACCCAGACTGTTTCCTTCCTCACCACTCTGTGGTTCTAGATATAAATCCAAAACCCCTTGTTGACTCTGTCATACAGGATTCTAGATTCTAGAGTCCATGAGGCCCACCATTATCATCTTCTGCAAGTTCAGATTCCAATTCTCGGCTTTATCAAGAAGAAACTACATGGTGGTGACTGCACATAATTTAAAATTCAAGTCCCCATTTTTTCTTTGAATCCCAATACAATCTATACCAGCAAAAGCTTTAGATTTTGCTTGGGGCGCAGTTTTGATAATGATATAAAGGTGTGGCCTATGGGACATGTAAGACCAGCCAAAGCACATTAATGTCAAAAGGATACTAGGTGTGATCCATGCTATATTATTTCTTTTTTATTTGAGGTCTAAGGGTATCTCTCATATGATTACAGACAATGCCACAGTGATGTCCTTTTGTCAGTATTTCATTACACTAGCACAGTTTAGGCCACAGAATGGTTCCTTTTGTCAGGCTCACTGGACTCAGAGGACCAAGGTGAGTTTTATGTTTTTTCTACATTCTCCCTTTTCTTTGTATGTGTAACCTCTTAGTTAATGTGTTTAACATTTGTGGGTGTGTGTAGTGAATGTTTTGATTTTTTGTGACTTTGGAAAAGTTGCTGTTTTGGTTGTGTGACTTCCCAAGTTTTTAGACCTTTCAGTTTTATGTAGCCTCTTCTCAATTAACTAATATGATTGATTTGTCATGGTTGATCCAAACATTCCACTTTCTCCATCTCCAGTACACCTGCAGAAATCAAAGCTTGTTTTTTGTAAGGCAAGAAGCAAAATGACTGACTCCAGTTTTATTGCAGACTTATGAGGTGACTTGAAAGCCAGGCTACAAAACTCAGAAGGTGGATTTGTATGGTATGTAATAGAAGAGGTGTGGCATTTGTTCAAAGTTTACTTAAATTAAATAATTTTGCTAATGTGTGTAGTGATATAAGATGTCCTGCGGGATGCAGGAACCCCATCCGGTTTGGAGATATGAGTGGCCTACAAAGCCACCCAGCCTCCTTTCTGTCCATTCTTAAGCAGTACAGATTTTACATTTAGTTCTGCTTTAACAGAGTTAGGTTCACATTCTTGTCCTGAGACATCATCTTCCTTTGTGGTCTTGCAAAATGAAATGGATCACAGACTGATGTGTGACATTTCTGTCATTAATAAATAGAAACACGGTCATGAGTCCTGTCAACATGGTGGACATTATTGTACAGTATACAAGATTAAGGTGATCGAAATAATCAGCTATAAAAGAATTGCAATTTATATTTCTACTTTGCCAGTCTACTTTTAACATTAATTTATTTTTAACCACTGACAGACTGGTGGAGAGTTATCAGATGAAAGGAAAGTGGTAGGAAAAGAACATGAGACACTCCCGGTCAACAAATGTAAATAAATAAATGAGGGTCCCACTGGAAGTTATTTACTTCTTCTTAGTAATATATGCAAAGTCAGTGCAGTGCTGAAAACACCATTCCATGTCAAAGATGTTCTACAGAAACTAAAACAGTCTTAAGCATTTGATTTGTAATTAGGTATGTTCGATATCATATGGAATCTGGGATTCAAAAAGAAGAATATATTCAAATCTGTTGTGAAAGTATGTATTAAGCATTAGAAGAGAATGACAACATGTCTTTCTTTGAACTGGTGCATGGATAATCTGATTTGAATAATTGCTGACAGACTAAGTGCAGGCCTTTCCCTCAGAAGAGGATTACATATGGGTAGCAGTACAGCAGTAACAGAATTATTTTCGTAATCAGAAAGTGCTGATCTAGCTAATATCTGTATGCAGGTCCAATCAGCCAGAGTAGAGCACAGAAGGCTGCAAATGCTAGAATGTGTTTTATTCCCTTGCAGTCTTTGTAGTATGCTATGTTTTCCTTTACAGTGTCAGATGGAGAAGATTAGAAAAGTATGTTAAAGGGATAACTTGCTGTATGTTACCTTGAATTTAATGACAGGTGAGATTTGTCTGCAGCTGCCTTTTTCTTCATGATTGCCTCATGAAATGCAAAGTCAAAAACTACAGTCACAGACTAATGTGCCTTCTTAGTACAACAGGTCAAGCTTCTGTGATTTTGCCTTATACTGTTGTCTTGTCTATCATCATGCTTTTTTTTTTTTTTTTTTTTTTTTTTTTTGTGCATCACTTATGTAAGTTTCAAACTTCTTCTTGTTCATAAAATGTATGTTGATACAAAACCTGTTGTTCTATTAACATTTTAAGTGGCTTGGGACAAAAAATTGTCCCCAGTTTGGGTCTTTGTCCAACCAATATTGTTGACTTTGTCCAATTCTTGAGAGGAATGCAGATGTTTATGACTGAAATGTAAGTATGTTCATCCCAGTATAGTTGCTAAGCACACATGAAATAATGTGCAGTCTGCAAGTTTTAGGCAAGTTGCCTGACAGCAAAGAGATCCATCCACTATAATGTGTAGGACTCGAGTGTTTGATTCTAGTTCTGCCGTCCTATCAGATTTCCCCATACTCCTACCTCTGCCCTAATCTATTCTTCCCCATTATAGCGTCGAACCCTGACATACTCTGCTCCCAGGCTGCCTTTTCTTTTCATCAGTATTGAGGTAGTATACCTGTTATATGTACTGATGTTAGATTGATTACTCAAAATTCCACATTTTTGCTTATTAGTCTTAGCAACACTTTCAGGTTTTGCCTATTACTGTTTTCTGGGGTTGCTTTTAGTTTTTTTTCCCCCATAAGATGTGGAACAGATCAGTTTTGCAAAATGGTTCTCAAAAGAATCAGCCATTTCCATGTAAGAAGTAACATATTCAGCATTTATAACTAGGGAAGATGTTTGTTATGCTTGTTCTACCTCCAAGCTGTTTAATTTCTTTCTAGAAATGTTTGTATTAAAAACTAAGAATGCTTTTGCTTTTTCTTTATAAAATTTGCATTGGCCTTATGAGATCGTCTTTAGCTTTGAACTCTAATAATACAGTACTTCTGAAAATCACTTTGATTCCTAAGGTATTTAAATAGCTTTTATGCTACCATATTCTTGTAAAGCCTGTTTTGTATCAGCTGTTAGCTATAGTGCTGGATTGCCCTTCACTGAAATGCCAGGTAAACATTCTGCCCTTATTTAAAAAGAGATGGAAATAGCACAACGGTTAACAAAAATGAGAAATTCAACAACTAGTGATGAGCAGCGATTTAGGCAATTATTACATCACCAGTCTAAGAAAGCATCCTTTCCATTTGAAGTACTGGGGTTTGTAGATGAATTCACAAGCTGTTAAACTGGTCAGTCAGTTTGAATAAATATCTAATCATACATTACTTTTCATAAATATGATAGCTGGCAATATTGGGATGGTCCTACACTGAGTTATGTGATTTTCTTGGTTATGTCTAGGTTTGAGAATATATATATTTCTATCTGCTATAGTATTGCATGCCAAGTCCAGAGTGAGCAAAATATTGTTTCAGAAAAACATGCATACAAACATAAATAAATAAAATAAATAAATAACATAGTGACTATGGATTATATGGGGGCAAGCCCCCACCCCCTGACACAGAATGCCTAACACCTTGTACCGCCCTTACTTAATCTAATATCCTTCATTCTTGTACAGCCTTGGGGGAAGTTTTTTTTTTTTTTTTTGTTGAAATGATTCAACAGTTGTCAGAGCCCCACTAACTGTGCATTCCATTTCTACTATAGGGTACCGATATGTATTGCTGAGTTCACAATTATGTTATTATGCCTATGCTCCACCGCTGCACCCTAACATTTTGGGTAAATCCAGTGTGTGATATCCTTCTGGCTTCACATAAACCATCCATCAGGAAAATCTATCTCAGCAAGTGGAAGAGGTTCCTTATTTGGTCATGTCACAGACAAATAGACCCTTGCTCAGCTCCGATTACTGTAATTTTGGATTATCTATCAAACCTTTACTGTAGATAACTATTTAAAACAGTAGTTTGTTCAGTTATTCAGATCAGTGGAGTATAAGACTTTATATTAGATTTGTGTTAGGTAATTTCAGCCATATTGCATACCTTTCCTATGGCTTAGACCCCATGCGTTACAGTATATGCTGGTATTCATGTCCATCTCATTTATACCCTTTTTTACCCTCACTGCATTTCATTTTTGTAACACTGGGTGGCTCCCTCTGTTTTGATTGCATCCTTTCTAATGGTTTAATCATGGGTTTCTTGGTCAGTATCCTTACAAGTGCTTTATTGGTTTTGTTGTTCATCATCTTTAGTGAGAGTTTGGTGGTTTACTGAGTTCATTGGTCAGCAGGCTTACTGGAAATTTACTTTCTTTATTCATGCTTTGGAGAATCCACTTCCCATCAGCTCATTATTCGTTTATTTAAGACTGTGTTAACTGGGTTTGCTCTGGACCCTCTTTTTAGACATGACACGAGTCTTCTAGCAGAGCTTTTCTGTACTCCAGTTTCAGAAATCCCTAAAATCTGGTTGCACACACTTATTCTCCTCCAAGCTGTCAGGCCCTTGTTCTCTTACATAGAGAGATTTCTACAAGTAAATGTATAAACTCACAGCTCACCGTCCACTTTATGTTGGCCATGTAAAGTCCTGTGGTGGTTACTAAAAAGACTCTGTAGAATACTGTTGATATCTTGCTACAATGGCAAAGGTCTAAACTTTCTCAGAGATAGGGCTAATAATTCATTTTATTCACCTTCCTGTAAGGTAGTTCATTATCTATTTTACTTTACTGTGTACTTCAAAGGAGGCCTTTACACACCTCAGCTATCCTGTGTAATGTTTCATGGCCTCTATCTTCTTAATCCAGGTTGCTATTTGAGTCCATGTAAATACAGGATCATTTTAAATCTAGGACGACTTTTTAATTCATTTTTTGCTGTGTAAGTCCACTAGGGAGAAGATACATCTTTACAAGATTCATCTAGATGCACTATCTGATTCTGTAACAGGCTCTGAGACATTTGGTCTCTCTCTCTCTCTCTCTCTCTCTCCCTCCCTCTCTTAGGACAGATATATTGTTGGGCCTGGACAGATCTCTTTACTGTCACAATGTACCTTCCATCTACCTAATACATAGGTTTGTCACTATTTGTAGGTATTCCACTATGTAAGACCTTTCAGCTTTCTTTAAGCACCAAGAACTAGAGAGGCCAGGAAGGAGAGGTGCATCATGGGGTAGTGATGAAATAGTAGTCTGGTAAAGTTTTACACTCTGGGCAGACCTGAAGGCAGAAGTTCGGGCCTTATGCATTTGTCAGACAGACCTGTTCTAACAGATATGCAATTTGGTAAGTAGCTAAAAGCTTTGTTTCTAATGCCAGGATACAGCAATGATCAGAAACTTTTCCTCTTAACTTTTATAACAATTCATACATCATAATTATCATTATAGTTTAGTCAAGCACCAATGAGGGAAAACTGAAATGGAAAACAATGGTATAGCCAGATGTACTCTTTGTATTCCACTTAGTACATTTTTTTTTCTGAGGATCACTTGGACAGTCTGAATCTTTTTTAGTCCATATTATACCTGCAACTGTCAAACTGAGTGCCTCCAGCAACTGCTGCACAGCTTGCTTACAAAGAGGATTGCTAATCTAAATACAGTAACTGAAAATGGTGCATCCATTTATTGAGCAGCATTTTGAAAGATGTGTCAATTTTTTACATATCAGGAAAATTGGATGGCAATTATAAAAGAACAAGTGAGTATAAAACAGTATTCACTGGCCAACCCCTAATGGAAAATGCATCAAAATATTTTTTTTTTCATATCATTTGGGTTAGATGACATTGTCTTTGGCTCTGTGCTGTTTATTACAGTCCCCTTACACTTTTAAGATAGTTTTAACATTACTGTGCTTCAGTGGAATCTTCTTTTAAGGGGGAAGGTCCATATAATATACATTAGGACCATAGTACTAGGCTAGCATCCCATGAGCACCCTTTTAAGCCTAGAAAATTGCCCTTTCAAAGGTGAGAATCAAACTATGTACCTTATGTCTGTGAGGTATATACCTTAATCATAATACCAACTGAAAACATCAGATGGCAGACATGGAGAGTAGAGTTTATTTGTACTTCTGTGACGTGCTATAGAATTCATCATTAGACAAAATAAATAAGTCCATTGTGAACAACTTCTCGTATCATTTTGTGTATAAAATTAGGTAGGAACTACAATTATTTATTTAGTTATTTGACATTTGATTACTGGGAAAGTCCAACTGGGCATAAATGCCATTTTCAGTGGAGGATCGGGAGAAAAGGTCAATAATACATAATATAAATTGCATATTTATGATCTTGGAACCATACAAGTAGTAGAAGAAGTCATAATAAATTATACAACTGAGATTAATAGAAGAAAAGAAAGCATGATAACATCAGAGACAGGCAAAAAAATACTTGTGTGTACATAATTATCTAAGTATATTTGAATATTATGGAGAAAGAAGTAATAAGGTACAGGAAGTGCAGAAACAGAAGCTTGATAGTAAGAAGAATATTACAGACTAAAAAGGTCAAAAAAGTGGAGAAGATTTAAAGATAATGGCATAAAAAAGAAATAAGTGTAGGCGCTAAAAGCAGTAAGAGAGGTGTGGGTATTAGATTACAAGGGGGGAGGACTGTGGAAGGGAAAAGAAAGAAAGAACATGTAAGAGAAAGACTATAGGAAGGGGAAAATAAATGAGTCAATTTAACCTGGAAAGGGGAAAATAAATGAGTCAATTTAACCTGGAAAGAGGAAAGTAAAGACCCTGAGAAGGTGGAAAAGGTATTCTTTTAGGGTATGCGTAAAAATGGGACTTGTAGATGTCAATCTAATGTCTACAGAAATCTTATTCCAGGGTTTGGCTACTGTGCAGGAGTATAAACTACAGCCTTTGTTTTTTTGTTTTTTTTTTATTTTTTATGTTTATGGGTTTCACAAAGCTGTTTTTCAGGTGAGTGATGCAGATGGTTAGGAAGGTCCTGTCTGAGAATGCTACTGATGGATGGACAATGGAAAGGATTATATACCATTTTATAGGCAAGTAGAATTTGAGTGTACTTGAGGTACTTGGGCAACTCGAGCCAGTTTAATGCTTTCAGAGCAGAGCAGTGATGATGTTTATATGGCAGAGTGGTTGCAAATTTAGCTACTTTGTTATAACATAGTTCTGGTTTTGTGATTATAGCTTTTGTTGGCTGAAATGCACCATATGTCAGATAGCCATTGCTGTACTGGCTGCACACTTTTCCTTAAGCCATTGTTCTGTTGGGTAGACACCTTTTTTAAACGAACAAGAAGCTATTTCATAAATAGAGAAGTGTATCAGGTAGTCTGCTCATGTGTTAACGATGTAGGTGCACTTGACTTTGAAAATAAATAAATGTGTACCATTCAAAATTTTGCCTGTCTGACATGTCTGTCAAACATCTGATAAAGCACAACTCCTGAGTTTTGTTTATTTGTTTGCTTGCTTGATTGTCGCAAAATGAAAATGCTAGTGACTTCATAATATCATTCATATGTATGAATAAATTCATGTGTATGGGTGTTTGTTTGTGTGAACTGTATGTGTGCAATTGTATTTAATATGATTTTTATTCAAAAACAGTTTGGCTGTCCTTGCAAATTCTGAAACAAAAGTATTGCAACTGGAAGCCGTGCAAAAGAAAAACAAATGTAGCAGTCAGAATCAAGTCAATGGGTCAATACATTGTCAGGATTATTCCCTACCCCCCCCCACCCCCACACAGCACCCATGTTGTTTAAATAGCCTACAGATGACAGGTTTATCACCCCAAGTACCACTAAACAAAATCTAATAACTCATGAGCATTTAAGATTCAAGCCATACCATATAACACTTTCTGTCCTTTTATGTCTGGCAGTGTCCTGGTTTCTGGTTACTTTCATAGTCAAGTATACCTGCACTGTTAGTACATGAGCAGATAAACTGATGCACGTATGCATTTATTTCTAAGAAGTATCAAACTATCAAAATCACCTTGGTGCGTATCTCTCTGAATTGTCAGCATGAATGTCCAAGATTAATAGCCAATTTCAAATTAACAGTAACAAAAATATTAAAAAAAAGGTTTCTCTACTAAAACTCTTATTGAAGTATCTACCATATGTTTTTGTGGTGGGTTCATATTCTTCTTGATCTGTATTAATGGGAGTAATGCAGAAAACAAATCTTTCAGCTATATTCCCTTTCCAGTGATACGGTAATACAGTGCTGTAAAGTGGTAGAACTACTTCAGAAATAGTTAATTACAACTACTGAAACTCACTTTTTTGTAGCTCCAGTAAAATAAATTACTAATTACAAAAAGGCATACATTGGAAGGACCCTTCAATAACTTTTTTAGACATGCCAGTAGTGAAGCTTCCAAAAGGACAGGTCTCTTAGAGTATTAAATGAAACAACCATTTACGCAACACAGTGAAAGAAAATTGATTTAGTAAGTATTCAGACCCTTGCTCATGCAGAAAGCTAGGTAGAGCCTACAGTGTACAATGTTCATGACATTCCTTCTTCACACTGACATTTTGCATTACCAGTAATCTATTTCTGCACTAACCAGGACAGCTATGCCATTTCACATAGTCATATTTTTCCCTACTGTTGTTAGTAAGTGAACATTTTCTGTACAGTTTACCCACATCCTCGTAAGAAACTATGTTCTGTGGACAGTTTGCCCATAGTTTTTAGTATGGTGATGATTACAGATAACAAGTAAGTTCCTTTTTTTTTAGTTGAATTACCTGATGTTAGCACATTGGTACAATGCATTCCTAAATTCTTCAACTGCTCTGATCAACTCCTTCCTTTCAGTTGCTACTCCCTGAAGTGACTTTTCCTCTCTTTCTCTGTCTTCCTAGAATAAAAAAGTTAAAAAGTCACCTTAGCATGTCCTCTGGACTACCAAATTTTCTGGTTGAGCTACCACTCCATTAGTCCCCTTGTCCTTTGTACTTGTACATCTCCTTCTAGAAACAAATATCTCACTATTGTTTTAAATTTGCAGACGTCCTTGACGCTTGAGCATTTGTATTACACTCCCACCTTTTTCACTACTCACAAATTGCCCAAAGTATGTATGATTTTTCTTAGTCTCTCTCTTCATATTCCATTTTGGGTAGATCTTCTGTCATATTAATTGTACTTTTCTGGACTGTATCTGCTATACAGTTCTGCTTAAATCTATGCCCCATAATAAACGCTCACCTTTATTAGACATCCCTCAGCAGAATACTGACAGAAAGTTAGCTACTGGTAATATTTCTCCAACTGTATCCTTTTGTCTCCAACTGTATCCCTTTGTATTGACCCTCCCTTTTTATTGGGTTTCCAAATTAAGTTTGCATGTTCAGGTATTCTAATGTGAATGCTTCTAAACACTGCATTTCTGTTACTATTAACACGTTGCTGATCATGCTGTATCCATCCCCTTGCAGTTTTGATTTCTTCAAACATATTAATTTGCATTTCTTGGCACTTTAATTAAAACTGTTGAATTAACCATTTACGCAACACAGTGACAGAAAATTAAATTACATACTGAGGCCTACATAGACTGCATCTATATTGTTTTATGTCCTTCTTTGTCCTTTAAGTCCAAGACAGGCATCAGAGTATGTTTCCTCAAATGTTGAGAATAGACTACCTGTGGACAATCATACGTAATTTAGAGGAGACTGAGGTCTGGTTCAAGATAAGCCTGAGCACATCTGTAACTGCTGTTTACTGAAAATATTAACTATTTGTCAGTTTTTTTTTTTTTTTATGTAAGATTAGGATAAGTCCAGATTACTGGTCTGTGAATGTTGGACTAAAAATTAATAGTAAAGTAACTTGTAAGTCGGTGCTTGTTTTCTTTAACACACAAGTCATTGTGGGAGTTGTCTCTTTGCATCTGCAGGGTACAGCATGCATGCACGCATACATACATACATATGTGAGCATACGCACTCATAAGTGTGTGTGTGTGTGTGTGTGTGTGTGTGTGTGTGTGTGTGTGTGTGTGTGTGTGTGTGTGTGTATAGCTATGAGAGGCTAAAATAAGCCTTCTGTTTCTTTTACAACAAACTAGTATATGACATCAACCATGCTTCCTTAGCGAACCCATCCTTTTTTAAATTCAAATGCAGTTCTGTGCCATGCCAGTTTTCACAGAGAGTTTGCAGACTACAAAACAGTTTACAAGTGAAATCCAGTCGGAAATACTCAGTCAGGTTTAGTTGTCAATCCAATCTATGCTCTACATTGTACACAATTCAGACCTGCTCAGAAGGATCAGTTTATACAGTTTTATCTATCAGACGTTCCTGCAGACAGCACCCTCAAAGCCTGGTTATTGAAAACAGCACTTACAGAAACAATAAATGTAGAATAGCTCACTTTACACTTCTATGCAGGTAGGAACAATCTATGGCAATTCTTGCGCTCTCACATAGGCAGGAATATATCCTAATAGCTCCTGTTCTGGAGAGCAATCAATTTTTTTCCTTTCTTGGAATATACATCAAATTACCTATCTTCTGGTATGCATGTGACTCTGGAGTGCTTCCAGTGATCCTCTCATACTCAAAGGTCTCAAATCCTCTTTCTGACAGAGACATGGGACCAAGCCTGTCTGTGATTGTCCTTTATTTTACTTTAACTTGCTGGCTGTTTCTGAACTAGAATCCTTAAAGAATCAGAGAGCTCTATGCTATGAAGTGTGTGTATCTCTCTCACTTTATATATATATATATATATATATATATATATATATATATATATATATATACATACACATATTTATATATGATAGATATGACAGATATTTATAGTAGCATAGTATGTTGGTTCTTACTGTATGATGTGCTGTAAAGTTGCACAATACAGATAACGCTAATAATATAAGTAAGGCAGTGTACACAGACACAGTGTAAACAACATGGATATAAATAATGAACTATAAATAGCTTATGTAGCATTATTTCTTCAAGACAGGCAGCAACATGTTTGAACAGTTAGGCAAGCTTCCCACAGCAGTTATTGTTAATGGATGATTATGCTGTTAAAATTGTGTATAAAAAGAGGACTTCAGCCGTTAGCCAGAGTATATAGCCTCTCCATGGGGGAGTTTGTGCTTGCAACAGTAGTTTTGGAGTGTGCTTCAGCAAAGGAGAAGACATTCCAAAATAACCTGAAGAAGTTTGGTCATAGTCCACTAAACATTTAGACATTGGCTAGAAGCAACTTGAAGTGTGTTATAACTGGTATAAGAGGCTGTGTTTTTTCTTCCTTTGTGAGATTAACAGAAAAGGTTATTTATACATAGTTGGAGTTGCTTTATCAGTGTATACAAGATGGGTCTGCACCAGTATATGTTCCTTCTGTGCAATGAACTGTCATTATTTTATGTTCTGATGGTGCTGTATTATATTATAATGTTATATATCTGTCTCTCTGTTTATGTGTATATATCTACAACAGTATGTAAATGTGTGTGTGGATGTTTATATGTGTGTGTGTGTGTGTGTGTGTGTGTTGTGTGTATGTGTGTATATATATATATATATATATATATATATATATATATATATATATATAAAATCTGATACATTTGGGTAGATTTAGATGTAGATATAGATATTTACATATGTGTATGTATGTATTTATTAAAAGGCCTAGAGTACTTTTTTGGTATCTAATATAGCTCAAGGACTTCTCTGACTCTTTGTGGAAAAAAATCCAAGAACCTATGTAATAAACTCACAGGATACGGTCATGCTGTTGTGATTTTAACCTGCTCCTCTGCACTTTGCCTCATTTACCCGTGTAAATTCAGCACTCTTTTTACTTATTTTTTTCTTTGAGATGCAGTTCCACTGTAGCTGTAGGACTGATTTTTATTTAACAGGTGTATAACTTTTTGCTTCAGCCTAGCTCCTTCCTTTTGTAGGGAGAATCACCTCCCTTCCATATACAACTCCATTCATCTCATAATTGGTCACTTTCCTGACTTTCCTGTGATTTTTGGAATCCCTTAAAATCTTATTAGGGCCACTTGCTTTGTTCACTGCAACTTTTGAAAAGCTGTTCTGAAACTCCCTTCTATGAATAAAGTTGCATTTATTAATATTACATACTTTATTCATATTTTATTGTTACTCCTCCTCCGTTTATAATTTGTTTTAGTTCTCCCTGTAAAAGAAAAAAAAAAGTTTCTTCTGAACATTGTTGCCTATTGTTTGTTTGACTTGATCTAATGATTTTTCTACTGGCTGTCCAGACTTACCCCTGCACTATAGTTATGTTTTTCCTTACTGTTCGTTCTGTGAAATTTTATACTTGGCGGGTGCTTGAGTTCCCTTCAGTATTCCAAAGATGTGCCATTGCTGGAGACATTCCTCAGAATTGCCCTTTAGCGTACTTGCAGTGTGAGTATGTGTGACTGCCCAGTTAGACTGTGTCTGTGTTAGGACATTCATAAGCAGTACACTTCTCTTACTGCGGAAGAACTTGCAAAGAAGGAATGCTTATCTCTGTCTGCACACCATTCACGATGAGGTTTGATGCAGTGTGCCCACTGAATGCCAGGGTAATCACTGGCAGCCCCTATGCCCCTGGATTGCAATGAGTGGGTAAATGATTTTCATTTGTATCATGATGTTTGATTTATATATTTTGCTGACTTACTTCTGTTTAATGAGCTTCACTTACTGTGCTATTGCATTATTTTAAGATGCGTTATATGTCTAATAGTACTTTCCACAACTAAGGTAAGCTTTTGTCAGTTGTTCATTTACCCTTCTTTCTTCACAGTTTGATAAAAATGGATTCATAATATCAGTTTACCATTCTGTTGTTCTTATCTCTTTTGAAGTCCCTTGTGCATGCAGTAATATGGCTTGATGTTGTAGATGTTCATTGCAAGGCCACTTGCTGCATTTGATGGCTACCAACTCTGTGAAACAGATTACTTTCTACTAAATGCAGGAGTCACCCTGTCATAGAAACGGACACAGTATCACCCTTCTGAGCCTAAAGTTAGACTGTGTCTGTGTTAGGACATTCATAAGCAGTACACTTCCCTTACTGTGGAAGAACTTGCAAAGAAGGAATGCTCATCTCTGTTAACCTGTCCTCATTCAGACTGCTTTCTGTGAGCTTATTCATGGAGGTTTGCAGCTGTTTCCTTCTGCAACTGTGATTTCTGCTGTCTCACTGGGTTTCAAAACTACCAACTTATAGCATCTGCTGTCTGATGTACTTTCTTGAAAAATCTGTGTCTGTTTTTCTCATGACACTCAAAACGGTGTGCTCAGTATGTGTACCATCTGGGATATATGTAATACTGGTCCCCCAAATGGCTGGCACTGGTTTGCTTCTGTAAAAGCCTTACCAAAACATTATTTGCTTCATTCAGCACCTTTATATTTGCACTGTCACATATTTATTTGCCATTTGCTCCTGTTTCCATTTTAAACAGGAAATAGCCATTTGTTTCCTTTTGTGTTGCCCTAATCATATCTGTGGATTGTTTATGTCTGTATTTTATTCTGCGAATACCTGGATGTTTAGCATGAAGGATTAAAGCTGTTAGCAGTTAATGATTTTCAAATAGACCTTGGTTTTATTCTCTCATTGTTCATTTGTTTGTTATGTAAATGTGATCAACTCAAATAACCAGATAGTAATCCAGGGTCATCCCCAAATGGAGCAATTTCCTGGGCTTTAGGTCCATTTTATTTATTTTGGAATTTGAGAGTGCAAGCAGTTGCAGGTGCTGCACTCGTGGCTATAAGTGCCAAGAGATTTTTGGGACGAATACGGTCACTAAGGTAGTTCTTTTAAGCCACCTGGTAGAAATAAGCAGGAATGTATGCTTTGGAATACACTCTCATTACATAGTTATGTTATTCATAGTTAAAAATGTGTTTATATGCAATAAAGAAGATCGCAATGGCAATTTGTCTAGTCTTTGATGTTTTCGAGCAGATTTTGGTACAACTAGATTTCTGGATTGTCCTGTTAAATAATTATGCATACATACGAAGTTTTGGGTCTACTTTGTTTTACTGACCTATAAGATGCTGTAACCAGAATAATGAAAACCAGGATATGCACCTTTGTATACTAATACATCTTCTAATCATGGTACTTTTATTAAAATTGTTTCTGAATGCTGGGGCTGCACCTTTCTGCAATTAGCCTAATTTGTTGGTCCTAGGCCATTTCTTGTCTTTCAATATACCATTTGTGAGGTCACAGAACCACAAAACAATGATTGTAACATTGATTCCGTCTTGGAGAAAAGACAAATATACTGTTTCTCTTTTCTTTGAGCTGCTGTGACCTTGGAGTTATTTTATTTAGAGATGATAGGTTTAGGGGCAATATCTACACAGCAAGCTGGATACAGGGGGGCCCAACTCCCCCACAGTAATGCTGTATTTCAGATGTACTTGGATTAGTTTTGAAACAATTAAGGTTGTAGGACATTAGCATTTTCAGTGCTGGATAGTTCAGCATTGGTAAGCCAAAGTAGAACTGAAATTTCAAAATGGAGGAAAGAGGCATCATAGAAGGCACTGTTTGCATAACCATGGCTTGTAATTAAGAACTCTTATGTTGCAGGTTTATGGTAGTACTACTGCTTCAGAACTCAAACTCCATGGTTCAGTTTTGACCTTTTATCTTTTCCATGTAGAGTTTGCCTGTTGTAATTGTGTTTATGTGCCTTTCCTCTGGATACTTCATTTTCCATCACAGTCATATGATCTAGGTTAACTGACATGTCTTTTCTGGCCATGCTTGTGTGTGTGTGTGTGTGTGTGTGTGTGTGTGTGTGTGTGTGTGTGTGTGTGTGTGTGTGTGTGTGTGTGTGTCTGTGTGTGTGTGTGTGTGTGTGTGCGTGTGTGTGTGTCTGTCTGTCTGTCTGTCTGTCTGTCTTTGTGAGTGCACATGCGTGCTTACACACCATTTATGTATATCTCATTATGAGGAACATTCTTCCTTTTGAGTCTTAAAAACGTCCATGATCCTTGCAGTTCCACATTGAAAGAATCTGTCATACATTCAGACTTTAGAAATTTTTTAGCTGATATCCATAGAAAATAATACTGAATCGTATTAATTCAGCAAAACAATGTTATAAATAACATATTTTAACTGTCCTGTAAGCTTACTAGTTGAAGTTGTTAGCAACTGTTCCACATTTTGACCATTTATTCCACAATTTGAGAGGTAGTGTTCCACATTTTGGAGATGAAAGGTTGAGAGGTGTGTGTGTGTGTGTGTGTGTGTGTGTGTGTGTGTGTGTGTGTGTGTGTGTGTGTGTGTGTGTGTGTGTGTGTGCACGTGTGTGTGTGTGTGTGTGTGTGTGTGTGTGTGTGTGCACGTGTGTGTGTGTATGCTTATGTGTATGCACATGTGTTCTAGTCATGGTGTGTCATACATATTATATATTGTACCCATTGTTCTCGTGAAAAGGCTTCAGCTTAACATGACTTCCTGAAAATTATTAGCTGGATAGATGGATGTACAGTTAAAGCAGTCTTAACTTGCAAAACTACCCGATTTTGAAAATGAATAGATGGCTAAAGAACAGTTTTTATACGTTCATAGGTACTTACCAAGCTATTGGTTTGTGAGGATGTTATGAAGCCTAGCCTTATATTACCCTGGTAGTTTTTAGCTCTAATATTTTGCATACAAATAAAACTAAGTTGGGCAGAACAAGGATATGTTGGGACATTCACTTGTTACCCCTATCTATAATGGGCATGGGTGCTAAACCAAGAATTACTCTGTGGTCTCCCATCCATACATCCAATTACTTTTGAGTAAAGTAAGAAATGTACCCTTGCAGTTGTGTAATAGGTCAGACAGTGTAGGCTCTGTATACGCAGTATATGTGAGACAGGGGTCACTTCCTAGTAGCCTGTATGATACTAAGAAGAGAGAAGGCTTTGAGAAGATCTGCATAGTTTTTGTGATGCAGATCTTTGATTTTATTTTTTTTTTTTATTACTGAGAAAGCACTCGTCACAGTTGAAGAGGGCACAATGTTTGGACAGGCACATATGGCTGGTACTCTGTGACTGATCTGAGGAAAGCCGAGCACAGTGGAAAAATTAGATATAAACTGTGCAATGAAGAATGACTTTCCTGCAATAGTGGATATATGTTGATCAATGGATATTTCATTGTAGATATAGATTCCCAGTTCCCTAACTATTGGATCAATTTTCAGGGGCGCATTGTCAATGTGATGGTTACAAGGAAAGTCATGCTTGCAAAAAGGATACAACTATGCATTTCTTGGCAATCATTTTTAGTAGATGGTTTTGTCACCAGCTATTTATTTTGGGAAAGATCCTCTTGTGGGATTTTGGTGTTCTCTGGAGAGTTTATAATAGCACCAAGTTTACAGTCATCTTCAAACTTGAACAGCCATAAACCATTATCACTTGCTTTGACATTCATGAATTAAATGTCAAACAGGAGTGGCACAAGGACTGAATCTTGTATGGATTCACCACATTGTCTTTTGCAGGAGGTAGAGTTGTCCACCCTGCTTTCTTGAGTTCTATTCTTGAGGCAGTTTCCTATCCACTAGGTTACATAGGGGTGTATATTTAGCTGGGAGAGTTTATGTACAATTCCTGAGTGTGTGATGAAGTTGAAAGCTGCAAGGTTTAGATATGCACTGTATATTGGTTTGCCCTCATCCATTGCTTCAGTAACCTTCTCAAAGAAGTTATCCAGGCTGAGTAGGCAGTATCTGCCTTTGATGTAGACAAACAGGCTCAGGTTGAGAGTTTGTAGGTTACCTTTGTTCTTTATTAATTCAATAATGATCTTTTCTATACCGTTTCAGATGAGGCTTATCAGGCTTTTGGGTCTATAGTTATCTGGGTAAATTGATGCCCCACCTTTAAGGGGATGACTATGGCTGTCAATTGTTCATCTGGTATGACCGTGATATTAAATAAGTGCTATACAAGGTTTGGGAGGGTATGTTTCAGACTGACAAGTAGTGTTTTTGGCCTTGGCCTTGGCTAGCTCTTTGAGGACACGTTCTTGGGAGATTTAATGGGGGGGGGGTTTGTAGATGTAGGTATGTGATCTGCTAATAAAAGGGGGTATTTATAACCTGCAAAACTACCCCTTTCCAGAACAAATGGTCACACAATGCAGATGGATTTATTGTAAAATAAACATAGCTCACCCGCATTGTCTGTTATGGTTTCAGTAATGCTGCCACATGGTTAAAATGCATGCATCAGCTAAAGGATCTTGCAACATTTAGTTTCATGCCTGCTATTTATCTCTTACAAGTGCCGTGCTACAACAAATATTGTGCAATCTGAGAAAAGTTTTGTATGTTGGTACTACCAGAAAATAATGGGATGATCGTTTGATTGAGTGAAGCCAATCTGCTGAGCACAGATGGTGCAGTCCCTCAAGGTAGAACATGGCAAGCAATGCTCTTGTTTGTTGTGTGCACAGACCAGTTTTACAATACACTGCAGTTTGTTTCTTAAATATATTATTATAGTTTAGCTTTGCTGTGACAGATATCTGCTATGCCAAGAAAAAAATATAGCTAGACACCATATAGTAAGAATCAAAGAGTCTGCCAGATAAGTAAAAATAATTGACAGTCAAGTTTCTGTCTGGACAGTTGCCTGTCACTTAATATTAGTTATTTTTTATACATTCATTGCCAGTTTGGAAATGAAGCACTTTGGATACAACTGCTATTTGTGACATTGGAATTTGCAGCTGGCAGTCTAACATTTCACTCTGGTGATCCAGATGACTATCTTAGTTTATTATTTTTGTATTTATACTAGAGAATGAAGTGGATGAATGTATTTTTTATAGTCCTGCCAGAAATACCTTCTTCAAAAATGACGTAGTATATCCATTTTAATTAAGCACAATAAGTGCTACAATACAGAGAGTGATTTAGAGAACAATGCTGCCATCTTGGTAGCCTTCCGAGAGAAGTAGGAGACCATTTATTACAGAGCACAGTGTAAAACTACATTTCATTATATGTCATAAAGAATCATTTTTTTTCTGACATGTAAGTCTTCAAAAGGGCAGCTCTGAGCTGGCCAGAAAGAAGAACTAGAATAATTGTGTACTGCCCTGGAGAAAAAAGGAGTTTTTGGTAATCCTTATAGAAGAGATATTTTAGTATATTTGTTCTAATTTTTATTCTGTTATATTCATTTACCACCTGCTCCTGAGCTATGCATATCTGACTCCTTTTGCCATTTATACAAGAATCTTCCAGCCCATAAAGCTTTATCTGACTGCATGATACCTAGGATTATAGGCAAGTACTAAGCTTGCTGCCCTAGTGGGCCATTTTAAGCCTAATACAGTACAAACAGCAAACGATGTAGAAAGACTGATAACCTCAAACAGGACTCCACCAACCGTAACGAATACCTGGGAGTAGATATACAGTGTACCATCACCGAATGACTTACGTTAAAGTTGAATGGTGAAAAAAAGCTGATATGCCACACGGATGTTTAAAACATATAATTTATTTAAAAATTAAGAGCTTTCATTCCTCAGCCACAACTTCTTCAGAATCTGTGTTTTTCCTCACATCCTTTTATATGAGTTGTTTTAAAGGCAGTGCGATTATTAAGTTATGAAGTACATCAGTAAAATACTAAAATGCATATTTTAAAACCACATTCTATCCTGTCAGAAACTTTAAAAGCATTCATTGGTGTACGCAGTTGTTAATTCATTTAACAAGTCATTGCTGCAGAGTAGGTACCAGAAATTATGTTGGTATTGATTTTACAAAACACACCTATCTGTGTTCACCCTACTAGAAGTAATTTGTAACAAAAAAGGTATCATTTTGTGCCTGCATATTCATATGTACCCATTTTGCTATGTATTGTCAACTGTGGAGAAATAAAGGGGTCCGTCATAACAAAGAGAGTGATTTCTGTATCTGAAGAATATGCTGCAATTTGCAGCACTTAATCCAACTGCTTTGAATATTTTTTTTTTTTTAAATACGTAACTATATCTTATCTAGTGCCTTTGTCTGAGATTAATTGGGTTGTTTGAAGTATGTAGAATGCTATCTGTATAAATGTGAAGAGATCTTGTCAACAATTTTGGCATTCAAGTTCTAGTGCAATATTTTATTTGAATCACATGTGGGGATATTTTTTAAAATAGGTTTGTTAGAAAAAAATGTGTTGTTAATGTCTGAAATTACTGTAGTGAGTAATGGAAAACCTTGACTTTTTATAGTCATGTAGACACATGTTCTATAATTTCTAGATAGCAATAATCTTTTTAATCAGGATAACCCAACGATTAGACTACAACTACAACTCTATAAGTGTAGATTTGAAGCTTTCTATTGCTTTTAAGTGTGTGTGTGTGTGTGTGTGTGTGTGTGTGTGTGTGTGTGTGTGTGTGTGTGTGTGCGCGTGTGAAACTTTGAATATGCTATATAGTCTAGCTCTAGTTAGATTTTTCATACTGCTGTTTTTCACTTTTCTTTAACAATACTTTTCCTTAGAGACTGCTGTAGTCATTAAAAGACTTGAATATTTTCTGTGAATTCCAGCAGTTACTGGTCAATGTTGCTAAAACAAACTGGAATTCACTGTGTAAAATGCAATGATATCAACAACCCTATTTTTCTTTCACAGATGATTTGATATTGCACTGTACCAGATTTTAGAGTTTATACATTATTAGCTTTTAGCCGGGCTGTACAATTCATTCTCATTAACTCAGGAAAAATGCTGTGGATGTTTTGTCTTCATAGAAGTCTCTGTAGTATAGTGGGGTAGGTCATTATACTGCAAGGTAAATTGACTGTCAGTTCTCAGGTGCATAGCCTTTGACGCTGGCAACACCACTGGCTTCAGTTGACTTTCTCTGTATATCTGACAATAGGACTTAGTGTACCTTTCCATAAAAAACAAGTCCCTTTTTTCAAATGCTTTCATTTTTTAGCCTCAACTGAATGCCCCTGAATGCCTACAGCAGCATTAAAAGGCCACATCCTCTCTTACACACATTGTCTCTCTTGCGAGTTATTCCACACAGTATCTTCATCATGTCCTAGCCTGCTGTGATCCCAGAAAATGATGAGTTCAGGAGTGTTCCTGCACTTGTGGTCTTCAGCAATACTGCACAGACATGACACCACTGCTGAAATTCCCAAGTCACTTATGAAATGAAGTAGCATTACCTTTAACATGACTCAGGTTTAAAAAGCCTGGATTATGACTACCGCCAAGGCATAATCTTGAAAACAGTAAGGAAATGAAATACCTGCTTTCTCAGTAGTTTTATTAGAATATAGTCAGGGGACAAATTAATCACCCAATGGTTTTGCTTAGCTGGTGTGAACAGTCAGGGCAGGAATATCACTTCAATACATAGGCTGATGTTTCCTTTGCCCTCTTACTGTGGGCTTGTGACCTTCTTGGTTATTGTAGATTGTTTATAGTTTTAATATCAGGAATGGTGGTGCTGTAATTTTTGGGCTGCAGTAGGAAAAGGGAGAGAGACCGCTGAGTAATTTTAAATTTCTGTAGTTCAGGTAACATTAAATCCTCAGAAAGTAAAGTGTGTGTGTGTGTGTGTGTGTGTGTGTGTGTGTGTGTGTGTGTGTGTGTGTGTGTGTGTGTGTGTGTGTGTGTGTATGCGCGCGCATGTATGCACGTGGTGACTGTCCAAGCTGTTTTTAGTAATTTAAGATGTAGGTTAGGGTTATGGTTAGGGTTAGCACACATTCCTAAGGTGGAAAAGGAGGACAAAGCCCCCCATCCACCTTAGGAATGTATGTTAACCCTAACCTGCGTCTTAAATAACAAATGAAAAAAAAACAACTGTCCCATAACAATACTGCTAGTTAGACCAATTTGATATGAATGTGGTCTGGTTTTTGGTAGTTCATCTGAAAAGAAAATTTGTTTTCTTTTACGATGTACTATGCAATGATGTAATGTAGTAACAGTATGATGGTTGGTCGAGATGTTTTGGTTGTTGTTTTGCTTGTTGATCAAGTACCATGATGACCAATCATTATAAAGCCCTATCTATCTATGTATCTATCTATCTATGTATCTATCTATCTGTCTATCTATCTATCTATCTGTCTATCTGTCTATCTGTCTATCCATCTATTTATCTATATCTTCTGTTATATGAACCAAGTGAAACTAATTACTGTTGTACAGATTTTTTGTGTAATGCCAGATTAAGAAAAAATGACTCTAGCATTATAAATGTGTTTTTCCTTACATCTCTTCATTGTTGAATGAATTCAGCTTTCAATGTATGGTTACTTATTAGCTACCAGTGGTTCCCTTTACTGATTTTTGACTGTATTCTCATTTTCCCATTCATAATTTAATCCTGAAATTATTAAAACTCATCCTGTCTAGCATAGTTCCCTGCCATTCCACTTATTTAGAACATGCCTATGTATTTGGCTGCCCATATTTACCTGTGTGTAAATAATGCTAACTGGGCTTCTGAAAGAGGCCTCTAAAAGTATTTATAGCTACACTTTGAAGGCATTAGCTATGTAACATTGGGTCCCATAACATTGCTGAACAAGTAGGATAAAAAGGCAGTAACTGCACCCCCAATTTAAAAAGAAAGGCTCTGGCAATCTCCATTCTGTGTACAAGATAATGGGGACTGCCAAGGTCCTATGCCAGCTTCCACCAATGCACAAGGTTGGTTGACTGGAGAATTTCATTGAAGTAAATGTGATATGGTACAGAAGCAATGACTGTCTTTCAGACATGAAACTGCAGGCAGTGCCTGGTGGGAGGCCAGACTGCCCGTAGTAGTTAGTTCCACTCACAGGTAGAAGTGTACTTCAGATGTTGAAAGTTGTGGGGGTAGAGCCTGAGTTTCCCACCCCCTGTTATGCAGTTGTTAATACTGTATGCCATTTCCTGAACTCTTTTGGGGATGGCTTAATTTGGTTTGCTGATAAAAATAAAGTTAAATCTCAAGTACAAATTATTACCACTTCAGTTTGCTGCAGTTATGCTTTCTGATTATAAAATATGTAAGTTTTAAGTTGGTTATATCATTGGACATGTATTAAGTTTTAAAAAAAAGTTGTGTTTATATGTGCTGTTTGCTGAGGAGCTGCCCAATTTCTTCTTGATTTTGTATCATCTGGTGGCACTTTCTGGTGATATCATAAGGGGGAAAACTGTGTGTAGTTCAATAGATCAAGGCATTGAAATGAAAAGAATCTCACCATGCCAGAAACTTATACTAAGATTATATTACACTGCATGTTATAGAATCTTATTACTTGATCTGAGTATAGCCCAAACCTACCAAAGGAGATGGAATGGCAGCTGATCTTGCCAATGTTCTCTGGAATTGCAATTCCAAGCATATGTCAGACTTGGTCCAGTGCAAAAGCTTCACCTGTAGGGTGGTGTGTCCATTACACATGCATTCTTCACATCAAAACTGAGAGATGAGCTTGAAGGACCATTAGTCTACCATGGCATTAAATCTGTTTTTGTAGAGAGAACATTACAAGCCATTCCCCAAGTAGTTTGGGGAGTGGCTGACACTGCACCAAACAGCACTTGAGTGTGGTCACAGTACAGCTCCACCTTTATATGGAGCTCAGTACTGTAGGTGCATTGATTTCAAATGCATTCTGTATAAACTTTAGAAGTGACTCTACCTTGCTGAGAAATTACACAAGAGATTGTTTAACCTCATGTGGAGGTATGTATACCACAACCCTAGCTTTGTCATTATCTAGTTTCAAGCCTGCTGAAAATGAAAAAAAGAAACAATGTGTGCATGTCATCTTTGTACGTCTAATTTTTACTTGTTCCTATTCATTTTAAGGTTGCACCGTCTCATCTGTTTGGTAAGTAAATTGCCCCTTTGATCTAATCTTTTCGGGTCATGAACAAACCAGTGTAACATGAATAATTTAGTTCATCTTACGTACATGAATAAAAAGCATTCCAGGCCCATGAAATATGCAGGGTATGTTGATATCCTGCTGCTATTTTGTGAAGAATAAAGACACTGGAATTACACTCCTAATGTTAAAAACCCTGAGCTAGATTCATAGATGTCTTTCACTAAATGCTAGCCTTTTTTGTTTAGCATGTAGTAGTAGAGTGGGACTGCAATTCCTGAACAAAGAAAAGACAGTTTTAAGCAGCATACCTCAGAATATAAGCAACATTTGGCTAACTGTTGAACTAATATGGTGTATGTGTGATCATTACCTAGGATATGGAAAGCAAAGGATGCTCTGTGACCCCCTCTGGGAAAACAGAGCACATCAGGTTTCCAATCAATTTGTTTTGATAGCTCTGTGGAATGCCATTAACATCTGCTTCATTGCTGCTAATGACTCCTCATTTTGCAGGCATGTCTGATCAATACCAGAAAATAGTTGTATATTATCAGTTACCTAATCTACCAATATACAGACATAGCAATCCCATATATGAAAAATGGTTACATACATACAGATATTATAGGCACTGGCTGTAATGCCCCTCTAGCCTGCCAATATACCAAAAAGT
>NC_056726.1:1898179395-1898211895 GCF_019279795.1 Protopterus annectens | reverse complement strand
CAAAACAATTTCCTTTTTAGTGTGTATTCTCTTTAATTTATATACATTAATCAGTTTATTTTTCTTTATTTGTCGTGAACTTCTTCCTTTCTTTATTTTATTTTCTTTTATTTGCTCTGAATCCTTAGATTGCTGAATAGTTGTATCCAGAATTCCAAAGCTGTCAGTGGTGGTCTTATCTTGCTCAGTCGGAGTTAAGTGATCTTTAATGACAGTAGACAATAGACACTTCCTTCCTAAATAAATTGTTTGCTTCTCCAGACTGTATCAGTTGCACAAGTGCAATCCTCATCAAGAAGTCTAGATTTACTACTAATAACAGTAAGCAAATCGTCCAACTTTTGACACGAGGAACACAGATCACCAGTGTTATTTGCTGCTACTTTTAAATATGCATATCAGTTAGTACACTCTACAAGATACTTGTGCTTTAGTAAATCATTAATGGCGTACTCATTTAAGGAATCCATTTTCAGAAGCAAATGACTACAGACTTCACAGAGATTTTAAATCAACTTGTACAAGAAAAATCACAAACGATAAACAACTAAAAATAAAATCAAGTAGAGTAAAGTCACACAAAAGCTGGAATTCCTTTACCTTGTACGTGAATGCGCACAGTAGCTTCTGCTCACTATCACTCAGTCATACCTCTTTTTAACATTAAAGATCAATCAAGTACAATCCAACACTCTGGTAAATCTTATTGTGTACATGCTATTCTTTACTTCCTACAAACAGTGCAAACCGTTGTAAAACATAAAATCTAAATCAAAATAAATCTTCTCTTACTAGGCAACTCCATAATCAATCCCAAACCAACAAATAAGCTCTGGATTATCCTTTCTATTGTCTATATAAATTTTTAGCAAAATAGCTCCCCTGAGGTGGCTAGAGTTTGCCTGCCTAAAACATATCCATTTCTAACAAAACAAAAAGTGAAAATTTGAGATAAAACAAGAAAATATTAATCAAAGTAAATCTTGTCTACAAGCTATCCTTTTCTTCCTAGAAACAGTGGTAAAAATAATATCTAAATCAAAATATATCTTCATGTACCAGACAACTGAAAAACAAAATCACAAAACAACATAGGGTTGCTTAAATAAGCTCTGGATTGTCCTCTCTGCAGTCGGTGTGAATTTATATCTAACTAGGCCACCTGGGATTGCTAGATATAAACAGTGAAAATTAGATGCAAAACAACAAAATATAAACCAAAGTAAATCATCTTGTCTACAAGCTTTCCCTTTCTTCCAGTCAACAGTAAAAAACATTGATAAAAAATAAATATAAATGTAAATTAAAGTTAAATCTTCTCTTACCAGTCAACTGCACAATCAATTACAAACTAACACAGGATTGTTTAGATAAGTTCTGCTATCCACCTACTGTCCTATATGACTTCTCCACTACATTATATACCTCATCTCTGTAAGGCTTAACTCTTGGCATTGTGCCAAATGTGACTTAGAATGAGCATATGGCATACTAATAAGGCTTTTTACTGGTTCATATTTATGAATGTCAACATAGCGATACGAATAAGTTATAATGGTCGATCCTTCTGATGCTAAGGAAAGCTTATGCTAACAGTAATTTATAGTTTGGAGTAAAAATCAAATATCTTAAATGATTGAAAAGCTTAGACAATTCAAATATGAAAGCAACAGTGGGAGTAGGAAACACGTTGAATATAGCTCAATAGGCTAGAACATTTTAGATGTAAGAAGAATGAGGACAGGCTAGTCTGAGCCGAATATGTACTGCAAGTACTTCCCAGCAGTATGTGTCAGCAAAACAGAAACATTTTATATATCCAGCACACTATGGCAATCTAGTTCTGTGCTCGAGTATTTCTAGTATTAGTATTAGTATTTCAGCATTAAGCAATAATAACTAAACTATGACTTTTCATTATGATATTTCATACAGTGAAAGTATGTATGGCTGCTTCTGTAGCTGCATTACAGTTTCTGCTAAGTTAAAAGTGGTTGTCTCACTATTAATCCAACACAGTTTACATATCCAGCTTTCTTTTGTCATGGCATGACAAGAAACTCCTTTGCTCTTATATACGTCCTCAGCATTGTTAGTATTAAAGTGAAGTGGTGGCAATCAGTTTGTTTATCTGCCCTCATAAGATTGCCTTTTCTCATGCACATTGTAGGATATCACACAGTTAGTAACCACCTCCATCTAGTTTTATAAGTTAAAAGCAATTTGTCATCAACACTGAAGCAGACTAACTGTTAACTCACTTTTTCTTTTTGTCTCCACTGCCTATCAGCCATCAGCTTTATCATGATCCAGTTGTCTGATGTATTTCCCATTAGGACAACAGGTTCATAGGTAGGTACTAGTCTATTGACCCTAGGGCCTATACAAGCCTAGCCAAAAAGGTACCCTGGCTTTTGCCACCCAAGAAAATTTTTTCCTGTGCCACCGTCGAGCAGAGCCACAGAGGTGATCCCCGGGGTGAATTTCCTATTTCCCATCCAGTCATCAAGATTTTTCTTGAAGAGTGCTAATGAGGAGCTTTGTTTGGTATAGATGGGTAGTTTATTCCAGAGTATGGGGAAGTCTCTGGGACAGGAATCTGTCCCTCTGGCATGTTCTGTTTATTGTGGTGACAAGGTTTAGGTCCCTAGAGCATGTAGCTTGGAGGGATTGTGATTTCTTTAAGTGGAGCATGTCCAACAGCTCTGGGTTTGACATAGCTTTGCATGTTAGGCAGAGATCACCTCTGAGTAGGCGATATGCGACAGAGTAAAGCTGGAGTTTTTTGAGATGGTCTGCGTAGGACATCTGTTTGAGGTACTTGGCAGAAGCATGGTAAGGGAATGAAGAAAAGAAACAAAAAATACATTCTTAGGGTATATCTGATTTGTATTTTATTATCAGTCGTTTAGCATTTACACCTTTATTTTTCTGACATGATGTTGAAATGGCATTATCACATCATCACATTCTATTCTTGGTGTTTTCTTTATACTGTGTACAAGGTGTCTGCAATTTTCAGAGTGGAGATTTACTTCTGCTTCACTTTGGATGTGGCTTCTCAGATTTTGGACAAGCCCTGTATCTTGCAATTCTTTAAAGGGGTGAAATGTATAAATTCTGCCTTCACCAATGAGGAAAATGATGGTTGGCCTAGCATCCTGGTTGTCTATGGTTCTGGTACAAGCCAGTTACTTTAACTCATGTAGGCAAGAGCAAAGAAGAGGAACAGGTGGATTGCCCACATCAGAGTTTTGTGCACATAGTATTACATGCACATAAACTACATTGACAACTCTACACACTCCATGAAGGGATTAAGAAAAAGCCAGAGGTGAAGAGCCCCTGGTAACATCAGGATAGCACTATTACTGGCTCCTGTCCCCTGGGAGGAGAGATTGTTTAAAATGAATATTCCCAAGGAAGCTATTTATTTAATAACTTTATGGAATATCATGTCATAGTCTTGGAACTTTTCTGCCTGGGTTTTCAATGTGAATAGGCTATGTACTTTTGGACCCCCTATTATATAAAACCCACAAACAAATACAACTCAGGACATAATCATAAGTACAGAATAGTACAGTTAATATAATCAATTCAGTGGAGTACAGCATATATATATCCAAATACAAATTTCACACAGGGAACTTATAAGGAGATAGTATATGCATAGTAAACAGTTGGTAGTATACATGTAAAAATATGAAGATTTCTGTTTAGCCAAACAGAATACAAACAAGGATGAAATGTTTGAGTACTGGAGAAGAGAGATGAAGTTCAGGATAATTTCAACTGAGGTAGTAGTATATAGCACAGACAAGCATATAATCATGTGTTCATTATGGATTTAGTACATTTCTGTATTATGGCAAAATGGCATTTGGCAAATACACTCACATTTTCCATACATGGAAGACCCTCTGCATCTTAGTGTCTAATTATAGTCATCTCCATGGCTAATCAACCATGGGGAAAGTTAAATTCCCCATTCACTAAATGTTGTTTCTCACTGTTTAATTCATTGAAATAGCCATCAGCAAAACTGATTCAAGGGTTATCCGTCTACTCTACATTAGCTTGTATAGATATACACCATTCATGAGCGATTGGGATGAGATGTTTCAATTGTGTAATCTTGCAACTTCCAAAATAAAATTGTTTTGCTTCTTGTCAAAGAGACGTGAGTTCTGGAAAAAGTGACCTGGCTGCTGCATCCTGAAAATAAAGAGATAATTAGTAGGAGTTATTTACAATGAGCAGGCACAACCCATTCATGTAGCTTTTTTCCTGAATGGGAGAAATGTTGTACCAGTTTGGTACACGTAACCATCACTGTGATATAGCACTAGGCTGTATTGTAATCACACTGCAAAGGCCAGCTATAGGACTGTATTGTACAAATGGAAATACTTCTGCAGTGGTACTTGCATTAAAGTACTGTGTCCCCGCTAGATTGCATAGCTAGATTGTTAGGGGAGCTAATCTCATGGCAGTCAGTGTGTGTGTGTGTGTGTGTGTGTGTGTGTGTGTGTGTGTGTGTGTGTGTGTGTGTGTGTGTGTATAGAGATGTATAAACAGAGCAACAACTACTGCTGGCCTCAATAAAATAATAGCCTGGAATACATTTTATTCTGGTAGTTAGCACTGAGGGCTAAAGCTCCACCTTGTTAATGAGCAGTTGCATGTAGCAAGGATAGATGCTTTGAATATTTCTTTGGGTGGATGGGTTTGACATTATGGTTAAGGTCTTTGCCTTATAGACAAAATGTACAGGGCTGATTTTGATCAGGGGTTATTGACTAGGTTTAAAATGGCCTTTCAGGGGAGTTACCCTAGTATTCTCCTATGAACCTATGAAATGTTTAACAGGTGTCAGATACTTCATACATTAATGTTACACAGTGCTTGCCTATGGAAACACTTCTGGGTTAAAATGTCACAAAACATTCTGCTGCAAAGTACACTGTGTTGATGTTGCACTGAGTCGCACACTAATTTCTAAAGTCTTAAAAGCTCTTGTTCATTATGCTATTTTCTTGTACATGATGGAATTCTGCTTTCCAAACACAGGGTTTTTAGTTAGAACTCAACGAGGAATTAAACCCACAGTTAGGACAGCTGTTTAATCTTAGCCTCACCTCAGGATACGTACCCAAGGAGTGGCGCACGGCGACTGTGGTCCCACTTCATAAGGGCGGTGCCTCCACAGACCCTGGAAATTACCGCCCCATTAGCTTGACAAGCCTTATCTGCAAAGCCATGGAGAGGATCATAATGGAACTCATAAATAAAGACATAGGGAACTTGCAGACTTTGGATCCAACTCAGTTTGGCTTTGTCAAAGGCAGATCCTGCCTCTTAAACTTGGTTGACTTTTTCGAGACAGTCACCAAGGCCATTGATGAGGAAAGGCAGTCCATACAGCCTACCTCGACCTGGCAAAGGCCTTGACACAATACCCCACTCAGGTATCATCGAAAAACTCATCAGCTTGAATGTAAACCCATACATCACAAGATGGGTTGCAAACTGGCTAAGTGACAGAACCCACAGGGTCAGAGTTGCTGGAGCCATGTCAGACTCAAAGCCTGTCACAAGTGGTGTCCCACAGGGCTCAGTCCTGGGTCCACTCTTGTTCGGCATCTACTTTTCTGAAGTACAAGCAAACACAGGAGGGTTATGGCTGACAAAGTTTGCAGATGACTGCAAACTGGGCGCCATAGTCGAAAACACATCTGACACAGATATCCTCCAGAAGGGCCTCACAGAAACGGATAACTGGTGCCAGAGCCATGGCCTGAAGTTAAACGCCAAAAAATGCATAGTCATACCCTTCGGGAAAAACAAGGTTACCCCTAGCTACCATATAGGTGGCAATCCACTGAGCACAGAAAAAGTCATCAGAGATCTGGGGACCCAGGTTGACAGTAGCCTTTCGTTTGACACTCATGTTGCTAAAGTAGTTAGGAAAACCTTCTATATCACCCACCTGATCATGAATGGATTCACATCTAGATCAACGGAGGTCATCGTCCCCCTGTACTCATCACTTATTAGACCTATGATTGAGTACAATGCCCCGTTCGGAATGTATCTGACCAGACACCTGCTGCAGCTTGAAAGGCCCCAAAAGTTCCTCACCAAAAGGATAAAGGGTCTCAAAAATATGTCTTATGCTGCCCGACTGAAAGAACTCCAGCTCTATTCAGTCTCATACCGCTTGCTCAGAGGTGACCTGTGCCTGACATATAAGGCCATGTCAAACCCAGATTTGATGAATATGCTTCACCTCAAAAATCTAGATCCCTCAGAACCACAAGGGCGGAGACTTAAACCTTGACACGGTTATAAATAGAACGTGCTGGAGGGACAGATTCATCACCCAGAGACTCCCTATGCTGTGGAACAAAATCCCGGTACATGTGAGGCAGAGCACCTCTCTGGCCTTGTTCAAGAGGAATCTTGACCAATGGATGGGAGATTGCAGATATACCCCAGGGATTACTTCAGTGTCACTGCTTGACAGAGGCACAGCAAAATGATAGGCATAGTTTTTATTCAAACTAAAGGGGTGGCGAAAGCCACATAACTATGGGCTAGGCTTATAAATGCCCTTGGGCAGATAGCCTAGTATGAACCTATGAACCTATGAACCTATGAACCTATAAGGAATCTGAGTACACTGTTTTTGCGGACACATTCTGACACATTTTGTTTTCCTTCTGTAAATGAGTTATTCTACAACTAGCGTCTAAAGAATTTGTTTTTCGTGAGGTATCATTTCAGGTTTGAAAATAATTCTGTAAAAAAATATGTGTATGCTTTATTGTGCTGCTGCATTTTTGCTGAGATTTTACAAGGTCATTTTTTCCTTTAACTGAGAATGTAGGCAGAGAGGGACCATTTCTGTCATATCCTGAAAAAAAATGCATGTGTGTGTAAAATAGCAATCAAGGAAGGTAATGAAAATTTGCTCAGGGTCAAACTTAGCTGTATTCTGCCATAAAAGAAAGTTTAGTGGAGAGTTTATTGATTAGAGTTGTTCATAGGTCCATAGGCGTTTACTAGGCTAATGTCCATAAGGGCCTATTTAACAATAGCCATGCATCCCAAATCTCTGAAAACTTCTGGTACACTTCATAAGTGTAAGCAGGGGCTTGGGAGATGAAACATTTAGAAGCAGGGGTCTGGTAGATGATGACCCATTTACAGGCTGCCTCTGTCCATTAGAAACATAGGTGCCAAACCAGGGATGAATTTCCTGTTCCCCATCCAAATGTCCACATTACACTTGAATTGGGTTAGGCAGGAACCCTGCTTCACATGGATGGAGAGTCTGTTCCAGAGATGGGGTAGTCCCTGGGATACATACCCATGTCTCTAGCAGGTCCTGTTTACATCACAGGCAAGGCTTATGTCTTTAGAATGGTTAATTCTGGTGCTGTTCATCTTGAGGATATGCATGAGGTCCATCAGACAATACTTTCTCTTCTACTTTACACATAATTTGTGGATGCTTATTTTGAATAGTGGATTGCCATTAGATGATGAGTATCTTTGATTGACACTGTCATAGACTGGTTGGAGACACTTGCGAAAGTGAGAAAGTGTTTTGATGCACTTTCAAAATGGATTGCAGGTAATACTTCTAGACTTAGCAATGGTAGATACTGAACCATCAATGCTTTTGCCAGCTAAGTTAATAGGTATAATACTTGGATTTTAATATTGTTGAAAGCTATATTCATACATGTTTCTATCAAAGCACGAGTTCTCATCCGGAGAGTGTCAGCCTTCACAAAGAAGTGATTATGCACAGCGTCACCTTGTCTGCTAAAAGTAAGCATCCTCAAGAAAATAAGGGTTTTTTTTTAAACTTCTGATTTGAAAGACATAATCCAGGTTACCTGCAAGTGGTGCAGTAAATTCTCAGGATCTAGCTGTCTCTGTTTCTGCTGCTTCATCTATAGAAGTTGTCTGGACATACTGTCTTCTGCTTGCTAATTTTTATGTGAATGTTACATGTATTAAGTAACATTAGGTGTTGCGTAATAAACGTAATAGCTACATAAGTGTAAGACATTTAAGAGATAATATATATATATAATAAATTCCTTGCACAGGGTATATTTAATTCTTTTAAAATGCCACCCATCATCATTTTTTGTTACTGTGCTTAAAAGCACAGACAGCAAAGTTCTTCCTGTTTGACTATGCCATGTTGCAGAGGGTTTATCTTGATTTATGAGAAATAAAAATGAAGATGTTACTTTTATTTTCATGATGATCAGAAAGAGATATTCTGCAAGATGTATGCCCTGTAGCAATTGCTATGTTTCCATAACCCATAGCTCTCATTTACTGACTGGTTACATCTTAAAAATTTTACTGATTGGCCAGTTCTGCTCGGCCTACTATTTTAGCAACTGGCTGTCTTTGGGATACATTTATTCTATTCTTCTCCATTACATTTCAGCCAGTAGTTATGAATGTTGCAGAAGAATTCAGAAAACATGTTGCCCTTCATATTTTAACAGTAGGTGTCATCTGTTTGTTCTAGCAGTATGTTCCACTGATTTTAGTAGAATTACTTTACAGCGTGACCCTGAGCAGTTCAATCTTAAATGACTGTGGTGTGTCCAGCCAGCTGTAAAATTGGCTAGCAGCAGGACCCCAGGGAATGTGTAGAGTTGCATCTTGGTCTGACAGTCCAGACTAAATAAACTGTAAAATAGAAAGATTACCACAATATGATAACTGCCAATTATGCGCCATTAATGTGATGGGCTTATCCACTCACTGTGTGTGACTCCACTAACAGTAAGCTTACAGCCTGCTGTTTGTTTCCAGAGAAAAAAAGCTTCCTATGGAGATTACTTTCCTTCTTTGTCGAAACCTATTTATAGAAAAAAAAGGTCAAAGTGGAGCTTCAGAAATATTTGGCTTGTTTGGCCAAGTGAAACCAAAGAAATGTAAACAGCCCAACACTCAGAATCCATGAAGAAAGCAGAAAACTGTTGCTTAATTTTGTCTGAGATGATTCATAAGAGTTTTTTCCTTTCTGCCAGTACTTTTTGTAATGGGTGGGAGGGGCTACTTCTGCAAACAACATAACATGATTACTGCTGGTTACATCACTGTGGAAGAATTATAAGCTGTAATTGTCACATCACAGACAACAGAATGGTAGTAGAATATCTAGAAAAGTAGACGGACTATACAGAATCACAGAAAATGACTGCAGAATTAGATGCACTTACCCCATCCAGTCCCTGTTTACTTTACTTTACTTACGTCTACATATTCAGTGTTACTTAATTACAAGTTCAGAAATAAAACAGATTTTGTATCTAACTTATGCATGATAAGCAGTAGATTCCCAGTTTCAAACCCATAGTAGGACAGTTACTAAGTTGCTGGGAGCATTCGGTATCTCATGAGTTGTTCTCGTGCACAGAAAAGATACTGTTTTACTGACAGCAAAGTGTTAAGCAGTGCAGTAATACACTGTACTTAACAAAGATCCTATAGCAGCACACCACAGTACTTGTAAAGTCCCGCCGCAACTGACCCAAGCAGAACCTCACAACTCACTCTTACTGCATAGTTGTAGATTCACAAATGTCTTCATCATTCTTTTGCTGCATAAAGAGTATAAGAAATTCAAATAATCAGTTTGACATCCTTAAAACAACATTCACCAGATCTCCTTCAGTATTTGTTTATTATTTTTCATCTCTCACTATGTTTTACAAGTTTAGTTGTATGCCCGATATTTTTTTTTGATTGCCAGCTCCAAAAGAATTTCCTGCTTCCCAGAGTGTGAAATCAGTTTGCAGAGGTGTAGCTGGCTTTTGTAGCACCTGGGGTAGTTCTTCATAATGGTGGCCCTATCTCCTGCACAAGCACTTCATTGGAAGAGCAAGAAAAAAAAATCCAGTCCATTGTACTGGCATGCTAAACCAGATAATTGCCCCTTCCCTCCTGCTCAAGTTCTTCATTGGAAGAGTAAGTTAGCCAGATACACAACCCTACCCCCCTGATCCAGCTCCCCATTTCATTTCACTCTCTTACTCTTGGATTTCCAAGTCAGATACAGACCCCCTCCCTACCACAGCTCTTTATCAAAAATAAAGTAAAACAAAAACAGAATCTTTTTTTTTTTTTGGAAGCTTGCTACAACTTACCCCACACATAGCTGGCCTTAGGCATAGGCCAACTAGGCGGCCGCCTAGGGTGCCGCTCCAGCAGGGGCACTTTTTCCGTGTTTATTTGGTGTAGGTAGACCAGGATGGGGGCACCAGGTGGTGTGGTGGAGGGCGCTGTGGAGCCCTTTTGCCTAGGGCACCAGTTGACCTAAGGCCGCTCCTGTATAAAACACTGATGCGCTGAACTCCCTTCCTGTACCAGCATTCAGAAATATTGGTGAAGACGAAGAATGTAATAACTGCACTTCATGATCACAGCCACTAGCACTTCGCACTCGGGCCCCCTTGCTGTGCTGTTGTCAGTTTGATCCCATTTTCTCAGAGTAAGCCATTTCTCTCAAATTATTCCCCTCTCTGTCCAACCTGCAATAACTGCCTACTATATTTTTATGTGGGACACAGATGCCATATCCCTATGAGGTCTCGACTAACTGCATCAAGCCTCCTTTCAGTAAGATGACATTATTCCGCCTAAGTATTTTGCATTTTGTAGGAAATATTCTATTAGTTTATTTTGAATTCTTATCATAGGAGGTTACTAGACTATTGGCCCTAAGGCCTCTACAAGCCTAGCTATGTTACAGTTTCTCATCCAGTTGTCTAGGTTACGCTTAAATAGGATCATTGAGGAGCTCTGTTTTATATGAATTTGGAGTTTGTTCCAGAAGAGTGACAACCTCTGGGAGACATATGTGTATCTCCAGCATGTTCTGTTGATATTGCAGGCTAGGTTAAGATCTGTAGAGTGAGCGATTCTTGTCTGACTGTATTTGCGGATGTGCAGCAGCTTCTTCAAAGCAGGGTCTGAGATGGCTCTGTAGGCCAGGCACAAGTCACCTCTAAGCAGTCTGTACAATACTGATTAAAGTGATAAGGCGTGCAGTATGTCTGCGTAGGCTACATGTTGTAGGCTCTAAATTTTCTTGGTAAGAAACCTTTGAGGTATCTCCAGTTGCTGCAGATGTCTGGTGAGGTACATACAGAAGGGAGCATTGTACTCTATTACTGGTCTGATGAGAGCCAAGTACAGGGGAGTTGGTCCTTAGGTTTGGATGCTATACCCTTGCTTATGAGGTGTGCAATGTAGGCCTTCCTTACTGCTATGGACACCTGATGATAAAAATGAAGGCTTCTGTCAACTTGTGTTCCTAGCAGTAGGTTTAAAGTTAGGGGATATAGGTTCATAGGTGGTTATGGGGCTACTGAGCTAAAGGTCTTTATAAGACTAGCCATGTGTACCCAATATAATACTAGAGAAACCCAGTATAAAGGATCCTGCCAAAACTTGAGATCTTAGTTAGCAATGACTGCCCATATCTAGGAGGGTCACAGGTGAAATCCCTAGCAGGAATTTATGGTTTCCCATGCAGTCATCCAGGCTATGCCTCCCTCCAGTACAGCCCTTTTGATTGTGCACCTTTACCTCCTAGTGGGCGTGGCTTGAGCCTTTAAAAAATAAAGTTATCACCTTACAATTCTAACAAATACCCATTGACATAGGTCAAATATCAATACAATTGTGTTTGCCATCATGTATGCTTCAAGATAAAATATTCTGATACCTTGTACAGGGCATGGTTTTGGAATTATTAATGTAAATATGAACAATGCACAAAGAAGTTAGGTGCTGCACCAAAGTCCAGCTTGCGATATAAAGCCAAAATGAAACAAAGAATGTCACTGGACACTGCTGCTCCTTATTAAAATGTTTATTCAGTACAAACAGAGTCAATAAAAGTGGTAAGCGCTTTCGGGACTACTCCCTTCCTCAGACAAAATTACACATGCAAACAATACTCCATTTAAAAAACAACTCACCCAATAAAATTCAATTAAATGTCCAGCGACGTTCTTTGTTTCATTTTGGCTTTATATCGCAAATATGAACAAGCAATATCTGACGCCTAGAGGAGCAGTAAGAGGTAACTGCAGATGCACCTGGAGGCATCACTCGGATGTAATGACAAGTCATAGAGGGGCTCTCTTTGATGTGAATTGGTGCTTATTCTGGAGGAGTGGCAACCTTTGAGAGATATATCTGTCTCTCCAGTAGGTCCTATTTTTGTTGCAGGCCAGGTTAAAGTCCCTGGAGCAGGTGACCCTTGTCCCATTTGAATTGTGGATGTGCAGTATTTCCATTAAGTTTAGATCAGAGATTGCTCTGTAGGCCAGGCACAAGTCTCCAGTAAGTAGTCTGTACGCTGCTGAGTATAGTAACAATGACTTCAGTCTCTCAATGTATGGCATGTGCTGGACACCCAGAATTTTCTTGGTTAGAACTCTCTGCTGTCTCTCAAGTTGCTGCAGGTGCCTATTACTAATGTAATTAGCAGGGGTTTTTCTTTTGCCAAAGGGGATGATAATGCATATTTTTTGCATTTAGTTTGTCTGTAGCTTTGACACCAATCATTTGTCTGTGTAAGCCTATTTTGTAGTATGTTGACATCTTTAGGGGATTTAATGATTGCACCTAGTTTGCAGTCATCAGCAAATGTGGTAAGCCATAGGACATCTATTTTCAGCTGGACTTCTGAAAACTATTTACCAAACTATAGGGGGTTTAGCACAGATCCCTGTAGAACACCACTGGTAACAGTTCTGCTAGTAGAGCTGGCATCCCCAATTTTGACTGTATGTGTTCTGTTTGTGAGCCAGCTAGCAAACCATCTAGTGATGTAAGGGTTAATCTCCAGCTGGGTGAGTTTCTCAATGATGAATGAGTAAGGGATTGTGTCAAAGGCTTTGGCTAGGTTAAGATAGGCAGTGTGAACTGTTTTGCCTTCATCCAGGGCCTTGGTGACATTCTTGAAGAAGTCCACCAAGTTTAACAGGCAAGATCTGCTCTTAACAAAGCGAAAATGGGTTGGGTCAAGAGTGCCAGTACAATGGACTGGATTTTTTATTTCCAATGAAGCGCTTGGGCAGGAGGGAGGGCCACCAGTATGGAGAACTGCTCCAGGTGCTAGAAAAGGCAGCTACATTTCTGAAAACTGATTTCACACTCTGGTTCAAGTATTTAGACACCTGGATGTTGTGTCAGTTGCTCTAGGCCACCCTTCTGAAGCCTTTTGGGATCCAGTATAGTTTTAGTGGTTCTACTTTGTCTTCATTAGATACCCCAATCCATCATTTGTTAGTATGTATTTGTAATATATACAGTCGTGTACTAAGAACTCACTCTCCTAAGCAATGCAAGAAAAGGCAGATTTTTGTTTGCATTAGCTGCCACCAGCTATTTTCTTTCTTCATTTGCCTGCGTGAGCAGTTTTAGTCTCACCTAAGCTCTACATAACTCATATCTGTGGCCAGTAAATATACTGCTGCCATTTTGTGTGTGTGTGTGTGTGTGTGTGTGTGTGTGTGTGTGTGTGTACTCTAAATATTTTCCCCTCCCTCTGTGAACACTGGCTGAATGTCTGTGGTGTTTGTGCAGTGGGGACATGCTGGTTTATTTTCCTGCCTCTGCAGGAACTTAGCTAGTGTCTCCTGCCTATTCCTCTTAGGATCCTGCCCCCTGTATGTTCCAAGACTCTGCCATGGATTGGCCCTGAGGTGCACAAGTGAATGATTTGCCACCTGGATGGGCATGCCTTTCCCTCCCTGCCGGTTTCTCAGGTGCACAAGCCACTAATCACACCTGGGTCACTTAGACTGTAGGCAGGGCTCTATGCCCTTATACTGTGGTATTAGCTGGAAATGCAATATTTTTTTAAAAAAAAAGTAATTTCTTGCAGGTATCAACCCCCTGTATCCTAATGGGGGCAAGCCCAGCCCACATCTACAGTCACTATCTTCCTTCATAGACAAGTATGTGTCATATCATATTACATTTGTATTTGTTCTAAGACTGTAAAACAGTGAAAAGACTTTAGTAGTGTGTTGTATCAGTAACCCTTTCAGTCAATGCAATGTGAGTTGCTGGTGTTTTGGTATACATTCATATACATTTACAGTGTTTTGATGTACTGGTTAATCCCATGAATGTTTTTCTAAGTGATGGTGTTATATTGTGCTTATCAGTGTAGTGCCATGTTTTGATAATTTGCTTGATACAGCTGTGTATTTACTCTGCATTACTGGGGTTCTCTATCAGTATCATCCCTGTACTTTTATATTTCCCCTGTATTATCCTGCTCTGACTTGCTGTGCTTCTTGTATAAGTACTAACTTTATTGCCTCAATATAATTTTACAGTTTAGCAGAGTTTTTTTTCTTTCTTCAATTTCAGAGCTTGTGATTACTACGTCTAATCTCGATATTGCAGAAGGTCTGCCATAAGGCCCTACACCTACACGTTTACTGAGAAATTTGTCATTGTTTAATGTAAGCATATTTATCATGAAGAACCTTGATACATGCCTGCTGTCTGATTGCAATTCTCTGTGAAATAGTCCTTGCACTCTAAGGACCTCTTACTAAGTTAGTTACTGTCCCCTTTTGCTTGACCAATAGACTGTACTGCATATGCCAGTTATTTAACCTTCGGAATTGATAACGATCTCCTTTACTTGTATCTCTTTGTTAATTGCTTTACTCTGGCTATAAACTGACTGATCTCATTTATAAATTGACCTGAGGGTGGGCAGCCTGCTCGGCTTCACTTCTCTTCCCTACCTTACCCCCAATTCACACCCACCTCCTCTTATTCTAATATTATAATTCCTACATGCATATTTCACTTGTAACTCTTATTCCAAAAGCTCTCCCCGACGACTGTGCCACTTTTGTACGTACACTTCTGTTTCCTACTTCCCCATCTCTGTTTAATTTTTAGACATTTTCAAATATCTTTCTCCCTCCCATACTGCTTTACACTATATCCATTTACAATCGCAGCCCTCACTAATAGTACCTAGCTATTCCACATTGTATCTATTTTTCCCCAAATAAACCCCAATTTATTATTATTTTGACTGCATTAATATACTTAAGCCTTTAATACCTCTATTCCTTACATTCCAGAGAAGATACCAGGATATCCTGCAACTCTTTTTTTTTTTTATAGAAAACTCTTCTCACCTTACCTATTCTCATTCAGAATCCACCATCACTGAATTCCCTAGTGCCTTGAAATTTCTTGCTTCCTTCTTTATTATTTATTGCTAATTCCTGACTGTCTGCCATCTATAAAATACAGATTCTGTACTTAATTGTACTATTCTACAGCTTATCCTATAGTCTCCTCCTACTGTGCCATCTTTCATCCTACTATGATTCAATAATATCTGTCCACATCTCTCCAACTCTGTCCCAACCACCTATCCATACTTTCTGTGTACACTGTCCTCACATTGCACCAAACCTGTTTAATATCCCCTCACCTTTATTCCAATTATAGGCTGACTAATTGCACTTAAGTGGAAATCAAAACAAAATCAAGTGCAAGAATATTCTCCAAAAAACAAGTATGTGTAATTCCACACTATTCAAAAATCCTTCTAGGAGGAGATATATACCCTAATCCTGGCACCAACTATCACAATGAACACAAATATAATTCTCTCACACACAGTTCTGTAACCCAACAACAGCCAATCCCCAAACCTGGAGATCTAATTTTAGTGCAATAAATGTTAGAAGCATAATAATTAAAAAACTGCTGAACTACATGAATGGACTACCCAACAAAAGCCTGATGTTCTCGCTGTAACTGAAACTTGGCATAAACTCAGAATAAACAATTCCAAAGTTATAGCTCCTGGCTGTAATATCATCTGTAATTACCATATAAAGAGGAAAGGTGGTGGTATTAATTTAGTATTTTCTATTACTTACTACCATACCACTCAATTGTTCAGATTTTTGCAGAATGTCCTAATTTTTGCCTCATGTTTTTGGCCGTAAAATGTGTCATTTTCTGGCAAATCACTGAGGATTGAAATAATTAAATAATGTCATATATTTGAGTTTGACTACATTTCCTTTGGAAAATGCATGCCTAGCCGGTCTTAGGCATAGGCCAATTAGGTGGCCGTCTAGGGCACCGCTGTTGCAGGGGCACTTTCCCAGTATTTATTTGGTGTAGGTAGACCAGGATGGGGGCACTTGGGTGGTGTGAGAGGGCACTGTGGAGCCCTTTTGCCTAGGGCACCAGCTGACCTTAGGCTGCTGCTGAATGCATGCTAAGACCAATGCTGTTATTCTAGCAGTTTTCTAAGTGTATAAGAACAATACTTATAATCTGTCCCTATTTTGTGACCTTTGCCCCCCCCCCCATTATTTTAGGCTTTGTCCACATTTATTGTGCTACGTGGTTGGGAGGTATGCATACCACATTTCCCCTTAGAGCAAGCTAACACAAAATTCAGTTCAGCAGAGCTTATTGTTTTCCTTAAAATAAACAATTATAAACAAATATGTATTACTGTCCTTTATATCCCTCCTGGTGACAATACAGCTATATGGAAGATATCTTACATTGGATATCCATAGCATTTCCACAAAAAGAAAATTTACCAAGTGATGTGGATGTCAATTGGGTGGACATAAACTCTAACTCTGCTAATCTAGCATGTGTTTATACTGTTTCGCACAACTAATTTATAGCCCCACACATTATACTAAGATATCAAATTCTCTACTAGACTAGATCATAGTATCACACCCTAGCAAATAATCCAATCCAGGTACAATGTCAGACACTGCCAGTGATCATCTCACAATCTATATGACCTAGTTTCTGTTTTTTTTTTTTTTTTTTATACATTGGAGTATGTGTAGGTTGAACTTGAGTTCATCATCGATAATGACCCCTAGGAGTTTTGTGTGGGTGTCAGGTTGGATATTTGTATTGTTAGAAGATGTAATAAAAAAGGAGGTTTTGTGATGAGAAAGAGAACGAGGAAGGAAAAGTAGGAGTTTGGTCTTTTTGGGATTTAGGATCAATAGGTTGTGAGAGAGCCATTGTTCAGTGGATAGTAGGGCCTGCTGGGTCAGGTAGTGTAGTTCAGGAATGTTATTTGAGATGGATATAAGTGTGGAGTCATCGGCATACTGAATATGGGAGGATTCTTTGCATGAGGTGTAAAGATCATTGGTGAAGATGTTAAACAAAAGGGGTCCCAAGATGGAGCCTTGGGGGACACCAGTGGAGATGGGAAGGAAAGGTGAGGAGGATGAGAGCAATTTGACAGATTGTTCCCTGCCAGATAGGTAACTATTAAATCAGGCAAGTGCGGAGGGGGATAGGTGGAGATTTGTGAGTTTGGATAGTAGTAGAGGATGAGAGACAGTATCGAAGGTAGAGACCGGAAATGAGTTTATTGTTGTCTAGGGCCTCAGCAATGATATGAGTGAAGGAGAGGAGGGCAGTGGTGGTGCTGTGCTGAGGACGAAATCCATGTTGGGTAGGGATAAGTAAGTGGTGTGTGAGGAGGTGATTGAGAAGTTGTGAGTGAATTAATTCAAAATAGAGAAAAAGCATGGAAAGAATGGCAGAAATATAAAACACCTCAATATCTTGAAAATTTCAGAATGCTTCACAATCTTACTCAAAGAAAATAAATGAAGACAAAAAGCTATACTATAATAACTTTCAGAATAATACTAAACCTAAGATCATAGTATCATAGGAGGTTACGAAGCTAATGGCCCTGGGGCCCTTACAAGCCTAGCCAAGAGTTTATCCCCAAAAAGAAACCTCAGTCAGAACCTGCCACCCTTGTCAGTGAGGGACACAGGTGGAACCCCTTGGACAAATTTGTGGTTTCCCATCCACTCATCAATGTTGCGCTTGAAGAGGGTCAGCGAGGTGCTCTGTTTGACATGTATGGGAAGTCTGTTCCAGAGATGGGACAGCCTCTGGGAGACCAACCTGTCTCTCCAGCAGGTTTTGTTGATGTCATATATTAGATTCAGGCCTTTCAGGTGGGTAATGCATGAGGAGTTAGACTTTTATGGATATGGATTATCTAGGGCATGGTCTGAGATTTCCTTGTAGCCAAGACACAGATCACCCCTGAGTAATCTGTACAATACCGAATACAGTGATAGTGATTTGAGCCTGTCCACATAAGACAGGTGTTGGAGGCCATGGATTCTCTTTGTGAGGTATTTCAGTGGCCTTTCCAGTTTGTGCAGGTGTTTGGAGAGGTACATACCAAATGTGGCATAATATTCAATTATTGGTCTAATGAGGGAGGAGTATAGAGAGGTAATAAACTCCTTTTTTTTCTGGATGCAACCCCTTTACTTATGAGATGAACCAAGTAAAAGGCTTTTCTGACCACTGCCGCTACATGATGGTCAAATGTGAGGTTGTTATCAACCTGAGTGCCGAGGTCTCTCACCACAGGTTGTGTGCTAAGGGGGTTGCCGTTGATGAGGTAATCAGTAGAGACCGTGTTTTTGCCGAATGGTATGATGATACATTTTTTTGCATTTAGCTTGAGGCCATGACTTCAGCACCAGCCATTAGTTGTTGAGAGACCCTCTTGCAGTATGTTAACATGATTTTGGAAGTTAATGACAGCACACAACTTACAGTCATCTGTAAACTTGGTTAGCCACAGGCCTTTTGTCTTTGCCTGGACTTCTGAGAAGCAGATGCCAGACAGTAGGAGTCCTAGGACAGATCCCTGGGGAACTCCACTAGTGACAAGTTTAGTATTGGAGGTAGAGGCACCTATTTTGACTTTGAGGGTCCTGTCGTTGAGCCAGTTGGCCACCCACCTGATGAGATAGGGATTTACGCCAAGTTATGTTAGCTTTTCGATGATGCCCGAGTGGGGGATTATGTCAAAGGCCTTGGCCAAATAAAGGTAAGCTGTATGTACTGACTGTCCCTCATTCAGGGCCTTGGTGACGGTCTCAAAGAAGTCAACCAGGTTCAATAGGCAAGATCTGCCTTTGACAAATCTGAACTGGGTGGGGTCAAGTGCTTGGAGATTGCCTATGTCCTTGTTTATGAGCTCCATAATAATCACTCCATGGCTTTACAGATCAGATTTTTCAAGCTAATGGGGTGATAGTTTTCAGGGTCAGTAGTGACACCACCTTTTTGCAAGGGGATGACAATGGCAGTTCTCCACTCTGCTGGAATGAGGCCTGTACGTAGGCTGTGGTTGAATAGGGTGCTCAATGGTGAATCCAGTTCTTGCTGAAGATGGTGCAGAATGCTGCCTGAGATACAATCAGGGCCCATGGAAGCTGTGTTCTTTGCCTTGCATAGGTCCTTTAGCACATGATCTATGGAGATGTGAGGTGTAGGACAAGTATAAGGGATATTAATAGGGCAATGGGGGGACAGGGGGGTGAAGTTTGCAGTGAACCTATCTGGTAGCACATTGACTAAGTCAACAGGATCAGCGTAAGTGATACTGTTAAGTACTAATTCGGAACAAACCTGGGCTTTACCATGGAGGTTCCTAACATAACTGAAGAAGGCTTTGTGGGCTCCCTTTGTTACGGAGGCTAGTTTTGATTCGTAATTAGCTTTAGGGGCTTTCACTTGTGATCTAATTTGCTTGTTGAGGCTAAGAAGGGAGATTTTGTAATTTGCAATATGTTCCTTTTTACCCTTGGACAACAGTTTCTTCCTTTTGTTGCAAAGCCTGTTGATAAAGGATGTCCACCAAACAGGTTTGTATTTCCTTGAGGAGCAGGTTTTAGTTCTATTGGATATGGCTGAGTCTATGCAGTTGTACAGGTGCTTGTATACTGCATTGGAATAATGTTCAGCATAGTTGTCTGCATCCTCTGAAGGGGGGGGGCAGTGGTATGAAGCTACAATACCCTCCCTTAGGAGGTTGTTGTCAGCTTTTGAGAAGTTTTTTAGCTTGATTATGGTTGGGGGGGGGGGTGAGTGAGATAGAAATTTCAAATGAGACAGTCTGATGATCTGATCTCACCAGGGAAGAACATACTATGGGAGTGGTACAGCGGTCACTCATGTTGGTGAGAAGCAAGTCCACATAATGCTACAAAATGTTGAACATCCATTAAAGAAATGTTACATCCCAGCCAAAATTTCAACCCAAACCCTTTTCCTGATAACTCCATTCAAAACTGCAATACAGTTCAACTCTTATTTTATAGATAGTAAAGGATCTCTAACTAAGGATACCTTAACATCTAATCCCAACCCTGCCCAACAGCCACATATTACTCTATCCACTTTCACCTTCAAGCCTGAGTCCACATCCTACAGTGGATAAAAAAAGTGTACACACCCCTGTTAACAAATCTGACAGATTTGGAGCGCTTTTGCAAAGAAGAGTGGGCAAATATTGCCAAGTCCAGATGTGTCATGCTGATAGACTACCCAAGTAGACTGAATTCTATAATTAAATCAAAAGGTGCTTCAACAAAGTATTAGTTTAAGGGTGTGCACACACAACAAAGTATTAGTTTAAGAGTGTGCACACTTATGCAGCCAGCGTATTTTACGTTTGTTATTTTTTATATTTTTTCCCCTAACAGATTTGTTTTTCAATTGAACTGTACAAGTTATAGGTCACATTAAAGGTCAGAAAAGTTTTGAAATTAATTATTGTGGTCTCATTTTTATATCACAAAAACCTGGCATTTTAACAGGGGTGTGTACACTTTTTATATCCACTGTATATAAAACTACTCTTAAACTGAAAATGTGCTCTTCTTCAGCTGATGATTTTTTAAATGGGTACCTAAAAAGAGCAGCCAGTAGCATTGCCTATCCTGCCTCAGTCCTTATAAGTAATTCAGTCCAGGGATCCCACGTTCCCTTTCTCTGGAAAAAGCCAGACAGTATCCTTCTGCACAAAGGGAGGAATTCAACACACATTAACAACTTTAGACTTATACCAATATTACTCCCCCTTACCAAAATGCTTGAAAAATGTTTTCAAAGACAATTGCTAGACTATCACCTGCAGGAAGAATTCAGGAACTCTTATCCCCTAAACAACATGGCTTCCGTCCTTCCCATAGTAGTAGCACTGCCCTTCTAACTTGTATAGATACTGGCAGTAAAGCTAATGATAATGGCAAAGTAGTCTCCTCCTTATTTTGAGATGTCTGAAGCCTTTGACACAGTTTGTCACAGCATACTTCTACTTCAAATGTCCTCATTAGGTCTGTCTCAGCCCACCCTTCAGTCATTCAAAAGCTAGCAGTCCAGTAAGTATCAGTCAGTAAAATGGCACTCCACACTCTCTCCTTACCTCCCAGTCACCACCAGTGTACCAGAAGGCCTATCCTTGGTCCCCTCCTCTAACATTTTCACCAATACCCTCTGTACTTCCACACAACATGCTACTGTAATACAATATGTATGTGATTCCACTCTCATTTGCATATCTGACATGTTACACCTTCAAAAATTACTAAGGAAGCTTTAACAGCCACTGAAACATGGCTTTGGAGCTAACAACATATACTCAACCCAAAAAAGAAACTTCTACTTTTTTTCCCTAAATCCCTCTCTCATGAAAAAAAAAAGTAAAATCTTCTCTATTGATAATACAGCAAGCTATTAGTCATGGTAGTGGATGTTAATCGTACATTTGACCTGCGTATGCAAAATTGCATAAGAAAAAACATCAAATATTAGGGATGCTTTACAGAGCCAAAAACTAAAGCTACACTTGCCACTACTTTTCTCTTCCCCACTCTTCTTTATGGTGATCCCATCCTTACTAATCCCTAGGCTTCACAAAAATAAAAATTTAAACAATGCTATAAGAAAGTGGCTACATTTGCAGCATATATCCCTTTCACTGTATAGCAATGAAAAGCCTAAATTGGTTAGAACTGCCACAACAACTAACATACACAATTTCTTACCACCTATAAAATTATACAACTTCCATCATCCTGTCCAGCACTAAAAAACATTCTGCACAACTATGTTCCCAGTTTGTCGCTTTGATGCAGTGACCAAAATCTCCTGTCTGCCGACAAACCTAGCAAATCTACTGCCATTGTCTGTACTCATACATGGTTACTAAGGCCTGGAACTCCTTACTGTAGCCATAAAGTCTATACTCTCCCTCCCATCCGTCAAAATCACTCTGAAAGACATCCTAGCAAAAATCTGTTCATAGGTAGGTACTAGGCTATCGGCCCTAGGGCCTATACAAGCCTAGCCAAAAAGGTACCCTGGCTTTCGCCACTCAAGAAAATTATTTTCCTGTGTCCCTGACAAACAGAGCCACATAAGTGATCCCCGGGGTGAATTTCCTATTTCCCATCCAATCATCAAGATTTTTCTTGAAGAGTGCTAATGAGAAGCTTTGTTTGATATAGATAGGTAGTCTGTTCCAGAGTATGGGAAGTCTCTGGGACAAGAATCTATCCCTCCAGCATGTTCTGTTTATTGTGGTGACAAGGTTTAGGTCCCTGGAGCATGTAGCTGGGAGGGATTGGGATTTCTTTAAGTGGAGCATGTCCAAAAGCTCTTGGTTTGACATAGCTTTGTATTTTAGGCAGAGATCGCCTCTGAGTAGGCGATATGCGACGGAGTAAAGCTGGGGTTTTTTGAGATAGTCTGCTTAGGGCATCTGTTTGAGGCTGGTAATCCTCTTTGTGAGGTATTTCTGCGGCCTTTCCAGTTGTTGTATATGTCTTGTGAGGTACATACCAAAAGGGGCTTTGTACTCTATAATGGTTCTAATGAGTGATGAGCATATTGAAATGCCCCCAAAACGGCGGTACCTCGTTAGGCAATTCTCTACAGTATGAGAAGCACTCTGTAATGGCGGTACTTTGTGAATAGACACACATAAACACACTTGTTTTGCTTTAAACATGCTCGTTTTGCTTTACTGTTAATTGTTTCATCAAATACTTTTATCCTAAACATTTTCTTTAGTTAACAAACTTTTCATACTTTCCGCTTACCTGATAATGTGGTTTGTGCCTTTATAATGCCCCTTTTTTGTCTTTCAAATCGAATAAATAATTTGTGTTTTTTCTCAATACCATTGATTCTTTCTGGCTATGTTTGTGCTCATTTCTCACAGTTTTACCTTCACTGTCATCTTTGCACCTCATGGCTCTGAATATTCTTCTCTCTTCAATCCCAGTTCTGACACTGTCGCTTTTGTGTCTAGGACACGAAAAAAGAGTCTTGGTGGGTTATGTTTAAGCAGCTTTATTTTATACAAACACATCACTATAAAGACTTACTGACTAACTTAAGTAACTTATATACAAACTAACAACTGCGATCATGCATGCTCACTCTCTGGCTGCTTCTTCAAAATGGCACTAGGGATTGCACGTGTCTGGAATATATACATGCAAGTACAGCCTCACATGTTTCTTAAAGGACATCGAGATATCATTGTTTTGTGCTCAACATTCCAGCACATTTTCTCTCTATCACCTTATCTTGGTTTACAAAAGTTGCAGTGCAGCTTTAAAAAACTATGATATCAACTGTTTTTCTCCGAAAGCGTAAGTCCTTTCCGTACTGTTTTACTTTCATTTTTAAAAATGAGTTATCACATTGTGGAAAAGGCTGCTGCTGTTGTTTCTTAAATCCTGATGTCAGAACTGCTACACATCTGCAGTAGTTGTCTGTAAGATCCCACCCTCAAACTGACATCAGCACTACCTTCTTTGCATGCAATTAAAAAATAAGCAATGACCCACCCTTATTGTGATGTCAGAGGTCTGCTGTCCATCCCCAACCAGTGAGCACATTAAAAGCTGCAGCAAGTTGGTTGGAACTCTCTTTTGTTGTTACTGTATCTCGTGGGTTACATTCTGTTGACGGACTATTTGCAAACCTAGCAATCCTAATCTAGTTTTGTCTTCTGTATTCCCTAAATTTGTTTGAGAAGGTGAGTTTTTTCATTTGTCCTGTCTTTAATTCAGTTGAATGCTTATTCCATTGGCTCTGAACTGTTCGGATTTTCGCAGAATGACTCTAGTATTCAATCATTTATTTGGACCTTTATTCCATTATTTGTGTTTTATTAATTGTGGCAAATATGTAACTGCTGCATTTCAAAAATGATGATATTTTGCTTGTATTAACACTTGTTGTCTTCGGTAATTGCAGGTTTTTGCTCAAACTATATTCTTAAATGCGAACAAGTACTTTTTCATCCTTATACTTCCTTGCTCTCCCTTCTTCACTTACTTTCTTACTGCTATCTAATTCTCTTCCCTGACTTTCTCTCTAAATATACCATAAGCCTGTTTTTCCTTCATCTCATACTGCTTTTCTTATTTGTATTAGACCAACTAACCTTTATTTTCTCTACAAACTGTCTAAAGTTAATCTAAATATTATATGATTGTCATATACCTTGTATTGATTTTTAAGCAACGTTTTTATATTGTCTAATTTGTTATAATTATTTAAACTGCAAATGTTTTTGTTTTATTTTTTGAAGATTGTAAAATTATTATTCTTAAAATATTTTGTAATAATTTGGAGCTTTTTTCTTTGGGCCTCCACTGAAAATAGGATTTCTATCCAGTTGGACTTTCCTGCTTATCAAATGTCAATAAATAAGTAAATAATAATATTGTCACGTAGAGGTCACTGCACCTTTGTGGAAAAGCAATTTCTGACTCGACAGTTTATAGCAAGCCTTGCTGTTTCCTGGTCTCTTTGGGATCAGACAAGCAATCAGGGAGACACGTGCACATAAAAGAATCTCACAAACATGTTTCTTAGGTAAAGTGCAGCAAGCAAAAGCAGACTTGAGATGTTACGCTGGAGCAACTATAAAACCGTAAGGAATTCACTAACTGCCACATTATTTAAAATACAATATATCTAGAAAGTCTCACACACACACACACACACACACACACACACACACACACACACACACACACACACACACACAAATATATCTAGTGAGTCACACACACTCACATATGCATATATTTCACACTAGTTCATAGGTGTATACTAGGCTAATGACCTTTGGGGCCTTTTTAAGCCTAGCCATGCATCTCCAATCTCTGACCAGTTTTAATACCCTTAATAAGTGTAAGCAGGGGCTTGGGAGAGGAAACATTTACAAGCAACAACTTAGGAAATAAACCATTTGCAGGCTGCCTTGTCCACTAGAGACATAGCTGATAAATTAGGGATGAATGTTCTGTTCTCCATCCAGTTGTTCAAGTTACACTTGAATTGGGTTAAGGAGGAACTCTGCCTCACAAGGATAGATAACCTATTTCAGAGAAGTTGTAGTCTCTGGAATACATACCTGCCTCTCCAATGGGTCCTATTTATATCACAGCAAGGTTTATGTCTTTAGAATGGGTGATTCTGGTGCTGTTTGTTTTGTGGATATGCAGGAGGTCCACCAAGGTGGGATCCAACAATGTCTTGAATGCCAGGCATAGATCTCCCTTCAACAACCTTTAGGAAACAAAGTACAGGGATAGGACTTTGAAGCAGTCTTCAAAGGATACGTCACTTATTTCTTGTATTCTTTTGGTGAGGAACACCTGTGAACATTCCAGTTTTTCAATGTGCCTAGTTAGGTACATACCACAATGATTATTATATAAAATGACAGGTCTAATGAATGCTGAATACAGTGGAACAATTACCTCCTTGGTTCTAGATGCCACAACTTTGTTTATAAGTTGCACAACATAGAATGTTTCCTCAGTAGTATAGACATGGGATGTTCAAAGGCTAAAGTACTGTCTATGTGTGTCCCCAACTACTGGGTTGACTCTTAAGTGGGGGGAGGTGTTGTCCGTATGATAGTTACCTGTGATGGATGACTTCCCAAAGGATACTATTATGCATTTCCTGACATTTTGTTTTAGTTCATGGCTCTGACACAAGTTATTTGTTTGTGTCTGCCATTCCTAGAGAACATTAGTGTTGGTGGAGGATTCTATGACTGTTCCTAATTTGCGATTGTTTGCAAATTTGGTCAGCCAGGGGCCCTTGACCTCAGAAAAGTAAATATCGAAAAGGAGCTGTCCCAGGACTGATCCATGCATGACTCCACTTGTGACTGGCCTCTTTGTAGAGATAGGATGTTAGAACTGCAGAGTCTAAGTCCTGTCTGTGAGCCAGTGGGTTATCCACTGGGTGACATAAGAGTTTATAACTAACTTCTTGAGTTTATCAACAATGCCCAAGTAAGGTATTGTGGCAAGTCAAGATAGACAATATAAACCATTTTGCCCTCATCTGTTGCTTTGGTGATATTCATAAAAATAAGTCCACTAGGTTGAGTAGGCATGGCCTGCCCTTGACAAAACCAAACTGAGATGGGTCCAGTGTCTGGAGGTTTCTCTTGTCATTACTGATCATTTCTATGATAATTCTTTCTATGGCTTTGGATGCAAGTCTGGTGAGACTTATGGATCTATAGTTTCAAGGGCCTGTAGATGGCCCACATTTGTGCAGATGGATGGCTGTTGCAGTTCTCCATTCAGTAAGCAATAAGTCTGTTTGGAGGCTATAGTTAAGAAGCAATTCCAAAGAGCCTGATAGGTCATGATTCATGCTGTTTAAAAGGCATCATGAGATATTGTCTGAGCCCATTCACACAGTGTTCTTGGCCTTAGATAGAGCATTGAGGACCTGTTCCCTAGTAATAGTAGGGAAGTTGTATTTGATGACATTTCCTGAGAGAAGGTTGAGGGGAGAGAGGGGTAAACTTAGAAATTAATTTGTCTGTCAGTAGGTTTGCTATATCGTCTGGCTTAGTATAGGTGGTTCAATTAACAATGAGCTCTGCACACAGTTGTGTATTGCCTCTGAGGTTGCTGAAACAGCTAAAGAATTCCTTGTGGTTGTCCTTGGCCTGGGAGGCCAAGTTACCTCAAATTTAGCTTTGGCAGCCTTTATTTGTCCTCTGGTTTATTTGTTTAGTTGATGAGTGGGCTTTTTTCCTGCTGGGTACTACAACACCTAATTTGCTTTCTTCTGTTATACAGCCTTCTGATTTTGTGATTACACCAGGGTGGCTTGATTTTTAAGTTAGTTCTGTACTTCTGCCTGGTGGGTACAGTTCCCTGTTTGCAGCTGTTAACCTGATTGTATAGTTTTCTGTGAACAGTTCCCCATAAGCAGCATTGTTTTGGGGGTTTATGAGGGCTAGAAATGTTGCCAGGTTATCACTTAACAGTTACCCTTAGACTAGCTCCTGAGCATTCCATGGTTAGCTGGGGTTCCGGGTTTTATTTTTACTTCAAAAGAGACCATTTTGTTAGCTGACCTCACCAGAGAGGACATTACACTAGGGGATGTGAAGCACTATCCCATATTAGTCAAGACCAGATCCAGTATGTGTGCACCCGGTCCCCATATCGACAATCTGGTCCAGGAAGTTTGTATTTACAAAATCCAAGAATCTCTGTGCCTGCACATTTCAAGTTTCTGAAGGGGATCCATAGTCATCACTGACAGCTTGTTTCTTTAATGTGTTAGAGCTGGCATACTTTCATTCTACAGATCTTACACTACTTGCTGCCCTATGCCAACTCTAACTTCTGCTGTCTTTGTAAACTAATAGGCCATTAGATCACAATGTAATCTATCTGTAACATGCAGCTCATGTAAATCCCTCCAAATGTTGTCCCCTCCTCTGTTTCCTTCCATGTCACACATTTTCTCACCATTATGCCTTTGTGATAATGACTTTAAATCCGTGAGTGGACCACTAAACTTATTCCAGAGAACCTGCTTTCTTCCCACACAGTAGTTTTGTGTTTATTTCAGTTTCCATTTTAAAAATATTCTGGAATAATCTATCATTTTGGTAGGGGAGGCCTGTGAGAGGGTTTGCTAAAATGGTAGTACTAGTATTTACTGTCAGGTGTGGAGGGTAGAAAGAAAGGAAATGGGATGATTCCTTTGTAAACCTCCTAATATCACCCCTTATCATGCCAGTCATCTGACACACAAATATGTACTTCTCAGTGATCGATTAAACTACTAAGACACAGAGAAGCCAAGAAGTTGGATCCATATCCAGCTTCACCTAGAGGTGGTATAGTTTCATAGGTTTATAATAAGCTTAGAGATGAACTGCCATTAATAAATTAATCCACGTTACCTTTATTTCACTAGGATAGACTTGTATATTTTGGCTAGGAGATCATTAACTTTAATGCCTGGCATGAATTTACAGTTAACCCTCCTGTCATTGAGGGTTTACTTTAAATGTTTACAGAGACATACTCTGCTTGATATGCAGGGGCAGGTGTACTCCAAAGGTGGCAGATGTGGGTAAGAAACATATTATGACAAAAGTAGTGCAAGGTATAATGTAGCTAGACTCTTCCAGCATAAAAAAAAACTTGTAAGTACAATACTACAGAGTTTACAGAGTTTGAGCCTTTATTAATGGAAAGGTGGCAATCACTAAAATAACAACTTTCCAAGTTAATAAGTTCTTTGGCATTACCAAGTTGTTAACAGTCTTTGTAAAAAATAAACATTTCATTTATATATTAAGGTTGCAAGATATGACATCATTAACAAATCATATAAAGTATTAATATCAAAACAATTCCTTTAAAAAAATGAAAATAACATTTTTTTACAAATAAAATTATATATTTATAAAAAATAATGCATACAAATATATACCATCTGTGTCAGTTAATTTCTTTATGCAGTCCACCATCTGGTAACCAAATGATGTGCAGATGTTTTTAACTTCAAAAGCAGTTTACTCGTTATTTTAGTGATAGTCGCTGCTCTATTAATAAGCAATAGAACATTTAAGTAGCATTGTCGTCTCACAGCAAGAGGTACTCCCTTTCGATTCTCGGCTAGAGTGCCTTCTGTGTGGAGTCTGCATGTCATCCCCGCGGTCGAGTGGCGTTCGAAAGACATGCGTGAATGGATGTGCCTTAATTGAAGATTGGGCGTCGGGCTGGCACCTCAGCACCATAAAAATCTACTGCCAATCATTAGCGGACCGGAGTTCCGTTGTGGCGACCCCTAACTGGGAAAAGCCGAAAGAAGAACAAGAACATTTAATATTTTGCGGTATTGTGCTATATAGTTTACATGCTGAAAGGACGTTTTAAGAAATCTATTATGCCATCAAATATTGTTCATCTTAAAGTGGAGGTTCATGCCCTTAAATGGAAATTAGGTGAGGTCATTAACCTAATAAGGAAATAAGTTATGGAAAAGTTAGTGTAGAAAATCAAACTGTTCATCAAGCCAGTGTGCCCAAAGCAAACTGCTTCAGTTAGGAAAAATACACAAATAATACCTCAAAACAAGAACTGAAGCACATCTTTGTAAGACAAATATTTTTCACCATGAGCTATAATGCTATTCCAATAAAATCTGCGATGTGTAATCCAGATAATCAGACTTTGCATACTTTTCCTCTGTATCACTGTTCAGAATAGAAAATAGTTGAAAAGTTTACCAGCAGTCTGAAACACTCAGGTTATAAAAAGCATGATATCCATTACATGAAGGCTGTGGCCCAAATAAAGGCTGAAGGAAAAAAATAAAATAAAATAAAAGGTTCCATAGCAAATGCTTGTAAGCTAAACTAAAAACACCTCCAGGTGAAACAGGGTACCATCTGTGAAACAAAGATTTGCAAGCATCCTTAAATGAAGGGATTATGGGGAAATATGCAAATCACACACTGAGGATATAAATGTTTTTCAACATTCTTGCTTTTGAAAGCACATTACCCATTAGTTTTAACTAATGCATTTATTGTGGTAGTTGTGACTGCACTAGCTGAAGACATGACACATCACCATTTCTAAGGCTTGTTTGCACAATGTAAGTAAAAATTCCACTTTTTTTTCAAGTGAACAGGTGGCTGACCAACTAGGAAGTACTATAAGTTGAGGAAGCTCCTGTGAGATTACAAAAAATAGAAAAACAAAATGAAACAAGAACTAAATAAATAATAAGACAGGAATTTTGTTTTCATATAACTGTCCAGACAGTATTTACAATTTACAGCAAAGACATGAATTATGTAATTTATGTAACACTTAATACTTTTAATGGCTGCGTCATAACTGAGTAATAGCAGCCCTTAACATAGTAAATGAGCATGTGTAAATGGGCATGTAACATTACTGTAATGCATGCTGTGGTCTGGACTGTTTCCAGCTTTGAGGAAGTGAGAGCATACCTTGATACAGACATAACAGGGACCATTGTGTTCGCTCAGAAAATAGGCATGCATGTCATAATCCTAACAAAAAATGATGTAGGCATTTGTACAATGGGGTAAAGCCGAGTGCTTCAAAAGAAACTCTTTGTGGTTTGTTCCATTATGCCTTCGAAACTGATGCCTCTGTTACCGCAGTTAGAACACAGGATTCAAGGACTATGAATAAAAGGAAAGAAAAGTGACAAAAGGGAATAAAGTTTAGTGAACTTGAAAACTGACACCTGCAAGTTTTGTGTTACTTTTTTAAGGTGGGGCAGTTAAATGATGAATCAGAAGGTAAATTAATAGCTGTCGGAGTGAAATGTAATATGGGCTCTTTGCCACAGGTTGTTTTCTACTTTTTCTTACTTTCTTGCTTTTGTGTTTATCGTGCCATGAAATTTTGGAACAAATAAACTGATTTAATAGCTTTCAGATTATAAATATACTGCAGTTCTCTGAAGCAATACCAGACTCTATTGTGTTTTAACACTGACTGCCAAGCAAGCTGATAAAATTTTCTAGAATCACTTTTTATATCAGTAAATACTTAGAATGGTAAGTGGTAAACTTTAGAAATGTGTATGCTATTATAATTTAGTTAATTTAGGAATATAAGATGACATTCAACATATGCTTGTGTTGCATACATAATAACAAGGAGCAACATTTTTATATTTATTTGTGTCTTTTTTTTAAATTATAGTTAACACTGTATGTTGGTCATTTATATAGTTTTCTGTGCACTAGACAAAGGTTTTGCATAATGGTTAAAATCTTCAACTCATCAATACGAGATGCAAGGTTTGATTCTGACTGCAGGTTATTGGCTAGCTTAAAATGGTCCTTCAGGACATTTAACTTTTAGGTATGACCTCTGAACATGTGATGAGGGAAATTCAGGCAAGTCGGTGCAGGGAAATCAAGCCGCAAGTTTCTCCAAAACTGGGAACTTCCTAAACCAGGCCAGAAAATAGGAATGTTCCTCTGATATAGGGACAACCAAGAGTTCCGAACACAAGTTGTCGATGAAAACGGTCTGTGGCCCAACCCACTACCCATTTACCAAACTATAAATAAATAAATAAACAGTAAGATATCCCCAGACCTGTGCAACACAGTTTGTGTGTTTACAGCTGAAACCTGTTTTTTTTTTTTTAGTGTAAACATCTACATCCCCCCAAAAGTTCCCTCCCAAATAAACATTACAGTCGTTATCATTCCCAAAATTATTTTACTTTGAGCCAAATGATTCATAGCACTAGCCACTCTGAACCTTAAATTACCTTCCTTTTCTGTTTCACCTAACGTTAGACATGTACAAAGAATTATCATCATTTATTTGTCTTTGTTGACTGTGGAAAGTTCAACTGAAAAGCTCCACGTTTTACACATGATGTATATTTATAATTGCAGGGTAAAAATTATTGAACAGAGAAATAACATGCAGTAAAAATTAATGTATTTGTAGCATGATGGCTGCAGGGTAAAGGTCAAACTGGGGTGGTTTTGACTTTAGTAATAACTTACAGACAGACGGGTAGAATGTAGCATAAAATGATAAGAGGGATATGAAAGGAGAAGTTACAGAAATGAGCAGAAAGATAAATGGACAGAGGAGGAATTGTAGTTAGCAGTGGGATGTGAGAGAAGGCGGGAAAGTAAGCGTTTAGGAAATAAGTGCAGTATGAGGAGGAGGTGGAGTGATAAGGTACAAGAAGGTTAGGAAGCAAAGTAGCTGTAAGAGTTGGAGCAAAGTATTCTGAGTGAACCTACCAGGTGAGCAGGAAGAACAGAGCCATGTTTAGTATAGGTGCTGTTTAAGCAAAGCTTTGATACTATTTTAGTTTTCTATCTGTTTTAACTGTGTGAGGATTTCATTACAGAGTTTTGACTCCTAATGAGAGTAGAGAGAGTCTCCAGTAGTGCTGAATGTCGTACTGATACATAGTACAAATTTATTGCTAGAGTAAACATGGTAGTGGGGAGTAGTACAGTAGAGTATTTTGTAATGCAGAGAATTTGTCTGAAGACTATGATAGGTTGTGAGCAATGATTAGTTGTGAGTATGTCAATTGGTTTGGGAGTTCAAGACAGTTTAATTGTCTAACTGCAAGGCAGTAGTGTCTTTTATAAGGATGGCTGGTTGCAAATGTAGCCATTTTGTAGTAGCAGGACACTCGTTTAGCTTTATATGTAGCATTGGTATTTGTAACAATAGGGGAA
>NC_056726.1:1898154395-1898166895 GCF_019279795.1 Protopterus annectens | reverse complement strand
AAAGGGGAGACTCAAACCTGGTAACTTGTGACTTTAAGGTAAACAACTTAACCATTGTACCAACCCCCAAAACTAAGTACCTACCTACCTAATTAACGTGGCAGATATTGATAGAGTAGTTTTAAAGTTGTTAATAATGTTATCACAGTTTACAGTACAAAATGAATATACATTTCCTGAAGTAATTACTGCAAGATACTTTAAGTGCTGATGTGACTTCTTGTATTTCAGCTTATTTTCAATTCTTGTATCTATTGTGTTTATTAATAAATAATTAATTTTATTGTAATTAAAATTTAAATTATTTCCGTTAATGAAAAGGTTATGTTTATCAATGTATTTTATTGAACAATTTTTTTACATAAAAAGGAAGAAGAAAACGTAGAACTATAACAAAACATGAAAAGTCACAACTGTGTACAAATTATGGCTTTTTGTTATGTTTTAGGGTTAGTATAAGAAAAATACAAATATAATTGATTTACTGCTATGAAACTTTATCAGCCTTATGTACCATGTTACCTATTACTTTAACATATTGACATTGAAGACAGACAAAATTCCTTTCCCGTGCATGTCCTGAGGATTTGTTGTATCCATTTCCCTTCATATTTTGAATTCTGCGTTGTAGCTTATATATGTCAATATTCATTCTTTGTTTTTTATCATTAATACTTGTTTTCCATTTTCTGATTACTGTTGTCTTTGATACACTTACTAATTCTGCTTTAACTGTAATCATTTACTGTGACCTATATTGTTCCTTATATCATATTTCTAGTATGTAGTCTTCCCAAGAGGCAATCATTTTGTCAATGTCTTAAGATTTGGTTCCATACTATCTTAAAGTATAACAACTAATGTTTTCTGTCTTGCATTCCAAAACATAAGATAAAAGTCAAACCCACAGAGGTAGACTCTGCATTATAGATTTCTCTTTAAAGTTTCATGCGTGTCCAGTATACAATATAGACTAGTCTACTAAGCTGGTTCCAGGTATTATGACATTTTCATAATTTCCCTGCCTGCTTCTAGTCATATCCTCTGTCTTCCTGGGACAGTGTGATACCCACTGTCTTATCTTTATGCCTTAGGTCTCTTTCTGGAGTGTGCCTCCTTGTTTGTCTGGTATTTAGAGATACAAATGTGCTACATCTTTTTTCTTTGACCATTTTGATTGTGACCCATTTTTGCCATGGTATAAACTAGGTATCTTGCTTTATATGTTCCCTGTACTTATGGGGTTATATGCTCTTTAATTTTAGGTAAATGTACCTCTCATTGTAAAGTAGATCCTATCTGTACTGTACGCCCACAAAGTTTTTTATTGTCTTCAGTTGTGGAACTTTGCTTCTCTCTCTCTCTCTCTATATATATATATATATATATATATATATATATAGATATATGGTCTCATGTTATTATACTTGCCTTTCATGTTATTATGCCCGCCTATTTCTAAATATATTTTATCTTTTTGATGTAGGCGTTTCTTACCATGTTATCATCCAATATATTTTCCTGATTATAGTCCTTCAATATATTAGGCTTCCCTTTTTCATTATATCCATTTTTAGTTTCTGATAACAGTATCATGTAGTTGCCTTTATGCCAATTTATTCCACTAGAAGCATCCATCTAAATGTAGTATTGACTCTTTAATGTTTAACGTTAATAGTATATTATCTGTTTATAGATGCTAACTTCTATTCCAGTATCAATTTTGTAATGTTATATGCAGTTATTTTGCCTTAAAATATAAGCCAGGGGGTTGCATACCTTATGCAACAATAAAGGAGATACAGAATACCCCAGCTTGGCATCTTTATTAATTCTTATATCTCGCAAAAGATAAATTATTTCTATAATATGTGATATTGAATCATAACACAAACATTTCATTATTTCTGATTTTTTTATTTTGGGTGAGGTTAAATACTGTCTGATGCCTTCTGATGTTCTTAATTTATTTGTCAAAAAAAAAGCCTTTTTATATCAAACTAACCTATGTGAATTCCTTGGTTTTACAATCTGCATGTTCTAGTAAAATTAAGACTCTTTTTGCATTAGCTTATTTATGCTTATTTAAAATGAAACCATTCTACTCTTTATGTATAAGTTGAAAAACGTTGAAGGTTTAATTGTATTTCTTAAGTTGGTAATAAAATCTTGTGATTTATGTTTAATAAAGAAAATGATCAGTAGGGTGTTATTGTTTTACTTTAAAATTAGAACTCTTATGGAATATTTTTATGAAGACAGGATCATGTTATTCAAGAAAAAGTTTGTTATAAAACACATGTAAAATGACTATATTTTGAGAGAGCAATGCATACATTTTTGGCAGACTACCATCAATGTCTGGGTTTTATTGTCTTTTACATTTTTAAATTGACTTCTTATTTCTTTAATTTCAGTGTTTGTAACTATAAAGTGAATATTACCCCTAGCTGCCCTATTGTTGGTATCACTGATTCTGTGGCAATGATGCTATTTAACATTATTAATTCTAATATAGATATTTCACCATATTATCAAACTAATTTTAATAGTCATTGTGTATGTCTTTAGTATCAGTTTCAGTTTTATTCATGCTGGTATTGAGCATACCATGAATATGAGCAAAATGTTGATTTAAGTTTAGATCGTCTGGTTAATTTATGGATACCATATGGTGTTGATGAGCAACTATTACATCTTACGTTTTTCTAATCCTAAACAGTCTTATGGTTCAATATTTGTAATAGTTTTCTATTTAACTGTATAGCATTGATCAGTATAGGTTTTCATGTGATTGATGGCCCACTATCACTAGTCTGAGATTACTGGTCTGGCACCAGTGAGGGTTTGAATCCCACCCTTGACAGCCAATATTTCTCCCAGTTATGAAAGGACAGAGTCTGTGGTTTCTGGATCCACTCCACTACCCAGAAAGGTCTGATGACTACCCAACAGATAGTCTGTGAAGTCAGGCCACAGGTATCCAATTGTCAAGTCAGACCACAGGTATCCAATTGTTGAAGTAAAGAAAAAAACACAAACTTCAATTCAACAACAACAGCCTAACATCATGAGTGTAAAGGGGAATATACACAAGTCTCCTGGATATGGGCTTCAAATACCCACACCCAGACTAGAACTACACACTGACCACTTTCATAGTTGTGCTTTTCTCCTAGTACTGCTGACCCCTTTTTCACCAGTCTGACTGTGGACCAAGTTGTTGTTCAATGCCCCTTACCTACAGTAACTGCCATTGTAGCAAAATATTATTTTCACATACGCACAAAAAAACACAATTCCCAGGGAATGCTGGTAGAATTATTCAATTCCCCACCGCTGTATTCCTGGCAGGGAGATAAAGCCACAAGTCTAGATTATTGAGCTAGAGACTCAATACACAAGTTACTTGCCACTGTAAGTTTAGCTAAATATAAATATAGAAACAATGCATTCTTGGTAGTGTTGTGTTTGTATTCCATCTTCTTGTTATGCACATCCTTGAGATTGCAAGTATTGTCCAAACTAGATACATATTTGACTCATTCAAATGAGGACCTTCGTACACATTTAATAATACTAGAGCTTAAGTTAAACTACTCATTAAATAAAGCTTGTAAAAAGTTTTTAATACCATTCCAAAATGGTTTGTGAGTGGTTTTGTGTGTGTGTGTGTGTGTGTGTGTGTGTGTGTGTGTGTGTGTGTGTGTGTTGATATCAAATATGTATGTAATTTATAATTATGTAAATACTTCATTCAACAACAATTCAGTATGGTACAGCAGCTTTAATACATTATTTATTTATTGACATTTGATTACTAGGAAAGTCCATCTGGGTAGGATCTCATTTTCAGTGGAGGCCCAGGGAGAAAAGCTCTAAAGATATTACAAAACATTTTAAGAATAATAACTTTACAGTCTTTAAAAACAATACAAAAAACAACTACAGTTTAAATGATTATATCAAATTAGACACAATATGAAAACTTTGGTTAAGAATAGATACAAGTTATATGAAAATGATTTAATAATTAGAGAAATTGTAGCCAGTTTATTGAGAAATTTAAGGTAAGTTAGTGTAATACATGCAAGACTTCCAATATGAAGCAAGTGAAAAGCAGGCTTATGGTATATTTAGAGAGAAAGCCAGGAGAGAGAAATTTATAAAAGTAAGGAATTGAGCGAAGAGGGAGAGTGAGGAGATGTAAGGTATGAAAAGGTATTTGTTCACATTTAGGGATATAGTTTATCCTGGTGTTGAGCAAGAACAGAGACAGCTTATGGCTAAGAATTCTTTCAGCATGGTTTTGAAGGATGGGAGGGAGGGTATTCACCCCATGGGCAGAGGTAAGGAGTACTAGGCCTTAGCAACATGGTATGAGTACAGACAGTGCCCAGCAGATTTGATAGGCTTGTGGACAGACAAGTGTTTTTGATCATTGGATCATAATGGTTGACTGGGAACAAAGTTGTGAAGAAAGTTATTTAGTGCTGGGCAAGCAGATGGATTCTGGATAATTTTATAGGTGGTAGGAAGCTGTGTATATGTTAGGTGATGGGGTACTTCTAACCAATTTAGTATTTTTAGTGCTGTACAATGGTGGTTTATGAAATGGGTAATTGCTTCATGTTTAGCAACTTTGTTATAGCATTGTTCAAGTTTTAATTTTTGGGATGCCTGAAGGTTAGTAAGGATGGTAGTGCCATGAAGACGTGTGGGGAGGAGATAACTAGTGGCAAATGTAGCTTTATCTGTGTCTGAGAAACTTGTTGTGCTCTATAAAGCATCCCTAATTTCTGATGAGCTTTTCTTTTGCAATTTTGTATATGCAGGTCGAATTTAAGGTAATCATCCACTAACATCCCTAATAATTTACTGTGAGAAATGGTTTCAGTGAGAGAATGATTTGGAAAAAAAGAGAAGAATTTATTTATTTATTTTTGTTTAACGGTTGTGAATGAGTTGGGAGTTACAAACCATGCTTCAGTTGCTGTTGAAGCTTCCTGAGTTATTTTCTGGAGGTGTACCATGTTGTCAGATATAACAATGAGAGTGGAATCATCTACCTATTGTATTAGGGTGGCCTGTTATGTGGAAGTACAGAGGGTATTGGTGAAAATGTTAGAGGAGGGGATGAAGGACTGAGTCTTGTGGTACAACGGTGGTGACTGGGAGGTAAAGAGAGAATATGCAGTGCCACTTTACTGACCGATACCTATTGGACAGGTAGCTTTTGAACCACAGAAGGGTGGGCTGAGACAGACCTAGTGAGGACATTGAAGTAGGAGGTTACTATGACAAACTGTGCCAAAGTATTTAGGCAAGTCTTGAAATAAGGGAGAGACTAGTTTGACATTATCTCTAGATGTATTGACAGTATCTATATAGATTAGAAGGACAGTGCTAGTACTGTGGGAAGGATGGAAACCATGTTGTTCAGGAGGTAGTTTTGCAATTGTTTTAGAGTATATTTTCAAGTAATTTGGCGAGAGAGGAATGATTGCTATAGGTCTAAAGTTAGTAATGTCTGTTGAATTTCCTCCTTTGGGCAGAGGGATAATCTGTGACTTTTTCCAGAGAGCAGGATCATGGGTTTCCTGGACTGAACTATTTATAAAGGTTAAGACAGGGTAGGCAATGCTGTTGGCTGCTACTGATCAGATGACGTACAGCATGGTTTCAGTTTGTTTAAGAGTGGTTTTAAATATTATGTGAGTTTTTGAAGGTGAAAGTGGATGTGGTGATAAGTGGCTGCTGGGCAAGGTTAGGATTAGCTGTTGGGGAATCCTTGGTTAGAGATGTTATACTATCTATGAAATAATTGAATTGTTTTGTGGTTTTGATTAATGAGTTATTGGGAGAGAGTTAGGGCTCAATTTATGCCTGGGATGCAAGATTTCTTTAAATGCTATCCAAAAATTTTAAGGTAGTGTTTAATATTATTCTGAAAGTTATTATAGTATATTTTTTTCATCATTAATTTGCTTTTTAGTAAGATTGTGAAGCATTCTGAAGTTTTCAAGATATTGTGGTGTTTTATGTTTTTGACATTCTTTCCATGCTTTTTCCATATGTTGGAAGAAGAAGTATGTTACATCAAAAATATAAAAAGTATGTGTATGAAGAAAAAAGGCAAATGTGTTAACAAATAAGCCATTATCTAAATGCAGTAATGCTCCCTAATATTGTCAGGCCTCAAAACAGCCATAGATAGGTATTCATTCTCCAGTAAGACTCATTGTTTCAGGAGTTGTTGCTTGCATTAATGCTGATACAGGTTAACTATGCAGAGATAAATAATTTGGACACAGGATAAAACAGCAGTCAGTTGGAGGAGACCGAATATTTAAGTAAAACTTTGACCTACAGCTATTAAACCTGTTATGTAGTAAAATATTATGCAAGGCAGATTGCACAGCAACTTACATATATGTGGTCACCTCAATGTCTCCCAGTTAAAATGACAAACTAATTAGATTATATATAACTATATATATATTAATGAAATGCCAATTATTTGCTAATGTGTTATTTACTGTAAAATAAGATCATTATGATCTGACAGTAGATAAGAAATGACATTAAAATTAGTTTTTGAAAATAAAATTGAGGAAATACAAATTCAGACAATTCTAGCTTGATTTGCAAATGCATATGTACCCCATCTGCAAAATGGGAAAAGGGGTTGAGGATGGACGGCTGGATGCATAACAAAAAAAAATCTTAATTGCAAGTTCACTGATATCCATATTTTAACCTCTCTGATTTTTGGCTATAACTTTCCTGACTCCATTTTACACAAACAAGCTATTTGTATATTTGCTGACTAGTTATGTTTTATTTTATTTGATCTTATCTTATCTTATTTTTAATTTGACTGGTCCTACTAGACAAAGCCTACTTTCACTGGAGCCCCAAGGGGTATTGGGGTATTCATTTCTGTTAGTTACTTAGTGAGTCATGCTTAATGAGTTAGACCTCCCTGTTTTTGTTGGAGATTCAAGTTAATAGTCTTACTGACTTGTAGGAATGTAGCCAGGATGGCAGAAAAACTCTGTTACAGTGATTTTTTCATAGACACCATAGCAGGATCTTTTGCATCCACCTATGCCATCACCACCTCAGACAGAAGCGACCTCAGTTTTAATGCCTCCTCAGAAGGACAGTACCTCAAGAGTGCAGCATCACCTTCTACAGCTTACAGTGCTAGTACTGAAAACTGAATGGTCTTCCTTTTTCATTTGTGATGTGTATTTCTCATTGCTGAACTCAGTAATAAGCATCCTTCTGAATCTCACAGATTTGTGCCTGACTGTTTGCCCAAAGTACCACCGAAACTGCAAATAGTGTTCCTCTCTCAGTACTGATCTTCTCTACCTTCTCAGTCTTGACCGTCCCCCCACCAACTTCCTCAAAATGGTTTATTGTTGCTACCCCTTCGATGTTTCCAGGTAAGCAGCCTTAACTTACCATTTTCCCTTTTCTAGCATATCAACATTTCTGTCATTTTCTCGTTGAACAACTCAACTTACCTCTTTTTTGCATTTCTCTTTTCATTGCAAAGCTCTGCGCTTCATTAATTTTGTCCTCTTTTCATTACAAGCTCTGCAATAACACCAGTTACCAAACACTTGGTCAAAGTAGGCTTCATAACCAAAACATAGTCCTTCATTCCAAATCTCGTTTTATTACTTCCCATCTATGGTTATTGTTTTTTCACTTACTCCTTTCTTCTTATCTGTTATTCCTTTGGTATTGTTCCAGAAATTGAGATCTCTGAAAGAATGATCCAGGACCATCTGAACTTGTTAGAATTTTCTAGGTATCTCTTTTGAGAAGGTCTGTTTCATACTGCAGGGTTCCTAGGGGTCTAGCCTAGACATAGTGAAATAGATAAATTATGATCAATACATGTCTCACGTTTATAAAAAGTAAGTAAAATAGTGGCTACAGTTTAAATGCCCTTAGACAGCCTCTACTATTGCTTTCTGCTGACTCCCTTTGCCCCCTCTGCCCATTATCTTTGTAGCCTCCACATTAAGACACATAATTTTCTCATGTACCCTAACCTCTTTTCCATGACACCTTTGGAGATCCTATTCCCACAAAACATTCTCACAAATGTCTTATACTTATGAGAGTGCACTAGTCATGATAAAAAGGTTTCTTTTCCTTTTTTGCCATGGTGCTATATTGGGATTAAAAATGCCATGCTGACCTGCTCAGGCAGTATAGTTTGTAGCCTGGAGTAATGAGTTTTCAATGGCCTTGGTACACACAGCACATAAGCCCTAGGTTTGAGTCCTATATCCTCCATTTGTGTATTCTGCTGTTCTAGACAAGCCATTGTATTACTGATCAGTTGTAGAACCAATTATCCACAGAGCTTCCTTTGTTTAGCAAACAACAGAATATAGTAAATTAAATTACATATCATTGCATAAAAAACATTTTCATAAAAGCTATTTCTAAAAACTAACAAATCAGATCCCAAGAAACAACAGATTTCCTTTTGTCTTTATATGTAGACAGATTACAGTAGGCAGATTTAAATGATAAATTATCATTTGGAAATAATGATAAAATCAGATAGCTTATTGCTCACTGGTGCTTATATGGAGATGATACATTCCTTTTTAGTGGTACTTCAAGTGTGGTTTATATACATGCATTTCACTTGTCCACTGATGCAGAGTATGCACATATCAAAGTGACATAAAACAGAAGTCCTATGTGAGGGGAGAATTTAGAAGAAGTTGTACACGAATTTATCATCTGTGGCTTAGCAAAATATTTTACTCACTTTTCTGCTACTGCTACTTGTTCCAAATTCAAAACACAAGGTTTAGTTTATCAGTTATAAGGAGCAGAATTTCATTTTGTACTTATAATTTGTATTTAAATTTCCAAAATGGAATACATCTAATAGGACATTCTCTTTCTCCAAAGTGATGTAACCTCAACCTCAATGGTGCAGGAGGCAATGCCCTTTCCAAAAACTGGTTTTAGTTTTTTTTTTTTTTTTTTTTTTTTTTGGTACTTGCGTATTATCACAACCAGATTTTCGCAGTTGTGAAACTCACATGCTGCAATGAAATGGAAAGCGGGAAACACCGTAGGGTGTAATTTCACTTCTTTATTCTTCTTGTTTTTGTGCATTACACACGCACGCTTCATTTCTCATGGCTGCTGTGTTACTGACGAAAGGAATATTGTGACTGTTAAGGAAGGAATGCTGCCAAAAAAGCAGCCATACCACATATGGAAATGCTTTAGGTAACGTCTTTATTTCTAACACTTTGCACACAGACTTAAAAGGAAAGTTTTGGTAACAGTAAGTTGCAGTAAGAAATGGCTTTCAAAGGTGTTGATGGATGATGTTGGCAGGTGATTCTGGGGTTTGTTTCTGATGGGAGAACTTGTCAGCAGTGGGTCTTTTTTTGTGTTGTTAATAGTGGTATCTTTAGATAAACTCAGATTGTATTTCATTGGTTTCTGGAAGGTATTAGGACCAAAAGTATGTGGATTGTTCATTTCCTGGTTTTGTTTTCTTTTTTTTTTTATGCAGGGGAAAGTTGCCACAAATTGTAGTCAGGAGTGCTTCAAAACAATGCTTTGCATGGGCAAAATATGTTTCACATGACATGCTGCCGGGGAAGTGCATACATAAACAGCCAAACTTAGTTTTTAATATTTACCTGATAGCACTGCAATAAAACAACCATAAGTGTGAAAGAAAACAGATTGTATGGCTTGATTACAACATCAATGGTCAGATTTTAATGTCGGAAGCAACCAGTATAATATGTAAGCACCTTTTTTTTTTGTGTGTGTTTTCCGTTTTAGAGTTGTACTTTGGATTAACTACAGAACAGCATTTTCTGTTCTGATTAAGTAAAAAGAAATTCCTGCAGTTATGCCCTACAGATCAGTGGAAACAAAGTGAACACTTGCATACTAACAAAGATCAAAGAAGCAGTCATGCTTATCTTGTTTGTTAGGCTTTTTAAACACTCTGTAGTAAATGTATAGTCTGTAATAAGAGATGGCTATAACAGCGGAACACAGAAAGGCGGGGAATATATTTCTTAAATAGTTGTTATTAATCAGATAACTGAAAGTTACTAATACTCCATAAATAACTAGGCCCTTTTTTCAGCATGTTTAGCAACTGGATCCCAGTGTATTTAGCTGAGAGGAATCCATTTTACTTAAGAAGTTCAGGAGAGCTGCTAAATAACAGCTTTGTTACAGTGTTTCAAATTCAGATTCCACGATAACTAGAAATTAAACCAAATATTACATTCATTCCTTCATTCATTCATTGCTTCAGCAGCTGATAATGCACAGTCAGGTGTGATCCTAGGTTTATAGTTACAGCGTTGATACATAAAGCACCAAGCCAAACAGAAACTAGACATAAGATATGCTGTTATTTGGAAGGGGCTTTAAAGCCCCTTGAACTTTTCATGCCCTGTACTTACTGTACAGCTACTGTAAGCTCCAAGAAAAGGAATACATAGTGCTGCTGTTTTTTAAATGACTTGTTATTCTGTCTTTTCTGTTGAATTATTTTAAATGACTAGGGCCGCGGTGGTGCAGCAGTTACCGTTGTCACTTCACAGCAAGAGGTTCTTCGGTTTGATTCTCAGCTGGAGCACCTTCTGCATGGAGTCCGCATGTCCTCCCTGAGGTCGAGTAAGTTTTAAAGACATGCAGTAGGTGCATGTATGTGTGCCATATGTGAAGGTTGAGCTCCAGGCTGGCAACTCGACACTGTAAAAACTCCACTGCCACTCTATCTGCGGACAGCGATCTGTTGTGGCTACCCTTAACAGGAAAAGCCGAAACACATCGTTTTTAACATGATCTCACTTTCTGTCTATTTGCATGGATTTAAGGACTCCGACTGGGCTCCCTAATGAAATGTCAGCAGTCAAAATGCCGAGTGCTGACAAGCAGAAAAAAAAGACCGAAAACGCAGGAGAAGAGCAGCAAATTTTGAAAATTGTTCTTTTTGTTTCTTTTTTTTTTTAGTTACTTACACACACACACACACACACACACACACACACACACACACACACGCACACACACACACACACACACACACACACACACACACACAGACACACACACACAGACACACACACACACTCCACAAACACTTATATATAGCAACATATTCCAAGGGATAAAAGGGAATATTCCAAACAGCATCTAAGACTTTTCAGAATGTAAGGTTGTTCTTTCAGGGACTTTCAGTTTCCATATTTTGACATTCAAATTCTTAGCTGGTCCTGACATTTCAAATGGTTATCGTCAGGACTGTTGAGCTTAGGGCACCAATTCAACAGTAGCAAGCTTTTTATAGATAGAAAAAGGAATGTAATTTAGTATAGGAAAAGCCCAGTGATTTAGTCATAAAGAAGAAATGTGTAAAGCGGTAATATTGCAGATTGTAGCACCTCACTATGGAAAAATATGACCCTCACAATATAAAAAAAAATGTATGTCAACCTTGAATCTTAGAAACAGCACATAGAAAAGAATAAATAATATATAGAACAAGGACACAATCATAAGATTAAACAAATATAATAAAAGCAGTGTATACATAAAGCAGGTACAAAGCCACAATATGCAGTATATACATTTTAGGGCAGGCAGCATATGTTTCCATGTCTTACTAGTGGAGCAAAGCAAAGCATATGCTCGCTATATGAACAATACCCTACTTCTTCTGTGAACACCACTGTTTGCTTTTTCACTGATACTCCCCCAATTCATCCTGCTTTTTATCAATAATAAGTGTGCAAAACCACCCATTTTCCATTTGCAGAGTCTCTTTCCCCTTTTACTCTTCCACCAAATTTAATACAAATCAGTAATGATGCAGATATTCTCATAGATATAGGCATTTACTAATGAATCACTGAGGAAAGCAGCCGTGGCTGAAAATAAAAAAGGTCAGGTGTTCATAAACCACTTGTTTCAGCTGTTTTTTGTAACATGATTTTTCAGTGCCATAGTCAGGATGATTTGTGCACTGTGTTATCTTGTGTTTAACTACTAGATACATGGCTCATTTTTTCAGACAATCATGAAACAGATTTTCATTTAAACATAACATACCATCTAGGGAGACGGGCAACAACACAAACGCACACTGCTGAGAAAAGTTCAATTGCAAAAGTAAAGGCCTTCAAAAAAAAGAATGAACTTAAAGCAGAAAAAAGAAATTAAGATGACGTATACAATGCAGTTATTAAGAAACATTTCAAATGTTACATTTAGAGCAGTTTAGCAGTTGTATTAAGGCTCTTGAGGTAGATTTCAAATTTATGGTAGAGAGCTTATAGTCTTAGGAACTTGGAAAAGTAGAAATATTCTTCCTTAAAGATAATCAAATAACTAAACTTAAAATCATAATCCATAGGAAGTTCAAGGCTTAGAAACTGTGGTTCCTGGAACTTGGGAAAAGCCCCTCTTGTACT
>NC_056726.1:1898131895-1898149395 GCF_019279795.1 Protopterus annectens | reverse complement strand
GGAAAGAGCACTACAGATGCAATGTTTGCTCTGAGAGTGTTGATGAAGAAGTACAGAGAAGGTCAGAAGGAGTTGCATTGTGTCTTTGTGGACTTGCAGAAAGCATATGACAGGGTGCCTTGAGAGGAGTTGTGGTACTGTATGAGGAAGTCGGGAGTGTCAGAGAAGTATGTAAGAGTGGTACAGGATACGTATGAGGGCAGTGTGACAGTGGTGAGGACGGCGGTGGGAGTGACGGATGTGTTTAAGGTGTAGGTGGGTTTACATCAAGGATCAGCTCTGAGCCCTTTCTTATTTGAAATGGTGATGGACAGATTGACAGACGAGATCAGACAGAAGTCCCCGTGGACTATGATGTTTGCAGATGACATTGTGACCTGTAGTGAGAGTAGGGAACAGGTGGAGGAGACCCTGGAGAGGTGGAGATATGCTCTAGAGAGAAGAGGAATGAAGGTCAGCAGGACTAAGACAGAATATATGTGTGTAAAAGAGAGGGAGGATAGAGGAATGGTGAGGATGCAGGGAGTAGAGGTGGCGAAGGTGGATGAGTTTAAATACTTGGGATCAACAGTTCAGAGTAATGGTGAGTGTGGAAGAGAGGTGAAGAAGAGAGTACAAGCAGGATGGAGTGGGTGGAGAAGAGTGTCAGGAGTGATTTGTGACAGACGAGTACCAGTAAGAGTGAAAGGGAAGGTCTACAAGAGGGTAGTGAGACCAGCTATTTTATATGAGTTGGAGACAGTGGCATTGACAAAAAGGCATGAGTCAGAGGTAGAAGTGCCAGAGTTAAAGATGTTAAGATTTGCACTGGGTGTGACAAGGGTGGACAGGATTAGGAATAAGTGTATGAGGGTCAGACAAGGTTGGAAGGTTTGGAGACAAAGCCAGAGAGGCAAGATTACATTGGTTTGGACATGTGCTGAGGAGGGATGCAGAGTATATTGGGGAAAAGATGCTAAGGATGAAGCTGCCAGGTAACAGGAAAAGAGGAAGGCGTAAGATAAGGTTTATGGATGTGGTGAGAGAGGGCATGCAGGTGGTTGGTGTGACAGAGCAAGATGCAGAGGACAGGAAGAAATGGAAACAGATGATCCACTGTGGCGACCCCTAATGGGAACAGCCGAAAAAAGATGAAAAAGATCCAGAAAAAGAAATATCCTATTATGTTTTCTGAAACTTTTATCGTGGTTTTCAGGCTGTATAGCATTCCCCTCAGAAACAATAAAGTACCTGTGTTTAGATATGCTTTGATAAAGAAACACATTTAAGACGTTTAAAGTTTTATTGTATTTTAAGAAAATGGAGCCAGAGACACCACCTTAAGGAAAAAGAAAAAACATTTTCAAACCATCTTGTGGATTTTCCCCTTAGTATTACATTCTACTTTGTTTGCTTTGACCAGATACTGTTAAAAGTAAGAGGTTAACAGTTGCAGTTTACTTAAATCAAAGCACCATTATATCTGTGTTGTATTCTGAAGCCTTTATGTTGACTGAACTTGGTGTCAAGAGAAACTAGAGTGCCATTAAATGAGCCATGCCACTTTTGCAATAAAAATGTTGTCCTTTGCAGTTTTCAGGCTTAATTGACCAATGCAATATTCTCAGTAGGTTACCCATTTACAGTAAAAAACCTTGAACGGCATATGTAAAATATGAAACAGAGAAATTATTTTACATGTTTTGTTTTCATGTTTTTTTTTTTTTTTTTTTTTTTTTTTTTTTTGGAAAGGCATTTTTGTAAGCTCTTACTGCTAGTTTATCCTGTTATACTGTTCCTCTAATTTATTCTGATTACAGTATAAAAAATAAATATGAATGATAAATGCAACCATGTGACAAGTGTAATTAGTACAGATAAAATATGAGGCAGATTGCAGGTGTTTACATAGTTGTCTTTTTTGATTAAACACACACACACACACACACACACACACACACACACACACACACACACACACACACACACACACACACACACACAAACACTACTCATGTTATCATCTTTGTGGACAGGTAGTATGAATGCATATGAGAAAACACTATCCATCAAATGCTGGATAAAGTGAGAAATATTGAAGTTTGTATATTTTTTCTAGTAGCAGCAATGTTTTAACTAAGCTCCTTTCCAAACCCCATTTTCAATATTACACTGAAAGAACATTAAGAAACTAAAACGTCCTACAGGTCACAAGAGCCATTAACTCTGCTGGAGAAGCATTATTCTCCTGCACTATAGCCAAACTCTGGAACTCCCTCCCACCCTCTATTACCTCTGTAACTTCTTGCACCCACTTCAAATCCTTACTAAAATCACACTTAAAAACTTGCCAGATATGCCCTTGCAACCCCCCCCCTCTAATACCCTTCACTCCCCCCCCACCCACTACCTCTCTCAGCCCCCTATCAACAACCTACTCTTAGCAAGCTTGGCTGCTCATGTTCCCAGCTACCTACCACATAATACTAACTTCTTGTAGCAACAACTGCTAATGGCTGTTATGTACCTCAAAAACAGTCTGTATCAATTGTTCACTGATGAATCTCAACCACATTTTAACCATGTTTAGTATATGTCACCATATTTTAAAATTGTACTATGCTCTACAGCTGTTTTGCATCTGTTTTCCATCTGTTTTCTTCTTGTCTTGCGTCCTTAGCTGGACTAATGTCTATATTTAAATGCTGTGTTTTTTTAACTGTATAATGCAAATAATAATGTGGAGCTTTTCTCCCCGGGCCTCCGCTGAAAACGGACCTGTGTCCAGTCGGACTCTCCCGGTCAACAAATGTAAATAAATAAATAAATAAAATTAATACACAAGTCATCATTCTCATAATATATGCAATTCTGAACAGACTCCTTTCAAAATTTCTTCAAGGATGGTTATGTTCTTCATTTGTAGCTTACATTTGAAGTCTGTGTCTGCCCTTTCTATTTTACTATTTTATTCTGAGCACAGACATGTAGTGTGCATAAAAAAGAATGAATTTTTTCTCACCACTATGTTTTTCTCATAGAAACGTGCCTAGCTGTATGTGATGACAAAAATAATTTGATCAGTTTTTTAAATTCCCATATTGTGTCAGAACTTTATATATACTGTTTTTCCTTAGGGATTATGTACAGCAGGTGGATTTCAGAATTTCATAGCAGGTAAAAAGAAAGAATTCCAGATATGAAAATAGTTTTATTTTAGAATGAATTGAAGTATAACATTAAAATCTGAGTAAGTCTCTGTTCTGGACCCGGAGTCTTCTCATCAGACAAATAAAAGGAAAATAAAGCTGAGACAAGTTTTTCTTTCATTTTTCAGAAAAAAAAAATGCATACACTCACACTTGTATGAGCTGTTAGTTGAAATTTGTTATAACATAAATAGCTGAGAGAGGTAAAGATCCCCTGTTGCTGCTAATGCCATTGAGAAGTATTTATGTTTTTGTAAGCGAAAGGCACATACTTTGTTTTATTCTGCTCTTATAACTGATTGCATCCAGGACTAATTCCATTCCTTTTATTTTGCTTTGCAGTGCAGGTTGCTGGATAAAGGTGTAGGTGGTGTGTTTCTGCACAGGAATAGATTCAGTGTAGACACTGTATATGACAAGTATAGTCTGATCGATATTATTCCAGCAGAGGCAGCGGGAGGTGGTACATATACAGATGTGTTTTTAAAGCTTCTGCACTTCTGAAAAACCATCAAGCAAATCCATACTGAATGTAGGCATTTTAACTTGCAATGAAAATATTCACTAGCATGTAAGTGTTATAGATGTTTGTGAGGGTTGTTTCCTTTCTCTTTTGGGTACAATAGAACCGAGTTACTGCCATTAATTTATGTTTATAACATTCTTGAGCTCCAGGTCCTTTTCCAGAGATGCTAAGATCATAAAATCTGATTCACAGCAGGTGACAGCAAGAGAAAAGTGCCAATGTACAGTGAAGTGTAACAGCAGGTAATACGCATGTGAGAAAAAGCAAATTACAGGACTGCCTAATAACAGATAATGCAATAGTTAGGATTATTAGACTTGGCGTTTACTATGGCTGCACATTGTTTAATGCATCCTTGATGGCAGGAGAAGAGACATTTTCCTCAGCAAAATGTATTTCATTTTCTTCTTTTCCCAGTTAGGGGGCACCACAGCAGATCACCTGTCTGCTCCTGATTGGCAGTGGAGATTTACAGTGTCGAGTTGCCAGCCCGGCACCCACCTTTCCACAGAAGGCACACACATGCACACACTCATGCCTAGGGCCAATTTAGAGTGTCCAATCCACCTACAGCATGTCTTTGGGATGAAACTGGAGCATCTGGAGGAAACCCACGAGACCACAGGGAGGACATGCAGACTCCACACAGAAGACACCCAGACGAGGATTGAACTGGAGAACCTCTTGCTGTGAAGCGACAATGCCAACAGCTGCATCACCAGTTTATTGTACTCATTTACATGAACTCTAAATGTATTCACTAAAACCTAATTGAGATATGTTGCACCTAGTCAGTAAGTACACCTGTGTTGTCCTTTTTGTTTTTCTCCTGTCTGTCTCTCTCTCCTGTCTGTCTCTCTCTTTTATTTTGTTATTACCTGAAAATCAGAAATTTTAGATAATGAACATGTGTGCCTACACACACACACACACACACACACACACACACACACACACACACACACACACACACACTTGGGGACTAATTATGATATAGTGTAAATGATGCTTGTCTTTGTACCTGCAACCTTCATCATTCCATGTCATCATCCCTAGCTACTGGTTCTGTTTTTCATTTCTCTGTCTGTGCTTAGCTGTCGTGGATTCATACCTCTCAACCTCTTAGAGAAAAAAATCAGGACAAAGCCTAAAATGATGGGGAAACAAATAGGTACATATTTTAAATATTGCTCTTTCAAACTTAGAAAGTTGATAGAATAATAGGTTTTGCATTAACATGAATTTTCTGAAGGATGTGGAGTCTTAAACTCAAAAGTTTGTCATTATTTAATTACTTCAATCCTCAGCTATTTGCTAGAAAGGAATAGATTTTAGGAGGAACACACCAAAAATATGAGGCAAAAATCTGGACATTCTGCGAAAATCTGTACAGCTGAGAGATTGTTGTTTTTTTTTTTTGGTCCAGTTTTAATTTACCACTTTAGGAAGGTCATATTCTGCTGTTAAAGAAAAAGACTCAGGAAAAAAGGCCTGGAGAAGGACTAGACACAAAAACTTGTGAAAAAGATAAAGAAAAAATATTGAGGAGACTAAACCATCTATTCTAGAGAAACTTTCTCCAGCCAAAGCAAGTTTTTTCTTCCATTTCACCAAGGACCTTCCATGGTTTCTATCCCTTTGCAAACCTCCTCACCACCTTGCCAGGACTCATCAGAGCCAATGGACCCTGCTGCAAGGAAGATAGTGGGAAGTGTTCATATGTTTATTATCTTACAGACCAGCATCAACAGCTTCATTCCATTCCTCAAGTTCCCTTTGGAGCCAAACTCAGTTTGATTGGGACAATATGAATCAGTGTTCATAAAGGCTTGACATCAGTATGCTGTTCTCGCTCCACTCCTCCCCCATTTCCAGGACAGCAGAAGAAGAAGTCCCAACTTGTGTTGTTTCTCTTCCCTCCACATGCCCAGTTTTGGCACTGGGAGTAATGGAATCATGCGTGCCGATGTTTTCAGTTTTGCGAGATAAAAGTGCTTGAGTTGCTGGATGGGTTGACCCCATAAGCATCAGTCCTGATCCCCACTAGGTCCAAGAATGTTGGTGCCTAGAGTCATTGAATGATGGCATCTGTGCTCTACCTTTCAGATCCTTGTCAGTGTCGACAGTCTTGGTGTTTGGCCCCTTTGTGTTGAAATCAAGCTTTTTGGCATTGAAAGTAGTGCCAAGGGTCTATGCCTTGATTTCTGTTTCATTTACTTTGGTGACTGCCCATTTGGAACTGGTGAGTTCAGCCCCAAGTGCATTGGTAGAATTGTCAATGTCAGTGGGACCAAACAAGATCCCTAGGCAAGAACAGGCATTTACCTTACCAAATTTTCCACTAAACACTATGGAAGTTGATATCTTCTGTTCCACATCAGCTCTACTGCCTGAGAACAGAGGCCGTCATGCAGTATCCATAGTCTCCAGGTCTGAGCTTCTTTCTTCTGTAGAGAGCTTGGATAAATCCTGTCCGAGCCCTCCTAGAAAGAGGATAACGAAGCAGAAACACTTTGACTCCCATTTTTATTCTCTTTCTCCAGACGTAGATCTTCATGAAGAGAAGATTTCCCCGCAGTCCTCGCTTCAGGACACCACATTTGGTAAGTTTTTGGAGATGATGAGGCAAAGGGGATCTTTGCTAGTAACCACCTCTCCCAAAAAAGAGATCTTACAGGAAGTGTACAGGTCCTCCCCCCAGTAGCCTGAGTCCACTAGATAAACTAATTTATATGGCCTGATAATAAGAATGGAGAGAGATGGTTACTACAAAACCTGCCTCCCATAAGACAGAGAGCATGCTCCAAACCACCAAGGATAGGCTCCACTGGAGCAAAGGGCCTTTGTATGCACCATTATAGTCTCAGCAGCCACCAAGAAGGAGGTCCTGGAGGCTGCTCAAGCTGTTCATCCTTCAAGTAAAGAGTCTCAGCTGATAGATCAGCTAGGTAAGATTAAATTTGTCCCAAATCACACTCTTTTGGTTTCTAAGTTATTTATCTGACCATCAACTGGCTGTAAAATGGCATAATGAACTATCTAGTTGTTTACCTATCTCTGTCGGTGTACCTCAAGGATCCATACTTAGCCCAATACTTTTTCATTATTTTCACAAATAAACTCTTCTCTGCCATGCCACTGAAAATGTTATCATCATACAATATGCAGACTTTACCCTTATTTGCTCAGCTCCCTCCATACCTGTACTTCTACAAACAACTCATGCACTCAGGTCTCTCTGCAATAAGTGCCGTTATAATTCTGTCATAGTTCATATTTGTGTGAATGTCCTCAGATGTACCTCACCAGACTATTTGAAGAGAGACATATTTGAGTTCTCTGAGTATGTCTCCCAGGCAGGTATGTCCCTAGCCTTGAGCAACATACAACCATCACTTAGAATGATGCCACAGTATAAACAAAAAAATGATGGATTTCAATAATTGGCTCTGTTTTTGGTGTCATTCAAAGGGTATCCAGTTCCTGTCAGCCTAGGAAGCCATTGTTGACAAACCTCGCATCTTTGCACCTGGCACCTCTAGGCTTTCAGCTACTGGTAAAGGCTCTTGCCTCCCCCATAGTGCCTTTTTAGCCAAGGTCTTAAAAACAACATTCCCAACATGAAATTAACCAATCAGAACAAAATAAGGGTCATGCTGCTAAATGCTAGAAGCTTAAACGAAAAACTACACTCCCTGGAAGTACTTCTATCACTAGAAGATGTAGATGTCTGTGCAGTCACAGAAACCTGGTTCAAGACCTCAGACAGTATCCCAGCCTTGCAAGGCTACAATGCGTTCCACACCTTTAGACCGCAAAATGAACACGTGAAAACTAAAGGAGATGGTGTTTCAATCTACATTACAGATAAATTCACTTCCTGTCTAGTTAGACTGGGCAACTCCATGGAGTTTCTCCAGGTTCAGGTTATGGTGGGTAAGACCCCTATTCAAGTCATAGCCAGTTATAGATCCCCCTCCATGGGTCACGACACCCAGAAAGCCTACTTGTCCAAACTGGAGACAATCCGAATTTTACCAAACACGCTGGTTATGGGAGATTTCAATTATCCCACCATCAACTGGCAAATCTATGCTAGCCCTAACTCACTAGTGCAAAAGTTACTTGACTTTGTTAATTTCAATGCCTTGGAACAAATTGTCCATACCCCTACAAGAGGAACTAGCATTCGAGATCTGGTCTTCACCAACATGTCAAACAGGTGCACTACTGGAACTGTTGGTCTCTCATTAGTTAAAACTGACCACAAATCAGTCACCTTCAAGCTGGCACTAACACCAGAATCCACAAAGGGTGAAATCAGACTAAAAACTTCACCAAGGCAAACTGTACCCTCCTAGGTGAAGGTATAAATGCATTCCAAGCCCCACCACAAGCTGGAAGTGGTAACTACAACGAAGCTTACACTAGCCCTGTAACATCACATGCATAAATGTACAAACTCAGCTGCACCAAAAGAATCAAAGCCAGAGCCCTAAGATAAACAAGGCGCCATGGTGGACATCCAGCATCAACAAATTTTATATATCTGTCAGATGGCAAAATAATCAATCTGGCTATGTGGTAAATAAGGTCGGAGTCCCCCAGGGCTCTATTCTTGGTTCTTTACTTTTTAACGTATTTATAAATAATCTCCACACAGTCTCACTACATTGTTCTCTCCTCTAGTACAGTGACAATCCTACCATCATATCCTCTGCAGCAACATCCCAGATCTCCTCAAAATAACACAAAGCACCTTCTCAACCATAGAACCTTGGCCAAACAAAGCTCAACTACTATTAAATCCTTAAAAAATGCAAAATACTAATATTCTCATCTAAACTACCTCCACAGAACTTCAAAATTTACTCCCTAAATATTACTGAAATTGAAGTAGTGAAAACAGCTAAATTTCTGGGCATTACTATAGATGACAAACTATCATTTAAACAATATATTCTTAATACAATCAAAAAAACGCATTAAAAACTAGGCAAACTATATAGACATAAATTGCACATGGATAAACCCACAAAATTAAAACTGGCAAATACCCTCCTACTTCCCTCACTCCTGTATGGTTCCCCTGTCTATATCAACCTTCACACATCCTTAAGCAATAAACTACAATCATGCTATCATAAAATTGCAAAATTTGCCTCTGGACTACAAAACTGCACTCACCACTGCCATGCCATTTTTCTTCTTCTTTCGGCTTTTTCCCGGTTAGGGGTCGCCACAGTGGATCGCCTGTCTGCTCATGATTGGCAGTAGAGTTTTACGGTGTGGAGTTGTCAGCCCGGCGCCTAACCTTCCACGGAAGGCACACACACATACGCACTCAAGCCTTGGGCCAATTTAGAGTATCCAGTCCACCTACAGCATGTCTTTGGGATGTGGGAGGAAACCGGAGCACCCAGAGGAAACCCACGTGACCACAGGGATGACATGCAGACTCCACACAGAAGGCACCCCAGCCGAGGATCGAACTGGAGAACCTCTTGCTGTGAGGTGGCAATGCTAACCGTTGCACCACTGCGGCTGCCCACCACTGCCATGCCATTAATGAATTTAAATGGTTGGAATTCCCTCACTACCTTCAGTACACTCAATTAACTCTTGCTCATAAACTAATGTACAGTCCACAAAACTACCTATCACTCCATTCTATTGTACTATCCTATATCCCAACCTGAAATCTTTGCTTTGCTAATAAACAGTTTCTAACTGTATGCAAACCCAGTAAGAGAGTAGGACAAAGCTTGTACTCCCACTCCATAGGTAAGCTATTCAATACTCTATTCCCTACCATCACACAACTTGATTCTATAAAAACCTTCAAAGTCACCCTAAAAATCACTTTCGTAACAATCACATCCATCCTTGTGCTCCAAACTAAAGACCACTGTAAACAAACACCAAGATTTTACTGATTAGAATACGCCTTTGCTAGACCAAATGAAATATTAGTAAACCAACTGAACTTCTTTGACTTTTTAGTATGTTAATCAGTATTTATTCCTTAACAAAAAGCCTAATTTCCTTGATAATGTACATAATAAACTGTTTATCATGACTGTATATACTGGATGTCCACACCTTCAACAAGTGTCCTTTTAAATACTTTATGAGTTCTACTCTCATTTGTTCAGACTATCTAATAACATTGTACTCTGTATATTACTAATCACTAAAAAATGTTACTTATGTTTGTACTATCTTATCCTGTTGTATAATATTTTGTATATTTGATTTTTATAGTAGAGGTTTCTAACAAAGAAGTTCAAGGGGCTCCAGAATGTGCATTACACAGAACAACTAAAGTCCCTGTCACCATACTCCATATTGTATAGACTTCACAGGGGAGACTTGTGCCTGGCCTACAGAGCAATCCAAGACCCAAACCAAATGAACTTGCAGCATATCTGTAAATCAAATGTGACTAGGGCTACCCATTCCAAGGGACCTAAATATGGCCTGTGACTAAAAAAGGACATGCTGGAGGGACATATTTATCTCCCAGCAACTACAGCATCTTTGGAACAGGCTACCAGTTCATGTGAAACAGAGCATCTCTATGACACTGTTCAAGAGGAACCTCGACAAGTGGATGGAGCACTGTAAATTGTTACAGAGGATAATGCCCACAACCCTCCTAGACATGGGCAGTCATCACTAAATGCAATCTTGGGTATTGACTAGCATTTCTATGGTAATACATTGGGATGAAATGGCTAGGCTTAAAATGACCTCTTGGTTGATAGCCTAGTAATCTGCTGTGATCCTATGAACTCGGTGTGTCTTCAATGACATTGAAAACTATCTCACTGACTCATAACTTGTTCTCAATCCCAGTGAAATGAAGCTCATGCTCTTTGCCAGTAACAAAGTACAAGACCACCCTCCCCCCTTTACCATATCTTCGTCCAGTAATACTATAACAGAACCAGTGGAACAGATCAAGCTCCTAGGGGTGACCATAGACAACAACCTTAGATTTGACAAGCACCTTGCAATAACTATGAAAAAGGTGCACTTCAAGCTAGGCTTCCTCTGTAGAATCAAACCCTACCTAACTGACTCCACCAGAAAGGCCATATCCAGAACTTGCCTTCTGTCCACTCTGCTACACGCTTCCCCACTTTTTACAAACCTTAGAAAAATTGATGTAAACAAATCTGAGTCCTGTTATAATAAAATAGCAAGATTCACCTCTAACCTCCCTTATAGATCCCATCATTGCACTGCTATGCACCTATTAAAATTGCTTGAACTTCCAATCTACTAAGTTTTAACCGATTAAATTTTACTGATACCATCTTTCACCATCCAAACAATTTCCCTTCTCTCAAACACCTAGTTCAGTTCTGTTCCGGCCCCCTATCACTAAGGTCCTCCAACAAAAACCTGCTGAAAGTAACCAAATCCAATAATAGTTATGGAGATTCCCTGTTCTCAAACCAAGTATCTAAATTATGGAACTCCTTACCACAAGCAATGCTAAATATTTCCAACACTCCCAACTTCAAACAACTACTAAAGGAACACCTAACCAACAACTGGCTTTGCTCCTGTACCAACCCAGGCTGAAATATGTCTCTCTACCGCTACCGTGCTTTCTAACTTTGACTCTCTATCTGCCTCTATTCAGTTTCACCCTATACTTTTATCCTTCACTCTTTATTTCCCTGTCACTCATATCATTTAACTCTCTTTACTTACGACTATAGTTCATGTTACTATTTCTTTTTCTAGTTTTATCAATGTCATCTTGTATACTTGAATTGTATTCTATGCCTTATGCATTCTGAATTGTATACTATGTATTATGCAATCTGCTATACACTCCTTTTAAACATAAATTCTTGTTAAAATGATTTTTTTTTTTAATATTGTTAAACATTGTTTCATTTTTGTAAATTTTGCTCTATGGAGCTTTTCTCCCTGGGCCTCTGCTGAAAATGGGCCATTGGCCCATACAGACATTCCCAGTAAACAAGTATAAACAAATAAGTAAGTATTCAGAACTAATGACTGAGTTGCTTACATAGCAGATAGTCTTTTCCTTTTATATCGAATTGAAGAATGACACAAATGCTGCAAGTTTTTCCCTCTGCAGTACCATATTATATATATATATATACAAATGCACACACACACACACACACACACACACACACACACACACACACACACACACTCTCTCTCTCACACACACACACACACACACACACACACACACACACACACACACACACACACATATGCACACTCCTACTTTCATAAGCAAACTTAGTCCCACATGAACGCAGACCTTTCCCTGCTTTTCTGTCATTTCTTTGTGTTACATTTTCAGAATAGTCACCTTGATGTATGTATTAGTACAATCATGGTTTTACAATTTAACTGTTGTCTTCCTTAGCCTGAATCCTGTTACAGTAAAATGTATCGATTAAGCTTTCGAAGAAGCTGGTTCTTCAGGTGTAAGGCTTCTACATTTAACCACAATGTAAAGCATGACAGATTAGCAGCTGTAGAAAGGCCAACCCTAACACCCATGTATGCAAACTGGCTATAGTAACTGCCACAAGAACAAGAGAGCAGGTTTCCTGCTGCAATGCACTCCAGAAATAAACCCTTAATTCCTACATATATGGCTGTTCTTGTGATCACAAAGCATTACAAACTTCAGCCTTCTTTGCCTTCAGAACTAGCTGCATCAAATGAGGGAACAATGAATGGATGCAATTAGCACTACAAAGGCAAACAATTCTTCTTCTTCTTCCGGCTTTTCCCAGTTAGGGGTCGCCACAGCGGATCACCTGTCCGCTCATGAGTGGCAGTGGAGTTTTACGGTGTCGAGTTACCAACGCGGTGCCCAATCTTCCACAGAAGGCACACACATGCATGTACTCACGCCTAGGGCCAATTGAGAGTGTCCAATCCACCTACTTTGGGATGTGGGAGGAAACCGGAGCACCCGGAGGAAACCCACGCGACAGACAATTACTTCATTTAATTAATTATTTTATTTTATTTTAAACCAGCTAAGTCTCACTGAGACAAACATATCTATTAAGGGGAGAAAAATTATAACCATGCAAACTTATATACATGTATATGGTTTATTAAATCAGCAGGCTTTATGATGTAGAAGTCAGATTGCTCAGAGACAGACCTCCATGGACATGGATAGTACAGCCATACTTCATCAAGCCATCTTCTGTAGACAGTATTGGATCCCAGATCCTAAAGCTGAGAGAACAGGTGTTCTAACCCCTACACTACCATGTCCCACAAGAGCTTCTGCAGAACACACAGTTAAGAATGATACATCTCTTAATGTTCACTAAAGAGGAAGAGGGCAAACCTAATATAAACCTTGCATGATTTAAACAATTAACTGGAAGGGTAAAGGGTTCTTGAGTTATATAGCTGCCATTGCACTATAAATGATAACATCTAAACTGTAGTCAAACAAATAAGTCAAGACTAAGTTATGCAATTTTTTTAAGGCACATAGGAAGAAAACAAGGATGCAGCAGATAGAACTCTGTTTTTAGGGGAAACAGAAGAGCATTATGACTTGTTTAATAATGACTATGATGAAAATAAAGAATTAGGCTGCAGTCCTGCAGAGTAAGAAGGAAGCCTTTGTGGATTGTAAGCACAGTTTAGGGGAAGAAGTGATTTGGTTTGTAGCAGTCTGTGATGGCAGAAAAGACCGACATTCTAATTACTCAGTGGAAGTATAGAGCAGTGTTAAGCTTAGGAGCTCTGCATGATCCATAACTTCTATTTTTGTATGTTTTGTTAACTTGGATTCAAGACTGATGCACCTAGACCAGTTTCAGGCAAGGGCAATATATTAGTTCTGTTGATGCAATCAAAATTTAATAGGTTAAACTTGGTAAGGCAATCACAATTTGAAGTCAGTGATAGTTGTAATTATGCAAATTTGTTTTTATGCTACATAAAATCATTGTTGATGTAGCAATATGTTACAAATGCACGTATAGTATCTTTTTACAATTTGCACAATAGATTTAGACAGAGGGAGAAACAGGTTTGGAGGAATACAACGCAGCTGTTATTATAAGACTTTATAAGACAGGGAGCTAGAATGTAAGGTATTTAGGTGAGCTGCAGCAATCAGTCGGTTTCTGCAGAAGAAGTGCAAGTAACATTCATATCATCCAAGGAGGTATTAAGGGTACCTGTAAACTCTCTGTTATAAATTTCTTGAGTTAAACAAATATTGTTTTAAATGCATGTCCCCATGAGTGAGATTGAGTGACTGAATGACCACTAATACATCAAGAGCTGTGCTGTCTTTTAAAAAAAACTAGAGCACCACTATAATGTGTCCTAATGCCCTTCTATCACATATACCTTGTTTTGATTCCTACAGCCTCTGATCACATAATGGTTTGAGAACGTCAAATAAAACAGGAAAAAAAATAAAGTTATCTGTAAAACTAGTCATTAGCTTCTAGTAGGTCTTATCTGCATAAGTAAAATAAACGTAAAAATGTATTGGTAAAATGCCAACATGTCAATTTTCCCCTCTACCTGCCTTAGCTTGTGGAAATTTCCTATATTGTCTTGGTACATTTACTGTAACCCCTTAAGTGTTGGAAAAAATTGACACAGTGATAAAGCAAACTACAGAACACATAGGGCAGACAGAGAAACTGTACGAAGATTGCCTCATTCCATACCTTATACCCAGAAACCTGTGGAAGCATAGCCCTAAAAACTAGAGAAAACTGCTTTGTGAATGAATTAATCCAATGCAAGAAAGGATGTAGGTGACTCTCTTAGATGTATTTTTAATGAATGCACGGTTTAAAACAAATGAAAAATAGGCATACACTGTAGTGCACAAGAGGTCATATAACAAGACAGCAACAGTATCGAATGGTTGACCATAGTACATATTTTTCAGTATATTACAAACTTATTATATACAAGATATAAAAATCTGAATCTTTGCAAATAAATGGTATGTTAAAAGATGTAAGACTATTTGTGAAAGGATTTGGAGGATATGTGAAGTATTTTTTGCATATTTGCAGAAATCTGAATACGCCTGACCAAAAGAAAAGTCTGGGTTACTGAATGCGAGATGTGCAACTGAATAGCTGTATATAGTTAAATGGCACAGTTATGGAAAATACCAGGAAAGGATGGGTTCAGCTGAGTAACGATAAAAATATAAGCGTGTAACAAGCACAACTTGACTGATGGAATCAATTTAGTTTTGATATTTTTTAATTTAGCTAAGTTAGGTTGGGTCGTGACTGAAGATAGCAATTCATTTACCAAAGTGTGTCATCTTCAGTACAAGGTAAGAAGTAAGGGGTAGTTATTTTCATGGGGGAATAGATTAAAATGACAAAAGGTATTGGTAATAGCTTTAGAGAGTTGACAAGAGCTGTCATTATACATGGGGGTTTATTCAAACATATTATCTCTGGTGGAGGGGAAACAAATGAGACAAAAAGTGTGTAAACAGTTGACAGAAGGTGAAGTATATCAAATGGTAACTGAACAGTTTTGCTGCTACCATATCAGATAGGATCATGCCTAATCATGTTTGGGAACAATTATGATGTAAACTGTCTTGGCTATACTTTGACAGGTAACAGTGAGACCGCATTCAGCTTGTTTGATCAGAACCACTCACAGCCCAACAGACTTGATATTTGGAAATCTGTCTTAACTGTTACCCTCCAAAACTGCATTGTAGGTCAAAGTATGAGGCACAAGGAAGCAGTGGAGTATTCTAGAAGGCTCACTAAGATGTAGACCAGGCCTATGTCATTTACTTGGCAGCACAAAGTAGTCTGGCAGATTATGAAACAGTATGATGATGTAAAGACAACAGATGGCCAATGCATTAAAGTATGTAGTGGCATACAAAAGAAATGACGAGCTATACCAGGGCATTTCATAGTAGTGCATATGCCATGCCAAGGCATTTCATAGCAGTGGATATGCCTTACCAAGGCATTTCATAGTGTGTATGCCATGTCAGGGTCTTTCATAGCAGTGTGTATGCCATGTCAAGGCATTTCATAGCAGTGTGTATGCCATGCCAAGGTGTTTCCTAGCAGTGTGTATGCCAAGCCAGGGCATTTTATAGCAGTGTGTATGCCATACCATGGCCTTTCATAACCATGGGCATGCCAGGGGCTTTCATAGCTCTGTGTATGTCATGCCAAGGTCTTTCTTTGCAGTGTGTATGCCTTGCCAGAGCATTTCATAGCCGGACATATGCCATGCCAGGCTTTTCATAGTAGTGGAGTTCCGTTGCCACAGCCTTTAATAGTGCATATGCCATGTCAGGGCCTTTCACCACATTTTCTGCACCTCTTGTTGCAATGTGCAGTGTATGGAGATGAAAGTTGCAACATTTGCTACTTGCACAGACTGATAACATATATATTGGGTTACAAATGATATAACATGCAGGCAGAATGTTGTGGACACATGCCTGGCCTGTCGGTAAAAATGGTACGTAGTTTTATTTCCAAAAGGACATTCTGTTGTCCTGATAATGAAGACATGAAAAAAACTGAATAGAAGTTGTCACTACATAGTTCTGGTGATTTTATAATGGATGCAACCATCCTAGAACAACCGTTTTAATATAACTGTAAACTCCTAGCCCCAAATAAACATTTTCATGTAAGACATTTTGTCAGGGCACCCAGTCAAATTATGTCACAGTAATAAATGCTCCATCATCTCACTGTGCACATGGCTGATCAGATGCCCCTAATGAGATGATGGAAGTGTATTTATTAGTGCGGTCTCAGCTTACAAATCTGAGGTTCATTCCTAACCTCAGGATGTTGTCTGGTATAGTCTGCGTTTTCTCCTTGTTTCCATATGGTCTTCCTTCCAAGTATATTATTTAGTTTGATTGGGTGCTCTAATATGGGATAGTTAGTTTGAATGGATGCCCGGATAAAAAGTCTCTAGGTTTCTGCTGTGGAGCTTTTTAAGTAACTTACCCAGTTGGTGCAGGCTTTGGCTCACATTAGCCATGGCCATTAACACAATTAGAAAAGTAAAATGAAATAAAAGGGTGCTAAACAGTAAGATATTTTGTAATGGCTGGTTGGGTACTTGTAATGTATTACAGGCTCAGGCTTACAAAGCAAAATAAAGAAAAAATGACACAGATTTTTGTGTTGTTTTACAGAATATGTGGAGCAGACATCCCTGCTTTGTGTCAGTTATTTTCCCTACATTGATGTGTCACACTTTCATGACTGCTGTAGTATGCAGGCTTCATATAGTGCCTGTGTTAAGTTAAAATATAGTCCCTACATTGATGTGTCACACTTTCATGACTGCTGTAGTATGCAGGCTTCATATAGTGCCTGTGTTAAGTTAAAATATAGTCCCTATATTGACGTGTCGCACTTTCATGACTGCAGTAGTATGCAGGCTTCATATAGTGCCTGTGTTAAGTTAAAATATAGTCCCTACATTGATGTGTCACACTTTCATGACTGCTGTAGTATGCAGGCTTCATATAGTGCCTGTGTTAAGTTAAAATATAGTCCCTATATTGACGTGTCACACTTTCATGACTGCAGTAGTATGCAGGCTTCATATAGTGCCTGTGTTAAGTTAAAATATAGCAGGTAATAATCATGCAAAGCTTGACAAGAACTTTTCTTCTTGAAACTTTTATTTTGATATGTAATTTCCACACAGTGGGGTTTCCTGATACTGTTCCCGAAAAAGAGTATTTCTATTTGAAACT
>NC_056726.1:1897957451-1898131395 GCF_019279795.1 Protopterus annectens | reverse complement strand
AGTCCTATTTGGGAGGGTAGAGGGTTGATGGGAGAGTGGGAGGAATGCAGTGTGGACTTGAGAGAGGGTTGTTAGGGGGCCACCAATGACAGGGAGTGTGGAGCATATGAATAATAGAGTGTCCCAGAAGACTGTCAATGTGGATGGTACCACCCTTGGGCTGGTTCGGATGGTATCAATTGCTGTGTGACAGGATTCAAATTCACAGCGCTGGAAAAAATAACAGAATTTGTAGGGGACATGGACACATTCCTGCAAGTCAGGGAATTAAAATGGCAGATAGAACTGAGAGCTGATGTCTATCCAGGTCTCAACGAGACACTGAACATTAAATGTGCACTTAAATGGTATAGAGATTGAAATGTGATAGGGTTCGAAGAATTGTGCAAGAGGGTTTGAAGAATTGTGCAAGTGGATTTACTGTGATTATGGATTTACAACTGTGCAAGTGAATATAATGTGTTTCCTCTCTCTCTCTCTCTCTCTCTCTGACTTTTGCCACCTCCCTACCCACATGCTCCCAGTCACCAGGCTAGCCCCCACTGTCCCTACCAACTACTCCCCTGTTCTCACTTTTCACATAGCCATTCAAGGGTGAGAAAAAAGAAAATGTTCCAAGAAATGTCACTCTCAGACTTATAATTTTATTTTTGGTCATTCAGTCTTAACATTCTGGGACTTGGCATTGTGATTCCTGACATTTTAAATGGTTACCAGAAGTAACTGTTCCACTTTGCACTTCCATTATTAGACCTATTATTGAATATAAACCCATTCAGCACGTAGAAAACAAAGCACATTACCCAATTGCAAAGGCCACAGCAATTTTTAACTAAGAAATTCAAGGATCTTAAAACCATCAGCTACCCTGACAGGTTGACTCGACTATTCTGTTGCCTACTGGCTCCTTTGTAGTAACCTACATGTAACCCTCCATGCCATAAAGTAACCAGCCCTGTTTGAACTGTTAAAGCTTAGAAAGACCAGCCGTATCTCAAAGACTGATATAAAAGACCTTAATCTGCACCTAGAAATTAGCAAAACTCACTGGAGCCAGGTTCATAACCCCAGCACATTCTGTACTCATGGGAAAAAGACAACTTTCTCTAGATATGAAGAATAGTAATATCGTGGTCTCCTTTAAAGACAGCTTAGATGAAAGGACAGAGGAGTCCCAAATTCACCACTGGGAGTACTTGCAAGGCCTTTCTAGATAAAAGAAGCAAGCATTGCTAGTGTGTTTTTTTTAAGGATGTTCAGTGGGTGGTCTGCTTACCTAATAACTTCCTATGTTCCAATATGTATTGCCACATAAAATGGGTTCTTTACTGTGCCATTTGTCTACATGTATTAAATCATTCATTAATGATACAGTTTATGCCCTTATAACTAAAAAATATGTCTCTCTACTTAAGTGTTGTGTGTGTTTGTGTTTGTTATTATTTCAAACTGATGTGTTCTTGCAGGATTCTTGTAACAGATTCCTGTTGCATTTTATCAGGCATTTAATAATTGAGTTAAAAAAACTCCCAGTTACTTGATACTCTGTGTTTTTCTTTAAGCCTATACACATCCTTTACTTACTATTTATTTGTGTATTAATTAAAACTGTCGGCATGATTTCATAAAAATGGATTTGATAAATACTTTTATCTTAAAGGTTGCCTAACTACTTGATCGTCTTTAGCTATTTTGTTTACATTTCTGCAGAACAACTGCATATGATATAATTCTATGTTTTCTATATTGTTTACTCTATTAGGAAATAGTACAAACCATTGGGGTCTGTTTTTTTTCTCTACTGGGATTTAATCTGATATACCTGGTTGCTTTTTTCTATTATGCATGTCTTTTTGGCGTGGCTATTTTGTGAGTAGTCCATAAGAATTAGGAACTGTACCACTCCCCTACTGTTATTGTGAGTGTTTGATCAGGTGGAAAACCTCAAAAGATGTTATATTTATTTAGCACAAGTCTGGTTTATGTATTTTGATGCACTTTGTATGTCTTGGACATTCTACCCAATACCCCATTTATTGCATCATAGTGGGAAGCTTATCTAATGGTAACCCACTACACGGGAACAATAAATCAGTGTGAAATTAACTGTCCTTCCTCGTTTCATGTAATTGTTGCATTTGGCCTCCTGCTGTCCACTGATGGAACTGCAACTACATTACCATGCTCTCCATACTGTTACTGAGATTGCATCACACCTTTCTTGTTGCTAGTATTTTTTTTCCTTCAACGGGTAGGTAAGGTGTTTCACTATTTACTTTCTGTAGGATACGGTGACTTGGTTTCATATTACCGTCTTTTGATTAAGACTCCCAACCTCCTGTGAGTGTGGAAGTGTTTTGCATGCTTGTCTTCTAGATGCATGAAGAGTCTGCAGTGTTATAGCAACCTTATGCTTCTGTGGATGTGTTGTGAAGGTAATGATGCCTAAAGCCCCTGTGATTCACCAGCTGAATGTAATGATCCCAAAACCTGCTGAGAGAGAGAGAGAGAGAGAGAGAGAGAGACTATAATGGAATCACTGTTACCCTCAGTAACCATCTGTGAGAGACACTGTTAGCAGTGTACAGATGTGTCTGTTTTAATCTGCAAGTGTTCTTTGTACTGGGTGATTAAGAACTTTTCTAACAATGGCTGTAAGCTCTAATTTAAAGTATTTTCTCTCCAGGTAGTTGTATATAAAAAAAAAAACACCGCCTGGCTACAGTAATCCATATTGCTAAGTGCATTGTTTCATTACTTATATTTCTGACGCTTGGTGACTTACCAGCTCTGCTGTTTCAGATGAATGTATTCTCTCTAACAGCGTTAGTATCCATGTGTAAGACATTCTTTTGCTGTTTACTTTGCAGCATACTGATGTCTGCTTAATAAGAGAAGGGGAGGGAATAAAACATTCTAAGCAATGGATATACCTTCACTTGCATCTCCCCAGTCCCAGTTCCCAGAATGTGCAAGTCCTAAAAATGTTTTAGATAACATGGCTATACTGTGACTTAGCAGGTTTCAAAACCATTTATAACTTTTCAACGTGCTTCTCTTCTGCCAGCAACTGTGCAACTTTGCACGTAGTGTAAATTAATAAGGTGAGTATGGGGAATGAACTTCCTAATGGAGAGCCATTGACATTTTTGGAGGAAATCACATAGTTAATTAGCCTTAGCCACTCCGCAGAACTGTCACAATAAAATGAAGCATCTCCCACAAAACTGCTGTCTGTGCTGTGACCCACACCAGGAATCAAAAAAGTTTAGTTAAGGCTTCCAAATTGGGCTAAGACTTTCTGAATCCTATGGAGACTGTCTATAGATTTACATTGTTCTGTGCTGCAGTGGGGGAGAGACACTTGGGTTGGAAGATACATTCTGAAAGTTAGTATACTTGTTGGTATACTATTCCAAAACTCTCATGGCTTTGTCCCTGCAAGCACATGCAGTATTATGTGACACTGTACTGAGTCACTTATTTTGCTCTTTACACAAAGTTCTTTCAGAATGGCGTTACCCATTTCATATTTGTGTTAGTTTTTTCTCACTCTGAAGATGAACTGACTTGTTAAATGCTTGCTTTTATTCTTTTTTTTTTACTTCAACTTGCCCCACAGTTTATAAGTGACATGTAGGTTGCATTCTGCTTGCATTACTTCTTTCTTGTGCTTTTATTGTCCGTGCATTCTTCTTCCTGTGTGTTGATTTCTTATTATGGTGCCACCTTTGAAATTTACACAGTTGTCATAAATTACCAAGGAGCAGGAAAGGGAACCCTTAGTCACACCCACACCCATACTCATCGTACCCAGGGTCATGGGTACCCATACCCATCCTACCCAAGGTCATGTGCACCCATATGCATCCTACCCAGGGTCATGCGCACCCATACACAACCTACCGAGAGTCATGCACTCTGTTATATCAATCCCCTGATTTTTGTTGATGGTTTTGTAGCCTTACCTGTTTTACAAGAGGCCTACTCCACCACTCATAACCGTCCATAAACACTTTAAAGTTGAAGTAGTACATTGAATGTGTTGATTACCCCCGCATCAGAAAAAAGACAAGCTGGTTATGAAACTCTCTTACATTAAAGTGTATTGCTGGAGCAAACAAACCAGCCACCACAGAACCTAAAACAGCTTTTAAAAGATATAAAATAATTCTCTCTGCCACAAACTCAGGCAGAATTGTTAAACAGCTTTTAAAGTTGTTAGTCTGTCAGAGGGACACAACTTCTGGCCAAAGTCTGTATGGCAGCTCTGAGATGTTTACAGCTTACACAGCTCTAAAACACTTCACACTCCTAACATACCTCTCAACTCTACAGTTTTTCACAAAATGCCCAGATTTTTTGCCTCATATTTCTGGTCCATTTTTTATAAAGTTGTGTTTTTTTTTCTGTTAAAATAGTGGCAAATCATTAAAGATTGAAGTTAGAAAATAATGACAGGCATTTGAGTTTCAGAATTCATACCCTTCAGAAAATTCATGCTAATGCAAAACCTGTTATTCTATGAGCATTCTAAGTTTGTAAGAACAATATTTAAAAATTGTCCCTATTTGTGAGCCTTTGTCCCACTTTTATTCATGGCTTTGTCCAGATTTCTTGCTCTAAGAAGTTGAGAGGTATGGACTCCCACACATTTGTGTGTAACCAGTACTAGTACATCAGGGTAGATGTAGCTACACACTTACTCCAAATAATTATGACTGGGTCTCTGATCATAGCTTGTAGTTGTGTGCTCTCAAAATGGATGGTGTCAAGAAATTTACCTCTCTGTTTTTTCTCTCAGGGTGAAATTCTTGACATCCCTGTCTCTAGCACATGACTGGTTGGTTATGATCAGGGATCTGATTAGAATCCTATGATTTTATTTCATGTTACCACTTGCTGTAGACCATTAACTCCTTAACCCATTTTACTTCAATCTTCTTATATTTCTTTACAGCAGCTAAAATCACTTTTCTCATGGCTTTGGCATATGTACTAGGGCTCTTAATATTGTTACCCACATTCTCAGTAGCTACTGACTTACTCAATGTTGTTGTGTCTTTCGGCTTATCCCGGTTAGGGGTCGCCAAAGCGGAACTCTGGTCCGCTAATGTTTGGTAGTGGATTTTTACGTGCCAAGTTACCAGCCCTGACGCACAACCTTTAACGAAGGCACGCCCATTCACGCATGCCTCCACACAGAAGATGCTCTAGCTGAGAATCGAATGGGACAACGTCTTGCTGTGAGGTGACAACGCTAACGCAGCACCACTACCGTGGGTCCGAGCCAATGGTTGTTGTTGAGTCTTTCGGCTTATCCCGGTTAGGGGTCGCCTCAGTGGAACTCTGGTCCGCTAATGTTTGGTAGTGGATTTTTACGTGCCGAGTTACCAGCCCTGATGCACAACCTTCAACAAAGGCATGCTCATTCACGCATGTCTCCACACAGAAGACGCTCTAGCTGAGAATCGAACGGGACAATGTCTTGCTGTGAGGCGACAACACTACCGCAGCACCACTACCGTGGGCTACTGACTTACTCAATGTAATTTATTTAAACAGTCCTTATGATGTAGCTCCACACTCACAGATTCACCATGATCATAATTCTTACTAATTGTCTCATCATCCTAAAATGCAAAAAACTACCAGATTTAGCACACTCTGCTTTTCACCTCGCCCAGAGAGAGTTTTGATATAATTCTGGCACATTTATATTTTATATTTAATTTAATTTCATTTCTGGGTATATTCCTGATACAAGTAGTTTAAAACGAAAACAAAGATTATAATTAAAATCAACAAACATCATTAGACAGACAGCTACTTCTGTGCATTATAGTTTCTTTAATAGATCATCACGAGTTAATTTTAATTCTAATTGTTCCACCTGTGACATATAGCTGACAAACTGTCTTACTTAGCATGGAAAATAGCAGCTTTTACACTACTATAAGTAGTAAGGCATTGTGAGTTTGTTTTTTCATAATGTCAAGTTAAGAGTTTTCAGCTTCAAGAAATGGTTCTTATCGACAAAATTAATAACAAAATAAAAGACTTTTTCTCTCAAACAGTGAAACATTTGATATGAGATATGATAGGGAGAGTATTCCCAGCACCAAGAGTTGGTTATTGTAATTGCTATGGAAAGTGTAACAGTACTCTTAGGTTAGGGGTCTAGAGTTCAGTCATAGGATAGACAGCTTCTGTGTTACAGCAGTACCCGTTAGAGCTTCCCACCACATCCCTGTTCCAGTTTCACAATATCAGGTTTGCTTAACTGATTCCAGATGGTATCTGCTGTAGAAAGGATAACTCTTTACAGGGATACCTGGCAAAAACACAGGCATTGCTGTAGTCACAGATGCCTGGCTTAAGCCAGACAAACAGGTTCCCACTCACATAACTGTTTGAGAGTTGACACGTCTGACACTAAAATACAGGATGAAGCATTTTTTATTGCATCTTACCTTGACATTAATATTATGTTGTTATCCTTTGGTAACAAATACAGCTGAGACTTAACTGATTTGCTCCTGGGCCAATCCCTGAAGATTCATTAATAACTTACATTGTTGTGTAATCTCATCTTGGTTGCCTTTTGGGTAAACTTCTATTTCTTTTATGTATAAAAGCAATATATTAGACGTATTATGCACGGTCAGCACTATTACACTGTATTGTTGAACCTTATCTCATTCTTACTGGTCTGGTCAAACATGCAATACCTAATTTTCTTCAAGGAGTCAGTCCCTACTTATGATTAATAAACAGAATATAGTAAATCTACAAATAACATCCTCCCAATATCAACAACAACTTATTGTTCATATTTTGTGGACAAGAAAAATACCAAAGTGCCCTTCCATAGCCTTTATAACCAGCATAACTTGAAATTTCATTTTGGCAGCTACTGATCCAGATTCAACATTTGATTTTTTGTTTCAGCTCACTTTGTTATGTCAAGATAGTTTTCTTTGCTTAAGAACTGGAAAGCAGTAAAAAATATGTACAGTTACACATGGTCTGAAGGTTTTCAATAATAGGTGATACTTGGAAAAAATATATATCACTTCCTTATCACCCAACCAAGACATTTTATATAACAGGTTAGAACCAAACAGACAAAAATCTACCTATATGAGACAAGAAAAATCTTCTCCTAGGTAACTGCAGATTCTCTTGCAAGAAATCAGCTACAATGGTGGAACAATCTGGAATAATAACCCTCATACTACATTATAGACCTTAGCGGATGACTTTAGATTTTGCAAATGTACCCGACATACCTTTCAACTGTCCAGATTTTTTCCTTATATTTGTTCTGCTTAGAGCAAGAAATCTGGTGACTCTTTTTTATTTTTTTATTTTTTTTACACATTTGTGTTGTTTTTGGCATATCATTGAAGACTGAAGTCACTAAACAATGACAGACATTTGTCTTTCAGACTTCTTATCCTTAAGAAAATGTATGCTAATGCATATAACCTGTTTTTCTAACAACTTTGTAAGTTTATTAGAGCAATATTTAAAATCTCCTCCTATTTTTGGGCCTTCACCACCCCATTATTTTTGGCTTTATCCAGATTTCTTACACTAACAGGTTGTGAGATGTGAAATGTTGTGTAACCCACCAGTACTTTCAGAAACAAGCTCAGAAGCCTATCCAACTTTTACCCGCACTTTCAGTTTAAGAACCTGTTTTCTTTTATATTCTAAAACTTTTATAACAGCTTTCTGAATTCATAAATTCCAGGTGCTTTTGTATTTTGTCTTTAGTTTCTAACATTTCTGCACTTACATTTGTAAACATAGCACACACACACACCTTCGTTCTACCTGTAGCTTGGGTCTAACTCTCCAGAATGAAAAAAAGATTTACATAGTACCAGTACCAAAAATAACAATGCCATTTGCAGTTGCAGATTACAAACTTGTATCATTACATAAAATAATTACAATACTCGAAGACACAATTGCTGCATTTCTAGCAAATGTGTTGCTATCACCTTTCCACACACATGCAGCACCGAATCACTGAAGTGCATTTGTAAATGTCTGTACCTGCATTCAGAAATGACGGTGGGTGCAGAAAAGAGTGCAGGAACTTTATAGTCATGTCCCTAACACCTTGTGCCCTGGGCGACTGTCATGTCCCCTTCACCCCATGCTTGTTACACTTTTGTATTAAACAGCAAATTGTCAAAAAATTATCCAGAAAGTCAAGTTTTGATTATTGTAAGTGTGTGTGAAGGTGTTTTGGGAGGTTTTATATATATATATATATATATATATATATATATATATATATATATATATATAATGCAGAGCATTTTATTTACTTATTTATTGATTTATATTTTGTTTGTGTGGGGAAACCCAAAGTATATATTCCATATCTAAGAAATGCCTAAAGACTTTTTTGTGGCTTGAGAGAGGTTCAGTATGACAGAATATAAAAACCAAAGGAGTGAGATTATGAGGACAGAATTCCGAGTGGTTGGTGAGGACAGAATTCAGAATGGCTGGTGAAGAGAACAGCTTTCACTGAAAAATGGATTAGCTTCAGAGAACTTTATGGTACAGAAGTACTTCTGAAATGCTGAGAACTGCGTTTGTTGAAGTACTTCTTGAATGGTCATTTTCAGACTGCCAGTCTGTCTCTTGTTTTCTTTGTAGCAAGTTACGGCTGCTTTTCTTCTAAATGATCTTGTAACTTTCTTCTGTAATTAGCCATATAAGTGCTCTTAGGATAATAGCTGTATAGCTCTTTTTGATTTTTGCTGTCAGCTCCAGCGTTATAATTGAATTAGTGAATGTGAGTGTTTTTGTAATCTATGTTACCAAAAGCAGTTGTAAAAATAGTCATTAAAGATGTAGTTTTATTTACCTCATGTGGATTAAGACAGAACTGCATATTGCAATGTCATTTTTCTGCCATCATTTTCTATATTATTTCATCTTTGCTGTCTTATATGATTATGTTTTCACAATATTGAGTTTAATACCTTTTTAAAAAGTCTGCAAAGAAGTAAAAAGCCATTTATGACTTACCAATATCCCTCAAAGTACATTTTGTCAAATTGGCTTATTTGTTTACCATCACTTTCTGGTTAGCTATTACAAATAGGTATTTGCAGCAGTCCTTTGAGCTAAAAAGAGAATAACTGCACATTGTGCACCAGGTAAGTAAATTAACAAACCAATATGGATGTTTTGAACAGACAATTATGTAGGACAAGTGTAGCATTAGCAACAGCTGAACGTTGTCAGATAAAATGGAAAACTAATTAAATAAGCAGAAGGATTAGAATGGGAACATGATCAGGAGAATTCAGTGCAATGTAATAGTCTGGCACAGCATGTTTCACTTCATTTATTTATTTTGTTGCAAACTGGTATTAAACTGCATCATTTCACATTACCAAGCATATGTAATACAATTAAACAAAAAACACTACAAAAGAAAACAGACAGACAGTTGACCAGCACCATCAGTCATAGCTGTTATGTGCTCAAACCATTATTTTAAAGACTTCAGGAAAAAAGTCCTTGAATGTGCGGTTGTAGACATGCATTTGACAAACAATTCTAAATATATCAAATTTCTGGGACGTTGCATTCCTGTAATATGGCATAACATAGTTTATGCTCTCTTTGGATCCTATAACATAAACTGAGAATTTTGCACTATGATCGGGATAAATGTCTTATGAATATTATCACATAAAAACACTGTTTCAAAATGCATTGTGTTTTGTTTGGGCATGTTATATAAATGACTATGTGAACATTACCGTGACTCTAAGATCTCTGCCTCATAGGTCCAGGATCTGAGGTTCAGTCTGTGGGTTTTCTTCATGTACTCTGCTTCGTCCCCCATTATGTGCTGATTTGTTGACTACATCAAAGGAATAGATTTCAAAATGATTTACACTTTGGTAATATGCTGCCCAGTCATTTTCTCCATACCCAACTCCACGAGTAGAGCTTCTTTATCAGTCAAACTATATGGGGGGAACAAGGGATTGAGGAGCAATCCTGCCATTTCCAGGTAAGAAATAGGGCTTGCAACAAGTTGTGGGGGTAACATAAAAAAATTCCATCGACATTGAAAGTCAATGGACAATGTCTAACAAAATAGTGAAGCCCATTAAAGGTACTAGCTAAAAACAGTAAGGCAAACATCTTGTCCTGCATGTGGGAATGATCTCTCCAGCCTAAAAGTCTGCAGTAATAGGTCCTACATACCGGTACAGCTGGAGGGATGTTGAGGGCTATGATCATGTGCTATGCCTGTGTGATGTTGCCATTTTTCCCCAAACTGCTCTTCTTTGAGAATTGCAGGTAACCTTATGAGCCACATCTCCTCACTAAGCATCACAGTAAATCAATAAACAGATATATAGTAAACAATTTCACAGTAAGCTAAGCTTGTGGCTAGGGGCATGATATTTCTAGAAAATCATTACCCATCATTACTTTTGTACATCACAGCTTACACAGCTGATGCTATCTCCAAATTTTGTCCCCTGTTCCTGTGTGTCTTCTACCACAGTGCAGGCTATCTATCAGTAGAAAACTCCCTCTCTCCCTTTTTGTGTGCTCATAGAGAAACAGTTTCCCCTGCTTTATCTACCACTCTAAGATATAAAAACAGGCTTTCCAATTCAGCTACCCCAAATTAGAGTGCCTGAAAAAAGAAGGGCTAAGAACAGTGGCTGTTCACCTGGATGCTTCCATCAAGGATGAGCTCTACCACTCCTTGTCTGATCTCAAACAAGCTATACATTTTGTTTACTTACATGCTGCAGTTTGCATAACACTGGCCACCTTGAGGTCAGTTGTATCACGATCCTGCTCTGCAATGTTAAAGACATTCATCTCTCTCATTCACTCACTCACTTAATAAGATCACTGTTAAACATTTTAAATTAACTAAACATTACATCTCATTAACCACCTTCTTTTTTATGTAAGAAGACTCTAGCCTAAGATTTTGACTCCTACATTCATGCCAAAATTAACCTAGTTCAAAGCCTGCATTTTTTTCCTCTGGTCCACTCCACCAATCACTCCTCCCGATTGTATAGTGTTGGGTGGAGTTGGGTATCTGGCATGATTCACAGTAATGTGGTGGAGGAAGAGAGAACGACGCTAAGCATAAATTCAAGGCATTAAAAATCAATACTGTAAAGTGTGATAATAAAACAGTAATTCCTATGGTATATATTTATAGGTTCATAGGTTGATACTTGGCTATCAGCCCTAAGGCCTATGCAAGCCTAGCCATAACAATTCCCTGGATATTTCTTCCCACAATATTTACTTCTCTGGGCCCCTGTCTAGCTGGGTGACTGACATGATCCCCGGGGTGAATTTCCTATCTCCCATCCAATCATCAAGGTTCCTTTTGAAGAGGACCAATGAGGTGCTCTGCTTGACATGTATGGGAGTCTCTGGGTCAGGAACCTATCCCTCCAGCATGTTTTGTTCATTGTGATGATAAGGTTTAGATCCCTGGAGCATGTGGCTCTGAGGGATTGGGATTTCTTTAAGTGGAGCATGTCCAACAGCTCAGGGTTTGACATGGCCTTGTATGTTAAGCAGAGATCACCTCTGAGTAGATGATATGCCACAGAGTATAGCTGGAGTTTTTTTAGACGGTCAGCATATGGCATCTGCTTTAGGCCTGTGATTCTTTTAGTGAGGTATTTCTGTGGACTTTCCGGCTGTTGCAGATGTCTTGTCAGGTACATATAAAACCGGGCATTATACTCTATAATGGGTCTAATGAGGGATGAGTACAGTGAGACAATGACCTCCTTTTTTCTGGATGAAAAGCCCTTAGTGATGAGATGCGCCACATAGAAGGAATTCCTGACTGTTGTGGTGATGTGGTTATCGAAAGTGAAATCACTGTCCACCTGTGTCCCTAAGTCTCTCATCGCACTTTCAATGTTTAGTGTCCTGCTACATATGTGGTAATTCATGGGTACATGTTTTTTTCCAAAGGGGATAACTATACATTTCTTGGCATTAAGCTTGAGCCCATGGCTCTGGCACCAGGCGTCTGTTTCTGTAAGGCCCTTTTGTAGAATATCCACATCATTTGAGGATTGAATAATGGCTCCCAGTTTGCAGTCATCTGCAAACTTTGTTAGCTAGAGTCTCTTAGTGTTGGCCTGTACTTCAGAGAAGTAGATGCCAAACAAGAGTGGTCTCTGGACTGAACCCTGAGGTACTCCACTTGTCACTTGTCTGGAGCTGGATTTGGAGTCAGCTACTTTTACAGTCTGGGTTCTGTCAGTAAGCCATTTGGCAACCCATCGAGTGATGTAGGGATTTATGCCCAGCTTAGTAAGTTTATCTGTGATTCCAGAGTGGGGGATGGTGTTGAAGGCCTTGGCAAGGTCCAGATAGGCTGTGTGGACCACCTTACCCTTGTCCACAGCTCTGGAGACTGATTCAAAGAAGTCAGTCAGATTCAGAAGACAAGATCGGCCCTTCACAAACCCAAAAAGGGTGGGGTCCAGTGTTTGAAGGTTGCCAATGTCTTTGTTTATAAGTTCCATGATAATGCGTTCCATGCCCTTGCAGATCAGGCTTATCAGACTGTGGAGCGGGATAACTGTAGCTGTGCGCCACTCAGTGGGCACGAAGTCTGAGATGAGGCTCTGATTAAACATGACACTTAGGTGAGGTGCCAGTTCATTTTGTAGTTCATGTAGTACACCGCCTGGGATGTCATCTGGTCTCATGGATGCTGTTCTTAGCTTTGTAGAGGGCGGTTTCTACCTGTGTGGCCATGATTATCGGAATTTGGAAATCTTTTGGTATTGAGATGAGCCCTTTAGGGGGTGAGAGGGGGTGAAGTTGGCACTAAATTGATCTGCCAGGATATTGGCAGTATCCTTGGGATCAGTATATTTAATGCCATTCTGTTGTAGCTCAGAGCAGATCTGATATAACTATAGAATTCCTTGTGTTTGCCTTTGGAATCTTTGGCAATTTTATTTTCGTAACTAGCTTTTATGGATTTTATGAGGGATCTCAGCTTCTTACTGAGGCTGGTGAGGGAGTTTTTTTGCATCCTGGGATTTTCCTCTTTTCTGCAACAGTTTCTTCCTTCTGTTGTATAGTTCGTTTATAGCATGGGACCACCAGATTGGCTTCCTTTTTTTGGAGAAGAGCATCTTGGTTCTATTTGAGATGGCACGATTCATGCACGAGTGGATGTGCTCATACAGTGCCTTTGTGTAGAATTCTGCAGTCGAACTTTCATTTCCCGTCTACATGGGTGTCATAAAGTTTGTCACTTCTGACTTGAGTAGTATGAAGTTGGCTTTAGAGAAGTTTTTTATGGAGGTTTCCTTACTGGGGGGGTGGGGTGGGATGTGGATGTCAAGGGTGATTTGCTTATGGTTAGACCTGACCAATGAGGGGGTGACCACTGGTGTGGAGCATCTATCTCCCATGTTGGTAATGTCCAGGTCTAGGATATTGCAGCCCCTGGTGGGACAATGGATTAGTTGATTCAGGGCATTGGAATTTATGAATTCCAAGAACCGTTGGGAAAAGGAGTTGGTACCTGATTAGTTTTCCCAGTTAATAGCAGGGTAGTTGAAATCACCCAGTATTAAGGTGTTTGGTTGTATCTTAATATTTTCCAGTATGTTTAGAAAGATGTAGTGAGAATCTTGGGGCATGGTGGGGGATCTGTAGCAAGCCAAAATTTGTATTGCAGTCTTACCTAGTGTTAGTTGCACCTGGAGAATTTCAGATGCATTGTGTTGGGCAACTAGCCTGGAGGTGTGAATATCCTTGGTGAATATGGACACTCCTCTACCTTTAGTGTTTCGGTCTTGGTTTTATGGCTGAAAAGTGTGGTAAGAATTGTAGCCTGGTATTGCAGGGGTGCTTTCTGGAGCCTTGAACCAGGTCTCCGTTACTGCACAGATATTGATGTTCTCCATTTTTAGAAGTACCTCGAGAGAGTGCATTTTGAGGTTTAGACTTCTAGCTTTGAGTAGCATTACCTTCAGATTTTGCATGCTTGTATCTGTTACGGTGGTGGTTTTATCCTTTGAACCTTGCCTAAAAAAGGCACTATAGGGGTGGCAAGAGCTTTAGCCAGTAACCTGAATCCCAGTGGTGACAGGTGCAGACTATCTCTAGCAAAGCATCGTGGTTTGTCGATCACATCTTCCCAGGCAGGCAAATACTGGATCCCCTTTGACTGACTCCAGAAGCTTAGCCAACTGTTGAAGTCAGTCATTTTGTCCTTATACTGTGGTATCATTCTGGGGGAAGTTAGGATGCGACTCAGGGCTAGGGTCATACCTACCTGGGTCACATGATCCAAGAGTTCTTCCATGTCTCTTTTCATGTAGTCCAGGGACTAAGATTTTTAAGATCAGGATTCTGGTATCTCTGCAAGCTCCCCTTGTTCGGCAATTCACTCTATTCAGAAATTCTGTGTGTGTGTGTGTGTGTGTGTGTGTGTGTGTGTGTGTGTGTGTGTGTGTGTGTGTGTGTGTGTGTATATATATATATATATATATATATATATATATATATATATGGATATGTGACAGTTCAGCTAAGATTTATTTAGTTGAAACTCAAAATATGTAAAAAAGTTAATCTAATACTCATTTTGAATCCTTGCCATGCACAAATCATTCTAAATATCTATATCAGAAAATGAAATTGGAAGTAATGGAGGAAAACATGCATCACAATGAGACTTTGTAGCAAAATTTCTTGATTTGCCATGAATATACCACTCTTTAAAGTAACTAACAAGTTACAGACTTCCTCAGCAAACTCCAAGCTTACCATCAAAAATGCATCAGTAACATCATGTTTGTCCACAGATGTTAGCGGAACCATCTGTTTAACTTGCAGTTGAATTTCAGAGATTTCCCATGCAATTGACAGGCCCAGTTGTTGCACTTTCCTCCATGTGTTTTGACTGAAATAGAAGAAGCAACATTTCATTTTATTTATTTAACATATGTTTGCCAGGAAACTCTGACAGGCACAGAGCCCATTTTCAGCAGAGGCCTGGGGACGAAAGCTCCAGATGCATGTCTTTGGAATGTAGGAGGAAGCCAGAGAACCTGAAGTAAACCCATGTGAATGTAGGGAGGACATGCAGACTCCACACAGAATGGACCCCGGCCGAGAATCAAACCAGGGAACCTGTTGCTGTAGGGTGACAGTGCTAACCACTCCGCTGCCCATTATAGCTTCTATAGCATCATTCTGTATACTTCACATATCTGTGTTCTTAAACTCACACATAACATATCTGCATGCCCAATATCTCTTGGTTTCCAGAACCTTTTCACACATAAATAAGTAAATCATCGACAGTTAGCATTTTTTGTCCATTTGTGATGATATGATGGGATACATGCTGCCAATACTTCTGGAACACTGTTGGTGGCACTGAACTCCACCATACTGGATATCAGAATACAGAATTCTACCATACTTTGCATACAGCCACTTTTGTAGTATGTTTTCAACATTATGCAGGTTTGACATTTTGTAGCATTGACTATTTGGCAATTCGATGTTTCACATCCGGACAACAGCAGTTCAGTGTTATGTAGTTTCAATATTACAATAAGTATGTGTGTCTGTGTGTTTGTGTATGTGTGTGTGTGTGTGTGTGTGTGTGTGTGTGTGTGTGTGTGTGTATATATATATATATATATATATATATATATATATATATATATACATATGTATACAAAAAAAACAAACCGGAAGGTAGAATGCAGACCACTGTAAACACGAACAGGTACCAAATAAAAACTGTACTTGAACTGTATTTAAAATAAATGTAGTTTATTCCAAGGAAAGTAAGCGCTTTCGCAGTGTAATCCACACCGCTTCATCAGACAAACATAAATGCATCACTCATAGTTTAAATATCATAACAAATACAATTAATCAATCAATCAATTATCTAGACTCTAACCATCTGGAACAAGTTAACCCATCATTACAGAGCCCTATAAAAGACTCATTCAGAGTTACTACGAACCATTGATTCTTAAAAAATGTACTAAACAATAAAATCTGATACCGTATTGCTAAACATTACCTTGCAGAATTATAAAAATAGTTAAAACATTTTAAAACAATCATTGTATTTGGTGTTCGAATCATAATCATCTGCTAACAAATATCTACAATAAGTGACTGAAGGTAACATTCCAAGATATCTGAATGTTGCTGGGAAGAAACTATTAATGGTTAAAAATACTGTTGGTATCTATAAACACTGTATAAAATACAAAAGTATACCATGTGGAATTACCTATCATTCTATCAACTAATAATGCCTACTGCATACCATAGCTGAGTATACTGTTGGATGAAACTAAGGTCCAACATGTAGGTATCAAAATACTCTAAAAACAATAAAATATGACGCAAAAAATGTGTGGTCAGACTGTCGATCAATGCTATCAAGTGCTAACAAATTAATGAATATATAAGATGATGCAAATAAGTGTGTGAACACAAATATGAGCAAGATTAGATATAACTCTATACATATTGTCAAAAAACATAATAGTAAATGCATGTGTGCTTATGCAACAAATCATGCACAAGCGCGAATATATACAAAAGTATAACACTGATGATGTTCACTTGCATTTCCTGGCTAAAAGATGTGGTTTCAAAGATACCTGTTCATTCATGCCCATAAGCACACATGCATTTACTATTATGTTTTTTGACAATATGTATAGAGTTATATCTAATCTTGCTCATATTTGTGTTCACACACTTATTTGCATCATCTTATATATTCATTAATTTGTTAGCACTTGATAGCATTGATCGACAGTCTGACCACACATTTTTTGCGTCATATTTTATTGTTTTTAGAGTATTTTGATACCTACATGTTGGACCTTAGTTTCATCCAACAGTATACTCAGCTATGGTATGCAGTAGGCATTATTAGTTGATAGAATGATAGGTAATTCCACATGGTATACTTTTGTATTTTATACAGTGTTTATAGATACCAACAGTATTTTTAACCATTAATAGTTTCTTCCCAGCAACATTCAGATATCTTGGAATGTTACTTGGAAAGTCACTTATTGTAAATATTTGTTAGCAGATGATTATGATTCGAACACCAAATACAATCATTGTTTTAAAATGTTTTAACTATTTTTATAATTCTGCTAGGTAATGTTTAGCAATACGGTATCAGATTTTATTGTTTAGTACATTTTTTAAGAATCAATGGTTCGTAGTAACTCTGAATGAGTCTTTTATAGGGCTCTGTAATGATGGGTTAACTTGTTCCAGATGGTTAGAGTCTAGATAATTGATTGATTGATTAATTGTATTTGTTATGATATTTAAACTATGAGTGATGCATTTATGTTTGTTTGATGAAGTGGTGAATAAACTACATTTATTTTAAATACAGTTCAAGTACAGTATTTATTTGGTACCTGTTCGTGTTTACAGTGGTCTGCATTCTACCTTCCGATTTGTTTTTTTTGTATATGTTTGGGAACTTGTTCAGCTATACGGGAGTTTGTCAATAGATATATATATATATATATATATATATATATATATATATATATATGTATATATGTATATATATATGTGTGTGTGTGTGTGTATATATATATATATATATATATATATATATATATATGTATATGTATGTGTGTATATATATATATATATATATATATATATATAGATAGATATATTTACAGATATATTTATAGATATATTCATGGGAAAGTACTAGGCTAGCTGCCTTGTGGACCATTTTAAACCTAGCCAATTATCTTTTTGGTGCTTAAAGCGACCTTTTTTGTGTTAGAATGGTCTAACTGAAACCATGGTCAATAATTATATATTACCCCTAGTGAAAATAAATATGATCATAGTATTTGATTATTTGAGGGACCCATGTATGGAATCTTTCTCTGTCCATTAATAAATAGTGCATGGGGAAGTCCTGGGATAATTTTACTGTTTCTCATCCATAATGCAAGTTGCGATTAAATACGGACAGGGATGACATTTGTTTTACTTGGATGGAGAATATATTCCAGACCAGTGGTTAATATACGTACATACATGCACAGATAAGTAGCAGGGATGTTGGAGTATAGCCCTTCCATACCACTCGTGTGTGTGTGTGTGTGTGTGTGTGTGTGTGTGTGAGTGAGTTGATGCCATCCCTTGCACAAATGCACGTGTTGTGCAGAGTTTGGGTTTTCATTGTTTCACTTAAAAGTGTCAGTTATTCCTGCCATGAGGGGGTACTTTAGAGTACACATTAAAACTGTAATACAACTTACTTTTAAGGCACGCAGCTGTTGATGTTAATTGGTAGTTACTAAGTATGTAGTCCAGGTGATCAGTGAGGAGATTAGTCCAATTTTCCAACTGCCCCAAACCACCAGCTTGTTAAGTGACTTGTTGAAGACCACAGAGCGTTCAAAAGAAAGCTCAGGGAATCTACCCTATAGAGAAGAAAGTATATATATTTATTTATTTTACATTTGTTGACCGAGTTTGTCCAGCTGAGCTGATGGTCTTTTTCAGTGGAGGCCGTGGGAGGAAAGCTCCAAAAATTAATATAAAGTTTTAAATGAACATAGTAATTATAGACAAAGCAATAACATTTTCAAGTTGGAACAGTAACAGCATAAAACTAATTCACAGTGTTAGAATTAACATTTCACTTAATGATTTGTGCAGGAAACAGGATATGAAGTTTGTAAGTACAGCCGAGGTATTTACAATTAGTAAGGATCATACAGGTAATATATCAGTACAAATACTTTTAAGATTGGGTGACAGGTAATTACCTGGATCAAATGGATAAAGAGCTATAAGACATAACTGAAATTAGATGAATGAGGGCAGACAGTGATCTTCATAGGAGAGGAGAACAGTTTATGAAGGGTGAGTACAGTGGCATGACCAGCAACTTTTCAGGTAGTTTTTGGTGGCTGATTTAAATTCTTTGAGTTGTTTAGTTGATCTAATTTGCAATGATAGCACTTGTCATGGCTTATATTTCTACAGATACGGATTAAGTTCTGATACTGTAATACTGAAAATGCTTCAAGCATCTGATCCCTTTCCTTTTTTACTGGAAAAACAATACAGATTATTTGTTACTTCTTGCTGCAGAGGAAAAAAATATACTGAAAAAAGTAGTAAAGTATGGAGCTTTTATTTCCAACACATGATTCTTCTAAACTTATTGCAGGGTAGGGTTGAAATCTTGTTACAAAAAAAGAAAAAAATACAGAATGACTTGCCCTTTTCATGCATGTTGGTCAAGCTTTGTTTACATTTTGTTGCAGGCCAGCAACCATCTGTCACTGGTTAATGTAAAAGAAAGATATGTATATATGTATGTACTCTGCATCTATCCAAGCATCCTGGGAATCATGTGTAATGTCCATGGAAATAATTTTTGAACCTAACTCTTACCTTATAAAGCTGGAACAGTTCTTGTTATTAACAATCAAAATCACTGTTTCACAACTCATCACTGCACCCAGATGACAAGAAATGTTGTTAAACACATGCTTTTCTGTTTATTCATTTATATAGCAGCCAGGTAAATGAACTTCATCTTGGAGACCCTTTTCACCCATCACCCTAGCCAAATGGAAGGGGCATTTTCAGTTTACATGGATGATATTAAGCATCCCAATATAATATTCCCAGTCAGCATGTTTCAGGGTGTAATTCGAATAACCAGACATAACCTATACTAAGCTATTAAACCATTAATGAGATGTTAGCACTGACTCTTACAAATGTCATAGACTCAGTTGTTCATTTATTTATTTTATTTATGTTCATTTGGTTACCAGAAAGGAGCAAATGGGCCTTAAAAGAACTCTTTCAATGGAGGCCTAGGGAGAAAAGCTCCAGAAGTGTATATAAAAGCATGCAGTTATTTCATGGAGGGTACAGAGTAATGAGCACCATTACAAAACAAACGATTAAATGAAACAAATTCAGCAGTACATGCAGATAAAAGACAATTCAGAGACATATTACTCATGAGTTTACATATACTTGTGAGTGAACCAAAAGACAATTCAGAGACATATTACTCATGATTTTACATATACTTGTGAGTGAACCAAAAGACAATTCAGAGACATATTACTCATGATTTTACATATACTTGTGAGTGAACCAAAAGACAATTCAGAGACATATTACTCATGATTTTACATATACTTGTGAGTGAACCAAAAGACAATTCAGAGACATATTACTCATGATTTTACATATACTTGTGAGTGAACCAAAACAATGAGCAACAAGGTCACACAGACTCACCAGTCAGTAAAAACTAAAAGAAAATCTAGCCAAGCTAGACTTTTCACTGTGTGACTCCTTAAAACCTCTTGCATTAGAGGTAACATGGGATATATGCGAATTACCCCTTAAGGACATCAGGTGTTTCAGCTATATGGCAGTTCATGACTTGTTTGCCTCTTTAAGTCAATTATGGACAAAGTCAGTTGGGTATGACAACTTTGTGTTTCTCAGTGTTAGCCAAGCATTCTACTTGTGCTGTGCTGACGAGGCCATAAGAAGGCCAAAACATGCATGTCCACAGCTAGTGGGTTTGGCTTTATTGGCCTGAGTCGTTTGCATATATCCCAAGTTGGTTAATTTGTTTGTTTGGCTTTGTTACTCATTGTTTTGGCAACTGTCCAAAATGAGAAAAAACTAAATCATACGTAATGACAAACACTACTTGGCACTGAAATATCAAGCTGATCTCTGCAATGCCTAAGTCACGGAGTACAGAAATGGTTGTTACTTTTCATGAGAAATTTACATAATCTCCAGATATTTTGCAGTGAGGACAAATTCAGTTTATTCTTTGCTTTGTAAGTATTTGGTTGGAGTTAGTACGGTATATAAAGGTGGGGGTTGCACATTTTTTTTACTTGCATAATGGGCAGTTTGACAAACTTTCTTCATGATAAACATTGTCGAATTATGCCAAAATATGGTATATTTAGTTCAAGTATTCAGTACTGTGTTGAAGATTTGTATCCTCCAATGGTGTGTTTGTGACAGATATACAAACTAAATGGAGCTTAAGTAAAGGCTTTTCTGGCAGTTGAAATAGACTCGTGACACACATACTATCCTTCAGTTCAGGTGTTAAATCAAGGTCCCAAATGCATGGGTTAGTGGTACCTCAAGTGGATGCAAAAAATCCTGCAGCCCTTATTGAAAAAAAAAAAAGTGTAGGGGACGTTTCCTGAAATCCTAGCTAAAGTTCCTGTAGTCAGAATGGATACCACATCAAGTCTTCCCAGAAAAGAAGGCACTGGCTTTGTGGCACTAGCTCGGTCAACAAAAACAGAGTGAGTGAATAAATAAATAAATATGTAAAGAAATAAATAAATAGAGGTAGGGTAAACATCGCTACAAAGTCCAGGTGCCATCTGCAGGAAATAAGATAATAGCATAAAAGTAGGTTGAAGAGGAAGGAAATAAAGCAGTGCATCCTCAGCCTTAATAAAGAGGTTATGAATTTATTTATTAGTCATTGACATTTGCTTCTTCTTTCTGTTTTGCTATAGTTAGTCATTGACATTTGCTTCTTCTTTCTGTTTTGCTATAGTCATATAAATATTATGCTGTTTAGTTCTTCTGCCAGAGGTTTAGTTTGTCTAGCATTCTGACAAAGGCAGACTCAGGATGCATGGTAGGTTTGCCTGACAACAGTGTTTGGCTTCTGGCTGGTTTCAATAAGAAGAAAGTCATTGGCCTTCGACCCTTTGGTTTTTAGTGCACTGGGTAGGTGTCTTGTATAAACCAGCATTCAGAAAAAGCACCGGTGATCTGCAAAAGTTTCCCTGATAGGAGTCATGCCACAACTGCAGTAAAAACTTTACCAGTTTCACTAATTAGACTTTCTTCATCATTCAGGCACAGTATTTGGACTGCTTGTTCCTCTTCTGATCTAAAACACGTGCCCATCTCAATAGACTTCCTAATCATCTGTCACTATTATGTAATGGCCATGCCTTTTATCAGGTACCTTGAAGGGCTTTAATTTCTGCACTTGCCTAGCACTAGAAAATGTAGTATTCACAAACACCCCCAGCCCCGCAACCTGCCAGTGTGTTTAAACTTTCCCACGCTGTAATATTTGTGATGTGATTATCTCCTGCCAACATACACAAACCATGAAACAAAACATAAACTAAAAATATAGTTCCCTTCCTGTCCACCTTTGTGTTAAAACAACATTGCTGTAGATGGTACTGGCGACTGCATACCTCACATAGTTTTACATTGTCAATGCTTTGACAACCTGTAACTGAAAAGGTCACTGTCCTGTCCAAACAAAGACAGTGGTGTGTCAAAGTCAGACATTAAGATATTTTAACTCCTTTATATAAGTAAGATTTTACAGAATACTGAGTTTGTAATGCTTCATTTATTTACCATCAGAAGTAATAAAACCGTGACCTGTTCACAATAAAATATTTATTGGCTGAACACGTGCATAGCAATTTAAAGTTTTTCCAAGCTGTGTTTTGTTTTAGCAACCCTCATCTCCCATAAGTGCCATAGAAGAAAATTATATTTTTGAAGTTTTAAACATTTTATGCAATTTGATTAAAGGTGTTGCAATACACCATATGCATCCTTATATAGTTGTTTTTAATTTTTATTTACTTAGTTTGCTGGGTGAGTTAGTTTCTTAATTAACAAGGAAACCAAACTAGACATGCTTGGAAACTTTAATTATTAACCAGGTGAACCTACTAGGCACAAGGTTCTTTTCAGGGTAACCTAGGAGCACTATCTGGTTATCAACTTGCATTTAGTCAAGGTTGGGAAAATAGACATTACAGGAATCAAAATTAGGACTACATAATGAAGCCCATTAGTTGGTGATAGCTTTAACCCTCATTTGATAAACTGCCAGATTTGATAATGCAAGGGCCATATGACAAGCAGTTACTATATTACCTGCATTTACAACTCTAGATTTATTTCAAATATAATTTGGTGGAATAGTCCTTTTTTTCATACTTTCTGGTAGCAGTGTAGCAAATGACAACCTTAGCAATGTCAGCATATTCATTATGAGGAGCTCTGATTGTTAAAATTACACATCTGCAGTAAAAAGTGCTGACCTCAGCTGAATATGGTTGTACACAGTTCTCCATTTGATTAAGTGGGTTATGAAGAAGTCCTATTACCTGTGGATGAAAGCACTCAGCTTGTGTTATTGTAAATTAAGTATTTTTGCGGCACTCGACTCTGAAGACTTCTTCCTTTTCTTTTATTACTAGTTGGTGCTTGTGGATTTACTAGTATAACTGACACCCTCACAAGGACAAAAATTATAAAAAAAACTTTAGAAAAGCTAACTACAGCCTAATAAGCAATGGTATAAAAAGCGTCATACCACCCACAGTCACAGACATCAATGATCACTGTGCAGAAGTATACACAAATGCCCTGCACAAACACTTAAGCAACTCTGCTGTACCTGACTGAATCAACACTAGGTCTTCCCATAAAAACAAGGCACCACGGCGGACTTCAAGTATAAACAGATTATATAACAAGAGGAAGAAACTGTTGTCAAAAGCAAGAGGGATATTGCTCTGTAGAGGAAAAGTGCCCTCCTAAGCTTAAACAAGAAAATCAAAAATCTTGTAAAGTCTTCTAAAGCAAATTATGAAACTAAGTCACATGCCTAGCCAACGATAATCATAAAGCATTTTTTATTTACATCCGAAGCCTAAAAGGGAATGCCCAGTTATATGCTGAACTGGTTATAGATGGGATCACTCATACTACACCAGAAGATGTTTGTTTGAAGCCATTGCTTCCAATACTGCTAAGCTGTTAAACTGTGTTTTTGCATATACTTGATTTCATCTGTATCTGTTACTGTATACTATAATCTGCTAATATTATTGTATCACATTTCTATTATTTTTTTCTCTCTTCTCCATCTTTTTGAACAATGTTAAGTTCTTATATATTTAATGTACTGTAATCTTTATAAAAAAGTTTTGTATTTCTGGAGCTTTTCTCCTTGGCTCTCCACTGAAAATGGGCCAATGGCTTAGTTGGACTAACCCAGTGAACAAATGGCAAATTTATCTCCAAGCTGCTAGATGACACATTCAGCACAAACTTCACCCCCCCCCCATCCCCACCTACCATACCACAAAGCATACCTGACACCAGTCTTCTGCCTATTATCTCTAGTGAACAGGTCATCTCTGTGCTCATCAAGGCCAAAAACATGGCCTTAATGTGACCAGATAATATCCCAGATTGTTTGTTTAGCAATCTAAACCAAGACCTAGTGTACCCAGTTTGCAGTTCTCTTTAATCATAGCTTGAGAACCAGCCATGTTCCTGGAGAATGGAGAACACCAGCAGCAATCTCTGTGCAGAAGGGGGGGGCATAAACTGACACTGGGAAATACAGACTCATAAATCTAACCAGCTCTGTCTGCAAGGCCATGCAAAGAATTATCATGGACCTTATCAACAACAACATAGGCGACCTCCAAACACTGGTTTCAACCCTGTTTGGCTTCATTAAGGATCATGCATATTAAACCTGGAGGACTTCTTTGAGAATGTCACCAAAGCCATGGATGAAGGTAATACAGTGCACACTGCATATCTTGACCTTGCCAAGGCTTTCGACATAGTACCCCACTCTGGCATTGCTGTGCAACTCTCCCAATTAAGAATGAACCCTTACATTACTAGATGGGTAGCCAATTGGCTCACCAACAGAACACATTCTGTCAAAACTGGTGACTCCTCCACCAGAAGACCTGTCACCACTGGAGTACCATAAGGGTTTGTGATGGACCACCATACTGTTTGTCCTGTATTTCTCAGAAATCCAGTCCAAAGTAGATGGTCTTTGGTTCACCAAGTTCACTGATAATTGCAAACTGTGAGCAAACACGGAGTCCCCCAGTGATGTCAACATATTACAAAAAGGCCTAACACAAACAAATGACTGGTGCCAAAGCCATGGTCTAAAACTGAATGCAAAAAATGCATCATTATTTACTTTAGCAAATTGGAATTCCCTACAAATTACAATACTGACAGCACGCCCCCTGAGTTCCAACCCAGTGGTGTTTGACCGAGTTTCCACAGTGGTAAGGAACACCTATGTAGCACACCTCATAAGCAAGGGCATAGCATCCAGGTCAAGGGATGTTATAACTGCAATATACTCAACCCTCAGCAGACCACTAATAGAGTATAATGCACCCTTTTGCATGTACCTCACCAGACACCTGCAGCAGCTGGAAAGACCTCAGAGGTTTCTTGCTAAGAAAATAAAGGGACTTCAGACCATGACCTACATGGACAGGCTGAAAACCCTGTCATTTTAGTCTGTCTTTTATGGGCTGCTGAGCTGTGACTTGCGCCTGGCCTATAGGGCAATCTCCAACAATGCCCTAATGGAAATGCTGTACATCTGCAAGTCAAATGGTGCAAGAGTCACTCACTCAAGGGATCTCAAACTAGCTTGCGACATTAACAGAACATGCTTGAGAGACAGTTATGTCTCACAGAGACTGTTGCTTCTCTGGAATAGACTTCCTGTTCACGTAAAACAGAGCTCCTCACTGACCCTATTCAAATACAACCTAGATAATTGGATAGGAGATGGCAAATCCACCAATGGGGTGGCACCCATGTCCATCATGGACAGGGGTGGCCGATGTTGATCACAGATCTACTCTGTTCATAGAGTCATTCTGCAAACTACCCAAAAAGAAGAGATGGAGATACTTGAGATTAATATGGCTCGGCTTGTAAAGGCTCTAGGACTGCTAGCCTAGTAACTTCCTATGACCCTACATATATATATAAAACTATATATATATATATATATATATATATATATATATATATATATATATATATATATATCCATCTCTCTCTCTCTTTATATACATATATATATATATATATATATATATATATATATATATATATATGTATGCATGTATAGACTTGTATATATCTACATATAGATATATATGGGACCCTTCAAAACATTGAATCTCCACAATATTGAATCCAAATTCATCAAGACGACTTTGCCGAATCTTCATTATATCAAACTCCTCGAACAACAAAAACTAACCCCAGGAAAAGACCAGTTGGCCACTATGGTGAACTTTACCCTGTCTCCACTGTAGTGCAATCTGTGTTGGCATCTTTAGCTAGGAGAGGTGTGGGGGGCACGAAGTCCTCCACTGGGAGTACTTGTCCTGGTGGTCGTGTGGTTGTTTACCCTGGGTTAGTTTTCATTCTTCCAGGAGTTCAATATAATGCAGATTCGGTGAAGTCATCTTGATGAATTCAGATTCAGTATTGTGGAAATTTTATGTTTTGAAGGGGATCCATATATATATATATATATATATATATATATATATATATATATATATATATATATATATATATATATATATACGTATATGTGTATATATAAAGCATTTTCCATTACTTGTGTGCCAGTTTTATGTATATTCATACAGAAATTTAGACTTTGTTTCTGATTCAAAGAAGGTCAAAAGAAGTCTGTATTTACTAATAGTAGTAGACATGAATGAAAATAATTTGCAGACCTTTATTGGCTGTGTTTCTTTCATCTTCTGTCTGTTTTCCCAAGGAATAAGTCAATGCATTTTTTCCTTCACCTTAACTGCTACTACCGATGTGCAGCTAACAAATGAGATACTGTATATGTTGGGAGTAACATATAGCCAAAGAGCAGAACTTAGATCTAATGATGTGTGTTTGTACATAGGTTACATTTCACTATTGTAAATAATATTTGATCATCACAGAATTTGGTCGAATCTTGTTTAGACAACCAGTAAACAGTATAAGAAAACTACTTGCCATACTGCAGAACCAATATTAGACTCCACTTTAGTAATTCATTGTTTTATGATTTACCAATATGGACTTGATATTTTGAGTTCAACTGTTTTGCCATTTGAGATTACCTCAGAGAGCCATACATGCAGGTTGTAAGTACACTGTTTCTACATTAATTAATAATGCAGTAATCTGGCCTTGTATGAGTGAATATAACTTCTGTTATGTAATTCTGGAACTTTTCTCCTTAGAATGCTGCTGAAAAGAGGCAGCAACCCAGCAGAGCCAGCCTAGTTCACAAAAGTAGTAGCTATTAATCTGTCAAAGTATGAGCGTGTGTGTACGCATTTCATCCAACATAACTCAAAAATCATTACAAAAGAACAGATGCCCCAGCTAACTTATGGATAACAGCCCCACAGTCACACTACAGAAGAAAAAATGAAAAAGCACTGGAAGTGCTCCAGCAGCTTGCAGAATCCAACACTCTCTGATGGTGTAAACTGCAATATTACTTGTAAATTAGTAAGAAAACTAATACTATTGCTAAATACATCACACAGTTTCCTTAATATCAGAGTAAAACCTGGTAAAATGTACTGGAGATTATCATTACATCAATTGGTCATCTATAACTAAATTACTTTGTTTAGACTGCTTGTAATAGATCAGTTATGTGTGTGTGTGTGTGTGTGTGTGTGTGTGTGTGTGTGTGTGTGTGTGTGTGTGTGTGTGTGTGTGTGTGTGTGTGTGTGTGTGTAAGTGTAATATATATATCTTTGTGTGTGTGTGTATGTATGTATGTGTGTATATATATATATATATATATATATATATATATATATATATATATATATATATATATATATATATATATATATATATATATATATATATATATATATATATATGTTTATATATTCATGTATACTAGTATGTACATTTAAGATCTAAAACTCAATTTATCTAATCATACAACATCTAAAATTTAATCTAAAGCACATTTACTCTACTCAAATTTGATAGTGTAGCAGGCTACAGAAAACAAATGATGGTTTGGTTTTGGGTGTTGGGTAGTAGGTGTTTGAAGGCAAATTGGTCTGGAATACTATTTGCACCTTGCTAATGCCCACCCACATGTTGTATATGCATGTCTACAAGTTTGTGTTTGTGCACCAGCAGTGATTTACTGCGGCTTGAATTCATTAATGTTACCACGAGGTATACACTACAGATACATATAGCAGAAACCAATTATGGCATGTTTGCCTGAATATGTGCAGCAGTGTATTGGGATGTCTGCTTGGCCATGCCAGATGCTAAAAGGGCAGTTTGGGGAAGAGCATTCTACATGGCCCACGTCATAAGTAAGGGTATCTCATCCAGGAACAAGGAGGTCATAATATCCTTGTATTCTTTCCTTCTAAGGCCCATTATTGAGTACAATGCACCTTTCAGTATGTACCTCGCAAAGCACATGCAGCAGCTGGAGAGACCACAGAGGTTCCTTACCAGGAGAATCCAGGGCCTCAAACATCTACCATACACAGATAGGCTAAAAGCCCTATCCCTTTACTCAGTTTCATACAGACTCCTCATAGGTGACCTGTGTCTGACATGCAAGGTGATCATGGACCCCACCTTGTTGGGACTGCTGCATTTTCACAAATCAAGCTCCACTCGAGTAATCCACATGTGTGGCATTAACCTGGTCTGTGACATCAACAGGACTTGTTGGCGGGACAGATTTGTGTCCCAGAGACTCCCTCATCTATGGAATAGACTCCCTCTCCACATCAAACAGAGTACCTCTTTACCCCTTTTTAAGCACAACCTGGATAACTGGATGGGAAACAGAAAATATACCCCAGGGATTCCACCCATTTCCATGCTGGAGAGGGGCATTGGGTGCTGATTTGTCTAAACATGTGCTAAACTTTTGGCTAGCCTTATAAGGGCCCCAGGGCCAATAGCCTAGTAACCTCCTATGATCATATGAAGAGGCATATGCCAATCAGCTATGTGCTCTTTCCTAGGAACTGTCTCAGGGAAGGCATTCACACTCTTGAGCAATTCATAGTAAAGCTCAGCGGTGTAGATTTGTACAGCTGCTCCTTCTATATTGTGATAGGCCATATTCATCCACTGTGGTAGAGGTAAGTGCTGGTGACTTTAGTTGTAAGGTAGGATTGAGCAGCATGTGAGAGAGTATATACAATAGGCTGCATGTGTGTGTAATAGTGTGTTTGCCTGGGAGTTAGCAGCAGTGGAAGCAGGATTGGATAAGTTAGGGGTGTGGGTGTGCATGCATGAGTGTATGTATACGAGTGTGATCAGGTGGAAAGGGAGCTGTATACGTGTGTGTGTGTGTGTGTGTGTGTGTGTGTGTGTGTGTGTGTGTGTGCGCCCATTTTTGTGTAGCTTGGGGTGGTTATCATACATCCATGCATTCCTTTACTAAAGAGCAGAGTCTGCAACATTGGAGGGGGTCATTAGCCACCAGGGATAACATCTCCCATAATGGCCCTTTAACAGTAGGGGATAGATGTGTGGGGGGAACTAGACATAAAGGATAACTGTGAAAGTCTTATTCCTTCATAGCACTTTTTATCACTATAAGAAAGGGGGAAAACTATCCATCAGGGATAATTGCAGTACTTGTGGAAAAGCTGCATATAAACTGAGTGGGGATGGGGTGCCCCTACACACCAGGGAAAACAATAGTACAATAAAATTCTCTGTGTAATAAAATGCTCAAATATTCTAAGTGGACCATAAACCTTGTACCCCCTCCGACAGTATTAGTCTCTGTTCACTACTGTACTCCAAGGACTGATATTTAAAGTATATAAAAAAGATTAAAAAATAAATACAATAAAAATACATGTGAAAAAGGGGAGCTGAAATGCCTATCCCTGACCAAGAAAAACATGCATAAGCTGCACTAACCAAGAAGCTAGTGTAGCAGGTGTTTTTGGAATATATATGGTGGACATCAGGCATTATGCAATGCCTGCACCTTTGATGTCTGAGGGAGAAGGACAGGAAACATCACATATGCTTTTCATTCTCATAATAACTTTTATCCTAGCACATGTTTACTGAGGAATATGGATTGTGAATGTTGAAAGTCTGGAAAAGAAGGCATTGTGAATGATCTGACAATGGGAATAGGTATAGGAGAAGGGATGTGCGAGTGTGTGGTTTACTGTGTGTTTGTGCATGCTATTGTGATGGTGTGGGTGCCACTTCATCCATGTTGCAGCCAGCAACACAGTTACCTACCACAGGAAATGCTGATTTTCACTTTGTAGTAGGTAACGTGCTTCAGGCACATGCAAATAAGGCCATAATGAGATGTGTGTGGTATTTTCCCTTTTCTCCATGGTTACGCAGCCTGCAATAAACACATTTACGTTAGAGTGTGCAGGATGCAAAACCCATGCAAGAACAACTTTTGGAGGATTATTTGCTGTTTGTAAAATTTTAGATGTGTTTTAGAGAAAATGTTTAGATATTTTATGATTAGACAAAAAGAGTATTATATCAAAAGTATTATATTCATATCTATCACTCTATATTTTTTCTTTGTCTCTTTATCTCTCTCTGTCTCTCTATATACAGATACATATATATATATATATATATATATATATATATATATATATATATATGTATATATATACATATACATACATATATATGTGTGTGTGTGTGTGTGTGTGTGTGTGTGTGTGTGTGTGCGTGCATGTTGTGCATTCATATGTGTATGTGTATATGGGTTCCCTGCTTTTTGTCAAAAGTCCATTTGGTCTACGAGTGCTAGGGGTGGTGCTTTAATGTGAACATACAAATAGCCAAATGGTCAAAATGTCATACATTTCATAGGGATAGGTCAGTGAGGTTTGCAGGGGGTGAGAGTGTTTGTGTGTGTGTGTGAGAGATAGAGTTAGAATTGAGGATAGGTATTCTATGTTTATGTGGTAGTGTATGCATTATAGGGTTGGGGTCAGGGTTTGGTAAGGGGATAGATGTAATGTTTTTGATGTGTGTGTTTGTGTATCCGAGTATCTTGTGTAGTGGCAGTGTTACAGGAAGTTTTTTTTTTAAGGTATAGGATTAGGGTTGGGGGAAGGGACAGCATTAGGGTTAAGAGCCCCCCTGCCCACCTTAGTAATGGGTGTAACCCTAACCCTAATGCTGCCTCTTCCTCAACCCTAACCCTACACTTTTACCTTAAACAAAATCCTTCCCGTAACATTGCAGATGTTAAGACAAATTTGTGGTCAGTGTTATGAGAGGTTTTAGTTTGAAAATTGGGTGAGAAAATAGATTTCCTTTCTCAATCTGTTGTGGATCATTTTTTTTTTGGGGGGGGGTTCAGTATTCTGTGTGGCATGACTTAATTGTAAAGGCATTTACTTTACCTCACTGACATGAGATACAGGGTTTGATTTTCACCTTTGCTAACTGCCTGAGTATTGGCTAGGCATATAGTAGTCTGTTGTCTGATTGCCTATGAAACTATAAAGATAGCTTTATTTTTTCAGTTTTGTATTGCAAACATAAATGAGAGCTGTAGGTTTGAATCTCAGTTCCTCCAGTTAGTATACAGTAAGTTGGGGACTTGGCATAATGATGAAGTTAATGCCTCACAGACACAAAGAACAGAGTTTTGTTATCAGCTATGGTCAAGGGCTGAGGGTTGGCTTAATGGTTAAGATGTTTACTTCACAGTCATAAAGTACAAGGTTTGCTTTTTACCTTTAGGGGAAATTGACAAATTGACTAGGCTTAAAATGACCCATATATATATATATATATATATATATATATATATATATATATATATATATATATGGGTCTACTACGATTGAAAACTCACTTGATTGAAAATGAAATTACTAGGACCACTTCACTGAAAGCTTACTTTACTGAAAACTCACTTGACTGAAACTCATTTCGGTGAAAGATATAAATGGCCCTTTCCCCATTGTAGTGCGACCCTGGAGTTAGTATATAAAGTAAGGGGGGGGGGCACAGCCCCCCACATATCTTGGTTATATATTCTCTTTTGGAAACAGTTATTTATTGCACTTGTAAGTATCACTGTGTATAGTTTAAAATGTTTATAATATGTGGGGGGGCTACCTCCCATTGTGGGGGGCTGTGCCCCCCACAACCCCCTTACTTTATATACTAACCCCAGGGTCACACTACAGTGGGGAAAAGGCCGTTTATAACTTTCAATGAAATGAGTTTCAAAGAAATGAGTTTTCAGTGAAGTGGTCCTAGTAATTTAATTTTCAGTCAAGTGAGTTTTCAATCAACCGTAGTAGACCCATAATGATATATAGATACATATAATGTGCGCGCGTGTGTCTCTCTGTGTGTGTGTGTGTGTGTGTGTGTGTGTGTGTGTGTGTGTGTGTGTGTGTGTATGTATGTATATGTGTATATATATATATATATATATATATATATATATATATATATATATATACAATACACATATATATATATATATATATATATATATATATATATATATATATATATATATATATATATATATATTATTACTGCACAACATTTGCACAACTCATTCAGCCTTGGTCTATTGGAAATATGATATATTGAATTTCAGGAGAACTAAATTTGCTCCCTATGGGACCCCGGTTAAATACTGCTTCTGAATTTGCTGTATTATGTTTCTCTTTTTGTGATTAACATTTTCTGAGGAGATTGCAAGCCAAGCCTGCTAGCAATAGCTGATATATTCATAGTGCAGACAAGCACTCACATGCATATTTTTTTTTTATATGAGGCTGCAATGCCTGGTGTACCTAAAGATGTAGTCTGCTTTCTTTTCTTTTTTTTTGTTGTCCATGCAGGATGTTTACCTGAACTTTCACATACCGTTAATTGTTATTCTACTGACTGTACTTCAACTACTTTCATTTCCTGAAGGCTTACTTAAACATTAGTAGTCAATCTTTTATCTGTTCTCAAACCCACATAATCTTTTCACCTCTACAGTTTTCATATTTGTTTTCTTCTTATAGGATTTTTCTACCCAAAGAATAGTGTTTTGATGATTTAGTCAGAAGATGATTTGATTCAGCCCTGAATCACATTTATTCAATTTCTTGTGCATCACATTAAAGCAATAAGTCTTTTTTATCAAATATATTTTTTATTAAACTTTTATAAATAATCTGTACATCAAGTGAAGAATGAACCAGAAATAAAAAGTTATTCAACAATATAAAGACCTTTTTAAAAATGATGTACATTGTTTATATAATAAAAGAGAACATATGACATGTACAGCAAAAACTCATTTTATGAAGAAAATGGATGTAGTACTTTAAGTGAAACACAGTTTTGACAAGTGCAGGAAAGAAAAATAAATAGTTTAACAAGTATAAACCAAAGTTATCATCAAAAATAGAAATGTTTGTCATGTTGGATGACAAAGCATGGATTGGAACCATAGAAAAGGGAGTAACAACTAATACTGGAAGCAGGAAAGGATTTCTGATATGAAAGTGGAGTTTTCATAAGGAATCATTATTAGCACGTCTCTAAACTGTAGATACAATTTGCAGGGTAGCAGATACACAAGTACCATTTAAGAAAAACAGATTAACTATTGGCATATAGAGCTATTGCAGAACGATGTTTAGAATTTAACCAGAGTAAAAACAAGTGTTAACATGCCAGAAGTGTCTTTAAATGAGTACATGAATGTTGTAGGATTACAATTGCTATGACAGATACATTTGTAGCCATTTAAATTGCTTTAACTTAGTGTTCAAAATTTTAAACAAGTGAGCAAAACCAAAATATGCGTAAGATGTCAGCATTATTTCCTGGATTCTCAATAAGGTATTCAGTCTTGCAGATTACTATGCCAGACTTTCGGGTGAATAGCAGTCTGATTTTGCCGTAAGTTCATTAGAGAAAGCAGTATCAACTTATTTATTTCAGTTTTGCAGCATGTTGTCATTCCATATTAATATACTGGAAGACCAGCTTTTGCCATGATACGGGTTTCCTAGCTGAAAGGATGAGTCTCTTAAAGGAAAACTCCATATCTTTGTGTCCGGAGGTTCTTGTTGGTTCAGCAACAGTGACACCAGCACAGCATGTAGGAGGTCTTGGGTTCAAGTCCCAAATGATAACTGTCCTTTCATTTATGGTTTTCGCCATAGTCGCTCATGGCCAGTATCTGTCTTTGGGATACCTCAACTTTGGAGAGCCAGTCTCATATTTTTCATGGAAGGTATGTGTAATCACTAAGTGAGATTTGTCAGCTTTGGTTGGACTTCCCAGTTAACACATTTTTTTTTAGTTTGATGGCCTGGCATACCTCTCCAACTGCACAGATTTTCCAGAATGTCCAGATCTTTGCCTCATATTTTTGGTCTGTTTTTCATAAAATTGTGGTTTTCTGGCAAATTAGTGGCAAATCATTAAAGACTGAAATTAAAAATAATGACAGACATTTGAGTTTCAGACTTCACACCCTTCAGAAAATTCATGCTATTGCAAAACCTGTTATTCTATCAACTTTCCAAGTTTGTAAGAACAATATTTAAAAACTGTCCCTATTTTTGGGCCTTTGTCCCACTTTTATTTATAGCTTTGTCCAGATTTCTTGCTCTAAGAGGTTAAGAGGTAGTCACCAAGGCCGTAGATGAGGGTAAGGTGGTTCACACAGCTTATCCTGACCTTGCCAAGGTTTTCAACACCATCCCCCATTCTGGAATTATAACTAAACTCGGTAAACTAGGTATAAATCCCTGTGTCACAAGATGGGTTGCCAACTGGCTCACTGACAGAACCCACACTGTAAAAGTTGCAGACACCAAATCTGACTTCAAACCAGTAACAAGTGGAGTACCACAGGGTTCAGTCCTGGGACCTCTCCTGTTTGGCATCTACTTTTCTGAAGTACAGGCTAACACAAAAGGCCTTTGGCTAATGAAGTTTGCAGATGACTGCAAACTAGGAGCCATAGTCGAGTCCCCAAATGATGTGGACATCCTACAGAAGGGCCTCACTGAGACAGATGTCTGGTGTCAGAGCCATGGCCTCAAGCTCAATGCCAAAACGTGCATTGTCATCCCCTTTGGTAAAAATTCTGTACCCATGAACTACCACATAGGTGGAAGTCTACTTAATGCCGAATGTGTGATAAAAGACCTTGGGACCCAGATGGACAGTAGTCTCTCCTTTGATAATCACATTGTCACAGTAGTCAGGAAATCCTTCTACATGGCACACCTCATCACAAAAGGGTTCTCATCCATGAAAAAAGAGGTCATTGTTCCCCTCTACTCAACACTCAGGCCCATTATAGAGTACAATGCCCCTTTTGGAATGTACCTCACAAGACATCTGCAGCAGCTAGAAAGGCCACAGAAGTACCTCACAAAGAGGATTAGTGGCCTCAAACAGATGCCCTACACTGACCGTCTCAAAAACTGCAGCTTTACTCCTTAGCATATCGCCTACGCCGAGGTGATCTCTGCCTGACATATAAAGCTATGTCATTCCCAGAGCTGTTGGACATGCTCCAGCTAAAGAAATCCCAGCCCCTCCGAGCTGCACGCTGTAGGGACCTAAACCTTGTCAGCATAATCAACAGGACATGCTGGAGGGATAGATTTCTATCCAAGAGACTTCCCATACTCTGGAGCAAGCTACCCATCTATGTCAAGCAAAGTTCCTCATTAGCACTCTTCAAGAAAAATCTTGATAAGTGGATGGGAAATAGGAAATACACCCTGGATATCACTTCTGTGACTCTGCTCGACAGGGGCACAGGAAAATAACTATCTTGGGTGGCATAAGCCAGGGAACCTTGTTGGCTAGGCTTACTTAGGCCCTTGGGCTGATAGCCTAGCACCTACCTATGAACCTATTTGCAGTCCTGTGAACAGTGAGAATTCAAGTCCGATATCAGACAACTATATGTAAGTGCAACATTGCTCTGTCTTTCTGTATTCCTTCTTTTCTGAGAGATAAGAATCCCAGAGGTAGAATATATATTTAACATGGCTGGGTGCTTTGAATTCCCCAAAACGCATCAAGAGGTACAGGGTGCATGCCCCCCTGCAGAAAGTGTAACTGCACATTTCCCACCTGACAAATGGAAACAGCTGGCCTGCTAGCATGGGAGAGATTCAGGGATTCAGATTCAAGGATTGATCTCATAGGTTAGTACTAGGGTAGCTGCCCTTGCGAGCCATTGTAAGCCTGGCCAATTATCCCTTGTGAGACTCAAACCCTGTACCTTGTGTTTGTAAGGTAAACACCTTAACCATTTGGCCACCCTCATGATCTCCTATGAGTATCCAGCAGTGGTAATGCCAACATGGATTCATCAAACACCTGCTATTTGAAAGGCTGATTGTAGGATGCTGTTGGCACAGAGAAAAGCATGATGATTGAGTTTGGAAGAACATGTGGATTTTGACTTTGGTAGACTGCTACCTTTCAGTGGAAATCGGAGTAATTCCCACTCTGACCTTTTAGACTTGTCAGTGGCTACAGACAGATGCACATGGTTCATAAAAATCACTCATACCACCTCGATTTGCATAGTTGTATGTGAATGACTTGTTATATGGCTGGACATAAACTAGAACATACCATCTCCTGCAGTGTGATGGAATCATCTGCCTTGTACTCACAGGAGCTTGCAGCTGTTAAGTTGTTTTAAAGATTGGTAACCTGTACATCACCACTCTCCAGCAGGTTGTTAATGTGCAAGTAATGCCTGCTGAAAAATGAGTCCACTACTTTATGGCAGTATATTAAGCTCGGACTGTAATGGAGATCATGTCCTCCATTATTTTACACTCGCTAAGCCATGCTTTTGCTGTTTAGTGAGTGTAAAATTAATATAAATGGATAATAAAAAATGAAAAAAAGTCTGTACGTATGAGTGTGTTTATATTTCTGTTCATGTATGTGAGTGTATGCATGCTTGCATACGTGAAAATGTGTGTGTGTGTGTGTGTGTGTGTGTGTGTGTGTGTGTGTGTGTGTGTGTATACGTATGTACATATGTGAGCAGAGTAAAATTGATCAAGCAGTGGCAGCAGCAATTAAGAAGTATGCCTTCCTTTCAACCTCCTAACTCATGAAATCTGGATAATGTCTAAAATAGTGGAGGAACAATGGCTTAAAAATAGGGACAGATTTTGAATATCGTTCTCATAGAATTAGATAGTTGCTATAATATGATTTATGTTAACATGCATTCTCTGATGGATATGAAATCCATACCACTCAACTACCCCTGATTTACAGGGACAGTCCTGATTTTGACTCAAATTTTAGCTCTGCTTCCCTTAATACATCCAAACAAAGGGAATTTTTGGAGAAAAAGTTGTGAATTACATTGACAATGACAATCAATAGAGTTACAGATATTTTACTTAAAAAAATGTACATTAATTCACATTCTCTTAATCTGTCAATGTCTCAGATTAATAGTACTAATATTTTAAAAGTGTCCCTGATTACTTCTGGATTAGTTCCTGATTCTGTTGAGATTTGTCCCTGATTAGTTGAGCGTTATGATGAAAAAGTCTGAAATTCAAATGTAACTCATTATTTAGTGACTTCATCCCCCAATGATTTGCCAGCATATACTACAACTGTAGACAAAGGAACTATTTTACACCATAATTGCTAAAAAAAAAAATATATATATATATATATATTTATGTATATATATATATGTGTGTGTGTGTGTATGTATATATATATATATATATATATATATATATATATATATATATAGTCATTAAAAGAAATCAACAACAAACAAAAACAATGTAATAAATAGCCTATTCTCTAAATGCAGTAATGCTCTTCACGATGTATGTTATTGTGTAAATAATGCCCTTCTAGGGGTATAAAGGCCCTCTGCATGCATAGTCAGGCCAAAGAACACCGCTTTGTGGGTGTTATTTCCACAATAACACAAACCCTGCCAGGCATTATTGCTTGCATAGCAAAGCTTAACGTGTTAAAGGTCAGTGTGTTCTACAAATAGTGAATGTTTGTGCAAAATGCACGGTGGGCCAGGTAAGAAGATGAACCCATTTATTAGATGGAAATATAACCAATGAATCCTGAGGAGCAGGGGGAAAAACTCCAAGCGATGGCATCATTTAGCTTTGCACTGAAACTGATATTTGAACCAGCACAAAATCAGAATAATAAAACAGTGTACAGCACAGTAACCTGCAGATCTGACATCTTGAGTGTACGTTGTCTAATTCTGAAATTCAGTCCACTTGGCCAGTTTCTCTATCATTATTCTTCATTTTAGTTCCTGTCTAGATGTGGAAAACTGCTTTATGCTGTTGCAGAGCTCATGACTGCTTTTTCACAGCCTTACAAAAGCTGATATATTAATAGCTTGATGTTATTATAACTAAGTTTCTGCTGTGTTGTTATAACCGTTCATATTCCAGTGGTGACCGTCTACCTTTACTCTAACTTGTGTAATACTTTTCATTTAGACTTATTCTGCGGCAGAAGATTGAAGTTGAAAACCTTCTGACATTAGCAGCCTTGCTGTTCACCTAATTAATTCAGATGTGCTTGAGAGCTTGTCACTTATTTCCAGTTCTTTAATGTGAAAGTTCATATTATTAAAACCCTTGCTGCCTTTTTTATAAATGACTCGTGCTCTTCACAATGGCATTAGAAGGTCTTCACTCTCAGGCAGACCAGACTGAAACATTTTTTTATTTAAATTTAAATTAGGAAAATATATTGGTCTGCAAGAGAACAAATAATCTGCCATATCAACATGATGTACAGGCTGAAACAAGAAAAGGTTACATGTATTATTATCGAGGATAATTAATCGTGGCTAGAGTGGTCTTTGGATTTTGCATTAATGTTATCTCAGAGGTATACAAGAACATGGGAGTACAAACTCTTGAAAGGATGGTATCACAGGGGCAACATGAATAACCTCTTTTTCACATAATGCAGTACATACACAGAAATTATCCCCCAAGGGGATCATGAATGTGAAAACGGATTGAGTAGTAAATCTGTTTTCTCCAATGGATGAATGTAGACTGCTTTTAACTACAGTCAATGACCTTGTAGGCAGTGACATGTACAGACAGAGTAAAATGAATTATGGTGTTCATTTGCACTACAGTCTGGATTTCTGTTTTAAAACTAAGACTAGACTATCTCAAAAGCAGACTTTATGCTAACAGTATCACTGTCTTAGTAGGTAGTATATTTGCCTCTCTGTCTGGAAATACATGAAGAGCCATGAGGCTTCTCCATGCAAGAGGCACTTATGCTTAATTCTGCTTTCGAGTGGAGTATTAAAGCAACTGCTTGTCTGGCCTGACTTCGGATTAAATAAATGTAGATAATAGCACTTACTGAGAAATAGAATATTTTGCTGTAAAAATAAACAATGATACATTTGCAAAGACATAAGTTCAGTAAAGTAATTAGGTTTCCACATGTGAAGTCACACCGTTAAGGAAACAGTCTTGCCAATCCTGAGTAAGACAGAAAGCATGCATTCAGTACTAAACTGATAGCTATTTTCATTAACGTGGTACCATAAGCAAACCATTTATTTTCAGTTTTCATTTTCTAATAGATCTGAGATTTATTGTTAACCTTCAGTTCGATACATTTCTAATTATAATTTCTAGACTATATTCTGCAGTAAATAGCAACTTACTCCATAATTTGTAGTTCATTTTTAATTTATTAGGCAAACAGGTGAAGGAGACCACTTGGGTCCTCTTTATGTGGCTGCCTAGTTACAAGAAGATGCAGCTGGAATCGATATTAACCATGCAAGTTGTAAAATACAGAAAGTATAACATTTCCAGTCTTGATTATAAATTCACTTCCATGTTCACTACAGGAAAAGAACAAAAGCTTTTTATCGTTCAGACAGCAGCCAAGGTATTCAGCATTTACTTATAGCTAGATTGTTTTATAGTACAACTCCAGTTTGTGTCATCTATACATGAGTGCTTTTTGAGATTGATTTTTAATTTATTAGTAGTGGGAAGATACCTTGTAATACTTAGCTGTATGAATGTTGAGAGCATGAAAAGAGATAGCAAGGACATCATAAAGGAAGCGCTGAAATAAATGTTTTGAATATTAGTTTTTTTCATAGGGGGCAGTAGGCAGTAGCAAAACTTAAACACTTTACTTATGAAGCTGCATGTTGGCAGTGTAGTCTTTTGTAAAAGCTACCATCCAGCCTTTACAGACATCAGACAATTGGGTCTGATTTTTGGAAGTACTACTCATGAACCCTGCAAACTTTCTTCCATTTTGTTTGGAGTTTCTGAGTTCTGGAGGCAGACTTGGCAAATGTAATATTTTTGTTTATGCATGTATTATCTTCACCTACCCCCTTTTCCTAATTTTCTACATGGGGTTGGTGTTGCTTCTTCTGTTAGCATTTTTTCTCAGTTCAGTGCCACTCTACTATCTTCTTCAACAATCATGCCTGACCGCCTCAGGTCTTCTCTCTCAAAATCCATCTCTCTCTTTGCTAGATATGTTTGTTGTCTCTTTTTTTTTTCCCTGTGTGTCCCAAATACTCTTCACCAGATCGCCATCTGCATTCCTGCATGTGTGAGTGAGCCGTACATTGTGTAGGTTGTGCTGTTTCTTGATATGAATTTGAACTGCTCATGTCTCATCTTACTTTCTGCTAATCTGCGTACTCATTTATCAGTCGCCTTTTCGGCACTTTCAAACTGTTTGACAGGCGTTTGATACCACTCTACTGCTCACAGTTGTGAATGTTCCCTTTGTTGTTGTACAGGAGCACTAAACTTCGAATTCTCCAGTCATCTTAGACATGTATTTCTCTCTGCTATGAGTACCCTCTGGAGCCACTTCTCCCCTAACTTACCCAGCATCTTTATCGTATCTTCCAAGGCTTCACCGGAGCCTGCTGCTTTTCCTGACTTTATTTTCCTTAGTGCTGTTTTCACTTATTCTTGGGTGAACTTTTCTTCCTCTTTCATTCAGTAACTGCTATTCTTTACATCTGGCTTTGAAGTCCTGTGGACTGGTGATTAGGTTGTTGCTGGCATCCCTTATGTAGGGTGTATGATAATTATCTTCTTTATTTTTTCTGTCTTTGTCTTATAACCTAATAGAGTTCCATGTGACATCTGCCGAATCACTTTCCTCAAGTTGGTAGAGTGTCTCTGATGTCATGTTCTTTCCTTTTGTGACTGTTCTCTTAGCTTCTTTGTTAGGCAAATACTATTCCTTCGTTGCCTTTTCAATGTCCCACTTTTTCCTACACTCCTTTCTTTTTATAACTTTCTTGACTTCTGCATTCCACCACCAGCGTTCCTTATGTACTTTATCTCCATACCTGGCCCAGCCACCAATCTGTTCTATAGTCCTCACATATGCTGTTTTGAGAGTCTGTCATTCTTCTTCAACTCCACCTATTTCATCTTCTTCCTGAGACGTTAGAGTGCTGGATATCTCCCTGATCTTTTGTGCTTTTATTTTCGTCAACTTCTAGGTCTTCAGCCTGGTCTCTGTTGGCCTTAAAGCCTTCTTTGACCACAGCTTGCGGATTGTTGTGACCATTAGTGGTTTCTGCTGTGGGTTGACTGTAGGGAAGACTTTCTATTCCCTGATATACCCCAATACCCTTTTCTTCTTTTTTTTATTGGGGAAGTCTACCTGAGTTGCATGTTGGCTACTCTTGTATGCAATCTTGTGACTATCTTTTTGTTGAACCAGGTGTTGTGTTGGCCAACATTAATCCATTTGCCAGACAGAAGTTTAGGATGGGCTCTCCATCTTTATTCTGTTGTTTCACCAATGTGGACCCAGGCAGTCCTCATATATTCTGTCAGTCTGTCTGTCTATCCTGATATGTGTATTCAGGTCCTACATTATCAACTCATGATGTTATGCTTTATCTAGTAGGCACTGCAACTGCTGCCTGAATGCACTCTTTTAGTCACAATCCCAACCCTGCTGTGGAGACAAAAGCTGAGACTGAATACTGCACTGTCCTTACAATCGAATGCGAGTACCATGAGACTGCTACTAATTTTGATGACATCTGTTGCTGTCCTCTGAAGCCTCTCCCTCACTGCAGTCACCAGCCAGGTGGGGGCTATGCCCCACACCCTCCAATGTGTGGAGCTGTGCCCCCCACACACCCCAACTATATATACCAACTCCAGGATCGCACTACAGTGGAGAAAAGGGCATGTTGGACAAGTGTTTACTTACCCTGGGAAAATTTCGCCATTCGAGCATTTCATCTTTCGCTATTTTCATCTCACATAAATGAATGTTGGTTATATGGGTGTTGGGATTTCTAAGTATACCCCTTGTACATATACCTTTTTTTTGTGCCTGTCTGTATTCCCTTTGTTTGCACAATAAATTGTATGCTTCCTTTCTAGTTTTGCTGTCTTTATATGTACATTTCTAGTTTTCTGATTTTTCTTAGGGAAGGCTTGTATTTCCATTGTAGCATTTACCCTCCTCCCCCGATTCGTTTAAATGCTTTATAATGTGCATTCTGAAGATGTTACCTGGAATGCTAGTTCAAAATGTGATATAAACACAATGTAATCATGTGCTGCAGTAGACAGATGAGAGTAAGCTTAGAGTTCAGAAGAGAATATCATTGCAGTTATAAACACTGAAATGTAAACTAAATGACCAGTGCCAGTCTGGCAACTCATCACGGATTACTGAGATCATGATTTCCTAATGAACTTCTCTGGGTTTGATTACCTCTGTCTGAATTACCTTTTATGGGACTTTGAGCAAATAGTTACAAACATAATCCAATGATGGAAGTAGAAAGCAGAAGGGGTTAAGGTGCTGTTTATTTTTTGCCCAGCTTTTTACAGTTACTGTTCTATACTAGATTTCAGTTTAGTTCATTTGCTTCTGTAACTCCGTTACCGGGAAGAGTATGGGCATGTTTTGGGTTTGTGTTAAGGGTTATATACCATGAATATTGACAAGGAATTTAAGTTCCCCCTGCTGTGAACTTTGAAACCTTCCATTAAATCTCTTAGTGTTGTCTTTTCTATGCTCCTTTAAGATTGTAAAATACTCCTTTAAGATTCAAAAATACACCTGAGCAATCCACTTGAATTGAAAAATAAATATCAGGTGCTAATTTTCTGTATATTGTCAATGTTATGAGTTATGCACTTTGGAGAATAAGAAATTACATAAAACAAATGAACCATCAAAAATATAACAGAGGATTCAGCATGTATTTAGCATAACATTTTCACTCACAGCTGTCAAAATATTACGATCACTCTACCCGTTACAATACGCATAACATTGACCGAACAGAGTAACACCATTCAGCAAATGAGATAAAAATTATTTTTTAGCGATAGTAAAATGTTTTCATTACCATTCCTGTACTTTGGTTATCTATTTTATTTGTTTACTGGGTGAATTTACTGATCTAAAACAGACTCGGTACAGCCACAGCCTGGAAAGAATACAATAAAATGAACATAAATGCACAAAAATAAAAAAACGAGTGTTAGGAATACCTTTTTGGTCACTGTAATAATAGAATGACTGTAGTTATAGACTAATGTTATTTAGCTCCAAATCTGAGTCATTCTGTAGGGCATCAGTTTATATATATATATATATATATATATATATATATATCTATAAAACACCAGGGTTGGTGTACTGGTCAAGGTCTTTACCTTACAAATACAAGATATAAGGCTTGATTCTGACATTCTGACCTCTGGTTATTGGCTAGACTTGTAATGATCTGGAGTCTGATATCCTAGTGTTAGTAGCACAACAAGGTGGTATACTTGCCTTTAGTGCAGAAGGCTATGAGATCTACTCCCACACTGTGTATATGGAGTCCTGATATTGCAGTGCTTCCTGCACTCTGGAGTGTGTCCTTAATAAACTTCCAGTTCACATGAAGTAGAGCTCCTCACTGTCCCTATTCGGGTGCAACCTAGACAGATTGGAGACTGCAAATTTACCCCGGGGGGGCGGCACCCATGTCCCTCATGGACAGATGTAGTTGGTGTTGATGGTAACTTCATTCTGAGAATTATGTCTGTCTAACCAAAGAAAATTGGGGCAACTCAGGATTCACATGGCTAGGTTTGTAAGGGCTCTAGGGTTGCTAGCCTAGTAACCTCCTATCAACCAATATACTTTTCAAGTCAGCTGCCCTGAAGTCACACAAAACCTTTGAGCCACCCCGCATATTAAACAATGTTTTTGGCCCCCGTATAAATAAAGCAAGTGCTATAGTATTCAGAAACAGACCGAAGCCCTACCAAAATACATATAAATTTGAAATAGTTAAACTCTGAAGAAAAAAAAAGTACAACAATAACGTACTTAGTCAAAGTCAAATGCACATTGTCTTTGGGTGTTATGCTACTGCAGTTAGTCTTATGCCCAAAAATTGTACAACTTTGTAATCTGTACACAGCATTTCTGGATCTTTTTGACCTCCTTTGAAAACGCTGAGGTCTCTTCATGGAGGCTACCTTAACCATTTGAGAACCACATCTCTACGGTATATAAAGTCATAATCATTTGTCAAGCAGGCACAATTTGCTTAACATGCTAAAACAGTTTTAATTGTGTTATTGAAAACACAAGTATATACAGCATTGTAGGTATCAAAATCTACATATGTGGGCTGCAAAACCGAAAGGGCTTTACTTCCTATTGATAGTTTTGAATGGTGAATGTAATGGGAATTTTGGTAGAATGAAAAGGATTGCAAGGCTGCAGGAGGGTTGGATAGCCATTGAGTATTTGATTCAAATGCCTCTGCTTTTCATGGCTGTGTTTAGTCTGAGAATTTTAGACAAACTTGTTCACTTTTGTTTACCAGTTGTATATGCGTGTTAGAAACTGATTCTAAAGTAGTTCCTGCTTTATTAGTGGATGATCTGCTAAATCACTGTCATAGAAGGCAAACAGCACTGTATAAAATAAGAAAGCAATAAATCATGCTATGCTAGAACTCCCCAAGGAGGAAGACACTGCAAGAACATCAGGATGAATGTAACTAAAGTACACCCACAAGTCAACCAAACTTTTCAGAACTATCAGAACTATTTTTTCCTTATATAGACTGCAAGCTCACAGCTGTGCTGATCTCTTACATATATAAGTAAAAACATCAATTTTTATATACTCCTAATATACATCGCAAAGTTTAAAAATAAAAATGTCAAACTGGTCAGTAGATTAATAGACAGTAAAACACTGTCTTAAAATCGCACAAACTGGAAGCAAAGTTGATTGAATAATAGGACATATGTTTATGAAACTTGTTACAAGAGGAAAAAAAAGTTTACATGTCACTGATCATTAAACTTTTAATAGGTAAGCATTAATTAACTGAGATGAAAGTACAGCTGCATAATAAAAAGTCAGAATGAGAGTTTACTAAATCCTTTGAAGTCACTTTCCCATGTAGTAAAAAAGATGTCATAAGTAAAATGTCATCTCTTGAACGCGGAAAGCAATAGTGAGGTAAAGTGCAGGTCAAGCCAGCATAAAACAGCCAGGGTGACGGTTTCTCCTTGTTCGCTTCTTTATAATATGATCATCTTCAGAGTCATAGAACTAAAATAATTATCTATCTATAATTATTTATTTATTGCATTTGTTTAACAGGATTGTCCGAATAAATCCTGTAAGACCCCTTCTCAACAGAGACACGGGCAAAGAAGATTCATAAACATAAAACATTTATAAGAACATCATAGTTGAACTAACATGATACTTAGGCAAAAGTTGAGTCAGGTAAAACATTTCATAGTTCATAGGTTCTTAGGTTCATAGGTGTTTACTAGGCTAACAACCACAAGGGCATTTTTAAGCCTAACCATGCATTCCAAATCTCTGACAAGTTCTTGTACCTTAGGTAAGTGTAAGCAGGAACTTGGGAGATTAATCATTTACAAGCAGAGGCCTGGGAAATGAACCATTTACAGGTTGCCTGTGTCCATTAGAGACATAGGTGCCAAGCCAGGTATGAATTTCCTGTTCCCCATCCAATTGTCCATGTTACAGCTGAATTGAGTTAAGAAGGAACTCTGCTTCACATGGATGTTCCAGAGATGGGGTAGTCTTTGGGATGCATACCTGTCTCTCCAGCAGGTCCTATTTATATCTCAGGCAAAGTTAAAGTTTTACGAATGGGTAATTCTGGTGCTGTTTGTTTTGTGGTTATGCAGGAGGTCCATCAGAGTGGGGTCTTACAATGCCCTGTATGCCTGGCATAGATCTCCCCTCAACGGCCTGTAGGAGACAGAATATAGGGATAGGGTCTTGAGGTGGACTGCATAGGATATTTTACTTATGGCCTGTATTCTTGTAGTGAGGAACCTCTCAGGATGTTCCATTTGTTGGATATACCTGGTTAGGTATGTACCAAAGGGGGCATTGTACTCAGTGATAGGTCTGATGAAAGCTAAATACAGTGGAACAATGACTTCCTTGGGCCTCAGTGCCATAACATTGTTTATAAGTTGTGCAACATAGAATGATTTCCTCACTACTGTAGACATGTGATGGTCAAAGCCTAGATTACTGTCTACATCTGTGTCCATAAGTCCCTGACTACTGGGTCAACCCTAAGGAGTGTGTTGTCAATATCAATATTCACAAATGACAGAATTATTTACAAAATTCCAGATAGCTGGGCTGGCAATATTTCCCTATATCATATGCTGTATGCTAAATGATACACTTAAAATGCACATGATTTATTCACACTGTCTATTTACAAAAGAAAAAATCTGACAGTTTGAAGAGAATGTGTAAAGGGACAAGTTGCAATGGATAGTACATGGAAAATAGATAGGATAAAAGAGTAAAGGGTATAAGTTGAAAAGAGAAAAGAAAGGGGTATGGCGGAGTAAAGAAGGGTATCGAGAATTGTGAAGATAATTGGAAGGTTTAAGAAACAATGGAAGGGTTAGAATCATAAAGAGTGTGGGATAAAAGGTATTCCCATTCATAAATAACTGGAAAAATGCTGTAATACTGTAGGGCATCTTTATAACTAACATAAAATCCTTTACATTCAAATTTATTATTTTGAAATTAAATTGTTAGTAGTTAGATATTTGGTCCTGTATATCACTATTTAAAAAATAAAAGGGGATTAAATTCCATATTAAAATATACACATCCTCACCCAATTCATAAAAGGACATAAAATGAATTCATTTAAAGTGTATGTTTGCTCTGAGGGTAAAAATTGCTAATTCATGCTTAAAACTAATTAGGAACATATATTTCAGTCATATATATGAAGTTAACATGTCTAATCTTTGTATAAAAAGATGTTTCAAGTACTTTGTACTTATAATCTCCTTTGTATTTTATTGGAAAAAATGACTGTACTCAAAAAAAAAACATACTATCACTATCACTACTATACTATCAAAAAAACATACTATCACTAGCTAAACAACACAACCCCCTCCCTTCCAACCCACACCTTCAACTACTAATCTCTCCACTGCCTTCTCTTTTTCTCCTGTACCTACCTCCAACATAAAAAAAACTGTTAACTAAACTTAAACCCACCAAATTGCAGCAGACAACCTCCCAAGTGAATACCTAAAAATCGCAGCTGATGCTCTGGCCTACCCAGTATCCATCTTGATTAACCGATCTCTGTCAGAAAGTTATGTTCCCACACTGTGGTAAGTATCACATATAATTCCCCTCCACAAAGGCGGACCCTCCACAGAACTAACCAGTTACCGCCCCATAGCTATTCTCTCTCCACTCTCCAAAATATTAGAGAGATGCATTCACTCTCAGGTCTCAGACTACCTCCTTACTATCAACCTCCTTTCCAATACTCAGCATGGTTTCTGACCAAACCATAGCACCACCACTGCCTTACTCTCCTTTACTAACACTATCCTTCAGCATAAAAACAATGGCTATCTCTCCTCTGCTACTTTCCTAGACCTATCTAAAGCATTTGACATGGTCCCACACAAACAACTTATCTTTGCCCTCAATAACCTATCCTTCTCACAATCAGTCATCAACTGGTTTCAGAGTTACCTGTCTGACCGCCAACAATCCGTTGTATGGCAGAATGACATATCTCCCTAACTACCTGTCTCCATAGGGGTTCCCCAAGGATCCATCCTTGGACCCCTACTCTTCTCTGTTTTCACAAATAATCTAGCCTCTGCCACCACACATGACACACTCATACAATACGCAGATGACGCAACCATCATCTGCTCAGCCCAGTCCCTACCCAAACTGCAAAAAGTCACACAGGAAGCCTTTTCCTCTGTTGAAACTTGGTTATCCGATGCTCACTTTAATACTCAACCCAAACAAAACTAAACTACTCATCTTCCAACCCATCAAACATACTCAAAACAACTCTCACTTTACCATCACAGCAAAAGACAACACCACTATATACCCAACTGAACACACCAAATTGCTAGGAGTGGAAATAGACAATAAACTAAAATTTGACATTCACATATCCATGACCATAAAAAAAGTCCACAAAAAACTAGGAGCGTTATACAGAAATAAGCATTTTCTCACCAAAGCAGCAAAGATTTCAATAGCAAATTCCCACCTTATCTCCACCCTACTTTATGCCTCTCCAATATATACCAACCTAAGGCAATGCGATCTAAACAAGCTAGAGACCTACTACAACAAAATTGCCAAATTCGAACAGGGGCATCCTACCATGGTCACCACTGTCTCTCACTTGCTGAACTGGGCTGGCTTGAACTCCCTCACCTCCTTCAATGGTATCAACTCTCACTCGCCCACAAACTAGTAAACCATCCACTAAATGTCCCATCCCTCCAGAATCTACTCCAACCCTATCGCACCACCAGACCACTAAGATCCAGCAACAAAAATCACTTGCAGATCACTAAAGCCAATAACTCTGCTGGTGAAGCACTATTCTCTTGCACCATAGCCAAATTATGGAACTCCCTCCCACCCACAATTACCTCCGTACCATCATGCACCCACTTCAAAACTTTACTAAAAGCGCACCTAAAAACATGCTGGCTATGCCCTTGCAACTCCCACTCTGTCACCCATCCCATCCAACCACTACCTTTCTTTCCACTCCACTAACTACCTTGATTATAGCAAGCTCAGATGTTCATAAGCCTAGTACTTATACAGCAGGAACTTCTTATTTTAACATTTGTTAATGTCTGTTATGTACTTCACAGATAAAGATTCTAGTTATCTACTGATGTACTATGTTCTTCATCTGTTAATATGTTGTAAGTAATTGCTATGTAAATTGTTAATCGCTATGTAATCCAATGTAACTACTGTCTGTTTATTTTAACTGTGGAGCTTTTCTCCCCGGGCCTCCGCTAAAAATGGACCTACGTCCAGTCGGACACTCCCGGTCAACAAATATAAATAAATAAATAAAATAAAAAATATAATACAGTGTTTTCTAGAGTTCACAGGCAGGTTGTTGTTATCAAGAACAGGGAAAATGTAATCTTTTGTGGAATGCAAAATAATACACTGCATATTCGGCCCCCTCAGGTTCGTAATTCTGTATGGATAAACTGACTGATAGTGCTGATGAGTTGGATTCGACAAGCCATAAGGGTAAAGGTTCTGATAATGACAATTGGGCATGACATGACATGACATTGGACATAATGATAATGATGTGGACAGAGCTTGTGATGCAGGTGAGAAAGAGAGTGATTTTGAATTCGATTGCAATGACCCTTTAAAGTTCCTGCCACTTTGCAGACCATAATGACTGGCATCCAGACCCAACAAAGTGGCGGTATTATTGGAGTCCCCAGCAACATTGGCAAGCATTTGTGAAACAGTTGTATTTTATGTTCTGTTGACGTTCCTTGGTATTTTGAGGGAAAAGAAAGTACAATACTGTTTTTTGGTTTTTGGTGCATCTACCCCTTTATAATTTTTATGCTTTTTGTTTTCAGTTTGTTGAGTGTTTCCCAGTCACTGCTTTGGTTTAGTTAGATTGGAGGCATTTTCCCTTGTTTTTACACCTATTATTTAATTTTTCTCTACTCCTAGAAAGTTGTCTGAGCCTTAACTCAGTATTCCTGTGATAAAGAACTGCAGAAAACTGCCAAAAATGAAAACACCGAGCTTAGAATCAATTAAATGAAAGAACAAAAGCTAATTTATTAGGGTTATCCTTGCCATCTACTGTAACATTTTCTTAAACTGTTTTTGTTCTGTGGTCTATGCCTCCATTGGCTGTAAGTCATCAGCCTCCCTTCAATGGCCAGTTGTCCTATTCATTCCCCTTTCAGCAGGTCAGTGATAGACCGGGAGGGTCGATCATTCATTCACTCATCAGGGTGGTTTAAGGTTCTCTTCTTAGCTTCTCCCAGTCTAGGTATGCACACATTAAGTTGTAGGGAGAGGGCATGCAATAGGTTAAAAGTGGAGGCAGTCCCTTAACTTTCTAAAGGGGCATTCCCTGGTGAGCTCCTCAATCTTTACTAGGGAGGTAGCAATACCTACCGTTGCCCTGAGTCATCCCCTGTCAAAGGCAAGTGAGCCATGCCCCTACACTCACCCCCCCCCCCCCCAGCCTGGCTACTCCAGTATCAAGACCACTAAGTATACCTGGAGTATCATGAACTCATCTCCTGCATCATGGAGCCAGGTGCAATAACATTTTGATAAACTGTTGCCATCCTTCAGCAGGTTTAGTTGAATGATGAATTAGTTTCATTAATAACAGTAGTCACTGTTATAAATAGCAAACAATGCAGGTTTGCTGAAAAGAATGATGAAAATTGCATACAGTGTAGAAAAATACCACATGCAGTTTTTCACTGGTATTACACATCATGTGCTTAGGCATGGAATATTGTGGTGGAAAAATCTCTCTGAAAATACTAGTCTAAATACTAAAATCATGATATGTACCTACATACACTTCATCACTATCGTAATAACCCATGGCTGGTGTAGGTAATGCTCGATTTACCCATGGTTGGTGTGGTTTGGTCATGAGGTAGGTGGCGGGGGGGGGGGGGGCAGACCATGCAAATTAATAAAAAAAAGAAAAAAAGAAGGAAAGAGAGGTGTTTATATATATATATATATATATATATATATATATATATATATATATATATATATATGTATGGGTCTAAGACACATAGACACATGCTCGACTAGCATATGTCCGGATCACAAAACATCGAACACACATACACAAAAGAGCTTAACATCAAAAGCGCTTACATGCATGTGTAGGTCAGAAAAAAAAAATCTACATTTCTGCAGGGGGGGCTTTGCCCCCCTGCAGCCCCCCCACCCCCCTACTTTATTATTCTCACTCCGAGATCGAACTACAGTGGGAAAAGGGAATTTTCCCTTACCCACACTGTAGTCCGATCTACAAAACAGGCACACATACACGGAAGCGCTTGTCGATGTTAAGCGTTTTCGTGTATGTGTGTTCGATGTTTTGTGATTCGGACATATGCTAGTTGAGCATGTGTCCGGATCCCATATATATATATATATATATATATATATATATATATATATATATATATCTATACTGGTACTCAGACACTAAGTGTCTGATGCAACTAGGTCCTGTTTGGCATGAGTGTAGAGACTTCTGCTGTTTCCTGCACTCACACACAGCAAAGAAAGTGACTTTCCTGAAACAGCTTGACAGTTACTCTTTCAGCAAAGAGGCTTTGCTTTCTGTTTGTACAGCAGCCAGAACAGAAAATGGCTTTAACTTTGCAACACAGAAACAGTGTGCGAACTTTGCAACAGCTTAATTTACAGGAGATAGGTAGGTAGTGTGTAATGCCCCAGATAGAGAGGGCTGTTTAGTAAAGTAACTTACTAAGAATCAAACCCTGAACCATGGCTACAGGAGACAAGAGGCTTAATCTTCCACACTAACTGCCAGACCTATTTGTGTCCAGTTTTGCAGAACGTCTCTGATTTGCCTCATATACATGCCCTTTCCTTGAGCAAATCACTTAACAAGACAATGCTTGAGGAACTGGAAATTTGGGTTAGACTCATCATTGGTCACTTGGACTGCAAACCTGTTACTATTATATCTGAACCAGGATAGTTGTGGTGTAAAGCAGTGCTCCCCAACCACTGGACTGCAGACCAGTACCAGGCCATGGATCATTTGGTACTGGGCTGAACAGAAACTTTTAGGCAGGGAGTGAAACAAAAAAGTAAATGTGTGTATTGTATGTGAGTGTGCTTATGTTTCTGTCTATGTGTTTGAGTGAATGCATTCACGAAAGCAGAATGTATGTGTATGAAAGCAGAAGAGACTGTTTATGTATATATGAGAATGTGAACAGTGACACTGATTGAGCCATTATTTTACACTCGTTAAGCAATGCTTTTGCTGTTTAGCAAGTGTAAAATAAAAATAAATGAAATGGGAAAAAAGTGTGTGTGTGTGTATGTGTTTCTGTCTGCATGTGTGAGTGAATGTGTGCATGAAAGCAGAACATAGAGTGTGTGTGTGTGTGTGTGTGTGTGTGTGTGTGTGTGTGTGTGTGTGTGTGTGTGTGTGTGTGTGTGTGTGTGTGTGTGTGCGTGTGTGTGCGTGTGTGTGTGTGTGTGTGTGTGTGTGTGTGTGTGTGTGTGTGTGTGTGTGTGTGTGTGTGTATGTATGCGTGAGAGACTTAGAGAGAGTGAATAATGAGTGCAATCCCTGGCAGCAGTAGCATCAGGTAAGAGGTTTGCGTACCTCTCGACCATACCTCTCAAACTCTGGGCATAAAAAATCTGGACAAAGCCAAAAACAATAGGGGAACAAAGCCCCCAAAATAGGGACAATTTTTAATTATTGCTCTTATAAACTTAGAAAGTTGATAGAATGCAAGGTCTTGTTACCATGCATTTTTCTGAAGGACATGAAGTCTGAAACTCAAATGCCTGTCTTTATATAACGACTTCAGTCCTCACTTATTTGCCAAAAAAAATCTAGAAAAAACACAAATTCTATGAGGAACAGACCAAAAATATTTAGCAAAAGTCTGGGCATTCTGCTGAAATCTGGACAGTATTGAGATGTGACAGCCACAAATAATAGGTACAGATATACTGCTCTTATAAACTTAGAAAGTTGCTAGAATAAGTATTGAAATCCCTGCTTCCATTTCCAACATCATATCTTTGTGAAGTGGGTTTTCTGCAATGACAACAATGAAAATTATATTATGGAGTAGAGTGGACATAAGGAACACACATTGGGTGTCATTGTCTCCTATCACCCCTAGATGGGACCATCTCTTTACAGGGAAACAAGATCAGGGCTCTCATTGATTCGGTATTATGGTAAGTTGTATTTATTATGCACTTTATTATGCTTTATGTGTGAGCGATGGTCGGTTCATGGAAAATTGTCTTACAAGAAACTGGTCCTTGGTGTAAAAAAGGTTGGAGACTGCCGGTGTAAAGGAAGGCAACTGTTTGTAGAAAACAGAAGCATCATCATTTGAGCCATGTTCTTTATATGTGACAGTGTGTTTATTATTTAGCTGCAAATGAATGGAACAGCATAAAGTCTCGAGTCTGGTGTTAATATTTTACCTATTAATACATATTTAATTTAGATTTTTTTCTAGGCTTACAGATGTGAACAGCTCTGTTTGGGTTATAAAAATTTGTTTAGCACGTCGAACAGATACTGTAAATAAGAGTATGAGCCATTAAGGAGTTGCTTTCTGTAGCACATTTCCTGAACCTTTATTTGAGACTTCTGTGTGACTCTTCCAAGTTACTTTACCATTCAGTAATCCTGGGCTGCTCCTGAAAAGGAACTCGTGTCCAGTGGAGTGTTACAGATGTTTTGCAGTGTTTCAGTGATTGTATTATGCATTTCACTTTTGAATTCCTGCACCCTTCACATAGACTCTAATTACTTCACTATATGTTATTTGAGCATGAATCACAACATGTGTCTTGTAGTTTGATACATTGCCAAATGCATTTCCCTCAAATATGTTTCAAGGGAATACACATTTACTCTTTCTCATGCTAAGCCTGTTTTCAGTGTGAGGGTGTTTTGTTTTGCTTAGAAAGTGGTTGTCAATGTGTTTTGAAATCTGTAAAATTTGAAATAAAAGTTTTAAATGAAATACAAATCTCCATGATAATTGTAAAAATAACAATGAAGGTAGCATGTACCCTGACAGGTGTTTACTGCAGTTGGGGAGAGACATCCAGGTAATTGGATATTGATATAGACGGCAGGGAGTCTGTTTCATTACCCTGCATAGAACCTGTTTGTCCATCATTTCTGTTGACTCTGGAAATGTATGCTGCAACAATACAGTATTATTAGTCATTTAAGTAGATTAAACCTGTACTTTGAAATGTCAGAAGGGATAGCTAGTCTTAATGACAAAAGAAAACATAAGGAGGCAGAAAATTAGATGTCGGTGTCCTGCAAGCCTGTAAGACCCCTTCACCCCAAAAAGTGTGCTGTATACAGTAATATTTCTGATTTTTGCATCATGTGTGGGTTGTTGAACAAAAGCTTCTGTCACATTTATATTGTCTTTTATTGTTTTGCTTTATTCATTGCACTAAACAATGAATTAATTCATTAATAGGCCTGGACTGTCTAATATAATCTAACCCATGTTGCATTTTAACAATATATTTTAGCAGTACCTTCTTTACCCCCCTCCCCCCCAGCAAATGCAAATAGGGTTGCCATTTGTCAGGTCATAATCTGCATTATTTGGAGTGATGATCAGATCTTTAGCATCAGTTATGTAGTCATTCATACATATTACTGTGATGCAGTCTTCTCTACAAGACTGGGCTGTAAAGAGTTTCTGCATTCAGTTAAAAGTTGTTACTCAGGCAATTAGTGTCTGCGGTGGTGGTGCTGCGGTAGCGTTGTCGCCTCACAGTTAGACACTGTCCGGTTCGATTCTCAGCTAGAGCGTCTTCTGCGTGGAGACATGCGTGAATGGGCGTACCTTCGTTGAAGGTTGTGCGTCAGGGCTGGTAACTCGGCACGTAAAAATCAACTACCAATCATTAGCGGACCGGAGTTCCGCTGTGGTGACCCCTAACCGGAAAAAGCCAAAAGACACAACAACAACAACAACTCAGGCAATTAGTGCAGAGGACCAAAGTTCCAGCTTGGTAATGAGTTGCTTCCTGTGATATGAGTGCAGGGTTTGAATCTTTCCAGCTTCATTTGCCTACTCAATGACATTGAGAAAATCATTTACTCAGGCAGAGCTTTGGAAAAAATGAGAATTTGGGCTGGGCAATTGAAAATTTTCTCCTGAACTGCATGCCTAGTAGCTATAAACAAGTTGCCGTCATTTGCCAGCCATTGACTACTGCATGCGTTTAAGCTGATCTACTTTAGAAAACGTTATGGGAATATCACCAGCACACCATTTATTTAATGCAACATAGGAAATGTATTTTTCAAAAGTAGCAGATACTACATTTGTAGGGGGGGGGGCACTGAAATGCAAAACTGTTTGCAGCAGCAGCTTTTGCTTTAGCAATAGTAATCTTTAATGTGGAATTATTCAGATCAGTTTTACTTCTGCAGAATTTGTGTATATTGTCTTAGCATATGTTATTAAGTGGTGAATATTTCTTATACCCTAATATTTAAACTGTGCTACACATGGCTGGATATTATGGTATGATACTAGTGATCTTTATATAGTTTCATGTAGTTAAGCCAAAGCTACCAATAAAGTGGAGGTAATTCATTGCTAGTTCATCCAAAGCTATCAATAAAATACTTGTAATTTATTTCTTCATACCAATAAGGGGTGGGCATTGTCAACAAAGTGACCATAACTTCTGGTGGTGGTGGTGGTGGGGGGGGGGGGGCTTTCAGTAACTTGCCGGCTTATCTGGTCATTTTAAAACAGTTTTTAATCTTGCTTTGCAGGACTAGTGTGTGTGACTTAAGTAGGAATACTTTGGATACTGTGTTTATGTGCAATAAATTTGAAATATACGACTTTGGGCATTATTCTTATTCTTTGACACAGGCATCTGAGAATGATGCAGTCAACAATGTAGGTATAATTGCTGGGTCTGGGGGATGTCTGTAGATAAAACTGACTGGCCCTGCTGAGCTGATAATTAAAACATCATTAGCCTGTCCTTGCTGGGTTAGTATGCATTTGTGTAAAGCAAACTGGAATACTTTACTTTGGTCATTTTATCACAGAAGCAGTGTGTACTCAGGCGAGTACAGATATTAGTGGATTATAACGACATCAGCTTGATTGGCCTTTTTTGGTAGAATGGGTACTTTTGTCATTATTGGTTCATGCACTTCATTTCACTGCTTAATGGGGAAATGTTCAAAACTACAAATTTAAAACTCACACTAGCAAATGTCACTTTATTAAACAAGAAATATAAAACAATCAGGAAGGTGAATCAAAGAATGCATGCATGTATGCATGGCCATAAAAATGTGTGCAGGGGCCCATGGTTTGAAAATAGCCCCATGGACCAAGGTACACTTAATCCACCATTGGTCAAATGCATTTTTCAATAAATGTGTGTTTCAGTGCATTTTTCAATGACTGTGAGTTTCAGGGGAAAACAAGTTTACTGTTGTTCATGCTAAGTATACTTTCAGTGTGCAACTGTTTTGTTTGATTTAGCATATGGCTGTCACTATTTGTGGTATAAAGTTTTAAATTAAATACAAATATATATAATCATTGTAAAAGTATAGAAGAAAATGGAATTTATTCTGACAGGTTTGAAAAGTTTATGGAAAAAGGGGAGAGAGAGCCAAAAAATTGGACAGTGGAATGGCTGTAGGGGACAGTGACCCTGATCCATTAACCTGACTAGGGCCTCATGTGACCATGATCTGTCTCTGCCTGCATGCCAAGTGTAACCCAACAACAAGCTTAAGACCTGGACGAGGAAGCACAGCAAAGCACAGCACAGTTCAGCAAAGTTGTCTGTTGCAGGTTGAATAAATCCAGGCACAGTTGTGATAGTTGTAATAAATCCAGGCACAGGTACCTGAAGATCAATGCACAAGTTTAATAGAACAGTAAAACAATAAAAACACAACTAATTAATTAACAAAAATAGAGCTGGTATATGTGTAGTTTTAGAAGAATGACCACTTAACATCTTTGCTTTTCTCTTTTAGCAAGCAGTCTAAAAAGATGAGTGTCTTGTAGATGTTATGCAAAGTTTGGAAATGTTATGTGTTGCTATCCTTGAGTTAGATTGTACCTAACAGAGGCCTATTCATATATATCCTGCAAAGACATAGAGTCTTAGAAACAAAGCTCACAACCGGTGCAGGTTGTCTTCCATATTTATGGGATGTTAGCTGTGGAGTTCACATCTCAAATGGGACATTCCCTCTATACTAGATTTTTTTTGTTTTGTTTTTGTAGCCATCACAGTATTTGCTTTTGTATTGTGTGGTCTGTGAATCAGCAGAAATTCTCAGAGACTGTGCCCATCTCTTTTGCTTACTGTGCAGACTCTGTCTCTGGCAGACCTTCAAATGCCATTTTGCATATAAATTGTAACAGACAGCAAAACAGCACCTGTGTCAACCTAATGTAAAAGAGAAGCATTTAATTGTAGCTGCTGTGTAACAAGACAGAATGAGGGAGATTAAATGTGCCATGCCTGTAAATGTGACATATGTAACTCCGTGGATGTTCACTTGCCCTCTGTGACAGTGAACTAAAAATAAGAAGAGCTTGTTCCTGCAACCAGAACTGACATGTCAGCATGTAAGCATCAGTTGAAGAGTTAGAAAAAATGCATGTCTCAGGTTATTAATGCTTTGTACATGATGATGAAAGACTTAATGGGGACTAATTCATGCCGTTTGTCTAATAATTGGTTAGTTCTGAATGACTTTTACAGAAATCTGTGGCAGAGCTGCTATGTTTAGCATCCTCTGCAGACATATTTTCTTTGTTCACTCATAGGTGTGAATAACAACATTCTGCATACCGCTCAACTGTCCAAATTTTCCCAAAATGCCCAGGTTTTTGCCTTGTATAGTTAGTCTATTCCTCATAAAATTTGTGATTTTCTGGAAAACCATTGGGATGATCTGTGGATTGAAGTCACTAAATAATAGCATACATTTAAGTTTCAAACTTGAAATTCTTGTATGTTAAAACAAAGCTTGTTACTCTAGCAACTTTCTAAGTTTATAAGAGCAATATTTAAAATCTGTCCCCCCCATTTTGTCAGGCTTTGTCCAGATTTCTTGCACTAAGATGTTGAGATGTATGACATTCTGTACAAGAGACTGCAGATAGTGCTGAATGCAGGACTGGTGTTGACACACCTGGTAAATGATGATTGGGGATAACTGTGGAGCTGTCAGGAAGAGCATTTCTGAGTATAGACAATTAAACATTATACAAACTTGAGGGAATAGTAAAGAATGGCAGGAGAAAAGGATCAGTCCCTGAAAAACTTGAATCATCATAAAGCAAGCATAGAAGACATGGAAAGGAGAATGAGAAAAACATTAAAAAATGGTAAAGTGAAAAAAATGTTAGCAAATGGAAACAGGAAACAATGACTTGAACCATCTACCTTTGAGGTTAAAATAGGTAATAAATGAAGCAAGTCATGCAGGCTTAGTGGGGAATATCTGCCACAACTGCATGTTGCTTCTTTGTATAGGATAGCAGAGGACGATTCTCACTTTCCTGAGATGGAAGCCAAGCTATTGCAGAGTCAGAAGTAGCATGGCTGACATAGTGACCTATACTGATGCTGATGTGCCAAGAACGAGGAGGCACTGCCTTTGTATATTTCATTCAAGCCGGTGTGTGTGACATTATCTTGCAAAATAATGTGGACATGTTGGTGCTGTTTATGTATTTATTAATTTATTTATTTCATTTTATTTTATTTTGAAGGTAGTTGTCCGAGGAGAACACTATAAGAACTTGAAAATCACGGTCTCAAAGCTAGAGGTTGCAGGTTGTCTAGGCTGAGTTAAGGTAAGCAGATGTGAGGGGAGAGCAAGAGGAGTTTTTTAGGGTTAGGGAGCAGGAAGAGAGACTTATGGAGCAAGAGGAGATCTTTAAGGTTTGGGAATGTTCAGGGAATTTAGGAAGGGTGGTTAAAGTTTCAGGTTTAGGGACTGCCTGAGGACTTCAGAGTTAGAGAGGGGGAGTAGAGTTTTATGCTAAATGAAAAAGGTCTCAGGTTGGGAAATCAGAGGGAATGTTAGGATTACAGTTTTAGTTTTGGTAGGGTTCAACAGTTTTATAAGTTGGTTGTTCAGAGGGCTAAATAGAATTGTAAGATTGGAATAGAGGGAGTTTGAGTACTTGTTTTATTGAACACATGGCAGTGAGCAAGTGTTTCATGAGTTACCAGCATAGGAACACCTTTACTGGACCCTTTGTCCTAAACGTACAGTGTAATATGGCATTCTTCATTATTTCAATAATCTGAGATACTATATAGAAAAAAGTTGACATGGAAAAAAATCTTCCTTTCCTTCCCTCCTTTCAGTTTTTGTAGGTAACTTTAATGATTACACAACAGATATTATAAACAAGAGACCAAAAGACAAGTACAAGAAAGATTTACTTTGTTATGTGATCTGGGCACAGAACGTAACTGATTTTATCCCAGAAACATACCTTGAAATTGGTGTTTTCCTGTTCAGGAGAAAAGGAAAGACCTATTTTCTTCAAAATACTCTTTCCCATGTTTCTAACCCTATATTTCACCAATGTTGTCATTAGCTTAAAGTTTATCCGTGCTTTTTTATAACAGTTTTGGGAGTATATTAAAACTCATACATTGACCATATTACATTATACATATTTTTGACCATGGAATACTGTTACTTTACATTTTATATATGTATGTGTGAACAAGTATGATATTAAAGATTGATGTGCACAAACATTTCTGTGCTTTATATCGATTTTTGAGTGTTGAAATTTCCAAAACATGGAAAAATTATAGCTGAAACAAAACTAATCATACAAGGGAAATAAACAATTTACTTTTGCAATCAGACTAGTTAAAAAAAAAAAAAAATTCCCCCAGATATAATTTTGTCTGAGTATAGCTAGGGTTAGCACACAGTAAGGATGACCAGGGATACTTTGACACCCCTGTGCCACTTTATTTACATGCGCTACCTAACTCTAACCCTGCACTGCCCAAGTTCACAACCCTACACAGTAATGTCAAAAAAAAAACTCTCCCTGACAGTACCAATACATCACAGACTTTCCCCACACACTACACATACACAACCACACATGCAAATTGTAAAACAATCCCCTAACCTAGCCCTTCCTCTAACCAGGAAACACTCGTGCAAACACACACTCAAAAACATTCACACAGCACTAAATCTATCCCCCTTTACCTACCTGTTATTTTAACCCTAACCTGCAAACGCTCACACACACACACACACACACACACACACACACACACACACACACACATATAAGACTGGTCTAAACACACAGATACATATACACACATGCATAAATATATATATATATATATATATATATAAAACTATATAAATATATATATATATATATATATATATATATATATATATATATATAAACAAATATTTATATATTTAAATATATATATATATATATATATATATATATATATATATATATATATCTATATATCTATATTCATGTATGGGTGTACTTCTAAAGACCGACTGCCACATCACCGACTTTCAAAATGCCTAGATGAAAATAACAAAACTTCAGAAACCCAAACAGTGACTGTTTACTGTGGTAAGTAAAAACTTTGTCAACATGCCCTGTTCTGCACAGTAGTGCGATCCTGGAGTTGGTATATTTAGTAAGGGGGTATGGGGTGGTGTAGTCCCCAGCATTAGGGGGTGTGAGAGGCACAGCTCTCCAACTAGGTGGGTTTTAATTACTGCGACGTGAGTTTTGTTGATAGCTGGTGGCATATTTACTAATATATATATATATATATATATATATATATATATATATATATATCTATATATATATATATTTACATTTACATATATATATATATATATATATATATATTTATGTGGATTCACTTTACATGCTTGACATTTGAAAACATTGAAATTCATATGGCCGAGACCATATAATCGACGTTTTAAAACATCGAACATGTAAAGCAAAAAAAAAAAAAAAAACAGCACAAAATATTTTTTTGGGATATTTTTGCAGGGAGTCAAGCCTCCCTGCAAATCCCTACATCCCCCGATATTTAAATATACCAACTCTGAGATCGCATTACAGCGAGGAAAAGGGAAAATGTCACATTCCACGCTGTATGGAGATCTCCGCTTTACATGTTCGGTGTTTTAAAACATTGATTTTATGGTCTAGGCCATATGAATTTTTATGTTTTAAAATGTCGAGCATGTAAAGTGAATCCATATATGTATCTTGTAGATCTCCATGGGTGGGTTTCTCTGAGATGTATCAGTTTTCTGTGGTATGCAGCATGGATTTCTAGCTTCTTTAGTTTGTCTGCTGATTAATTATGAAGTCATCAATATGAGATTAGAAAAGAAAAATCAGATCCGTAAATGGTGCGGCGTGCTATAGAGACCGCAGTCTTTTATTGCATTATAGTATCTTAACTAGCATTTAAGAAGTCTACAAATAAAGTCATGTACCTCCAAACTAACAAAGTATTTTAAACTCTCCTAGCCCATATTGTTCTGCAAGTACACTTATTTATCACACAATACTTATTCCAATGAACACAGTTAAATAAAAAAAAAATGAAATAACTGTAATGGCTGGTAGAAGGCCTGAGTTTGCCATATTGGCAGTTGCCTGTACTTGCTCATTGTTTCAGTGCATCATGCTGCTTTAAGGTGTTTTCTGCACGTACTCCGAAGCAGGTAATGTATGTAACTGTGCCTCTCTGGTAAAGAAGAATAAATGATGCACAGGTAATTTAATGTGTATAAAGTAGGATATGTGAAATATGTTTAGAAAAAATTGTGTATATAAGTAGGATATATGACATATGTTAAAAAAAAATCATTGTCAGGACATTTAGGGTTTCACCCCTGAATATAACATACCTCATTTACAGAAGTTCTCTGTCTGTATGCTGTATCTCTTATGCTCTTCGTTATAGGCCAAACATTACATGACATAAATCAAAAATGCAACAATAAGCTGCATATTTACAAGTCCTATCATTTTTTTGTAACTGTAAACTGACAACTCAAGAGGAATGAAAACTAGGTGGGTGGTTGGCATAATAGGGGTGAGAAGTTGGTATAATGATTAAGGTGTTTACCTTACAGACACAAGGTGCAGGATTTGATTCTCACATGGGGAAAATGGCTATGCTTAAAATAGTCCACAAGAGCAGTTCACCTAGTATTAATCAATGAACCTATGAACTAATAGAACCCCATAATACAGTATCCCTACCCTACATATGTATGTTAACAGACACACACACACACGCGCGCGCGTGCACTCACACAGGCACACATGCAGACACACAAACACACACTCATATACACACACACAAACACTAATGGATACACACCTACAAGTGCTTGCCTGTGTGTTCAGTATAGTACGGGACACACAGCTGGCACCATTGCATAACTGGTAAGATTTTTTTTATAGCAGAAATGTTCATATTAAGTTTACAACTTTAGAATGAGATTTTCACAACTCCGAGATTGTTTTGGTTTACATGCTGGAGTAACCCAGGGATTGATTACGGTCATTAGTGGGGTATTCATGGGCTGCAGACTGAGCTTGTTAGTGCAAGAAATATCTTCCATTAAAAAAAACTTATCTGATGACTGCACATTGGGAGCCATAATTGACTCTCCAGCTGACACGGACATTCTCCAAAAGGGCCTTACTGAGACGGACACCTGGTGTCAAAGTCATGGTCTCAAGCTCAATGCCAAAAAATGCATAGTCATCCCGTTTGGGAAAAACAAAACACCCATGAATTACCACATAGGTGGTAGCCCCCTTAATACAGAAGAGGTAATAAGAGATCTGGGGACCCAGGTAGATAGTAATCTCTCCTTTGACAATCATATTGCCAAAGTAGTTAGGAAATCCTTCTATGTAGCCCATCTAATTACTAAAGGGTTCGCATCTAGAAATAAAGAGGTTATAGTACCCCTCTACTCGTCACTCATCAGACCCATCATAGAGCACAATGCCCCATTTGGGATGTACCTCATAGGACACTTCCAACAGCTGGAAAGACCAGAAAAGTACCTCACCAAGAGGATTACTTGCCTCAAACATATGTCCTATGCAGCCCGACTGGAAAAACTCCAGCTGTACTCAGTCGCATATCGCTTACTCAGAGGTGATCTCTGCCTGACTTACAAAGCCATGTCCAACTCAGAATTGATGGACATGCTCCACCTAAAGAAATCCAAGTCACTGCGAGCCACTCACTCTAGTGAGCTAAACCTCACCACAACAATAAATAGAACATGCTGGATGGATAGATTCCTGTCACAGAGACTCCCCATGCTTTGGAACAAAATTCCCAACTACATTAGGCAGAGCCCCTCACTAACACTCTTCAAGAGAAACCTTGACAAGTGGATGGGTAACAGAAAATACACCCCTGGGATCACTTCATTGGCTCTGCTTGACAGAGGCTCAGTTAATTAATCAATGGGGCTGCAAAAACCGACACACACTGGCTAGGCTTATAAATGCCCTCGGGCAGATAGCCTAGTACCTACCTATGAACCTATCTACTTCATTTTCTCCTAAATGCTCTGCAAATTATTTATAACATATACTGGCTTTTTTCTTTTCAATAAATGGAACATTTGACTAATGGTATCTGTATATATACTAGACATACGCACACTCACTCACACTTTACCTGCACTGCTACAGTTTGGATGCTTGCCAATTCACAATTCTCATGTCTTTCTGGAGTGGAAGGAAATTGGAACACCTGCAAAAAAAAAAAAAAAAAAAAAAAAAAAAATATACATGCCACAATGAGGCCAAAGTTCCCCACAAAAGACACTCCACTCTAAACTGGATAACCATGTCTTATGAGGCAGTAATGCCATGTACGTATAAACTATGTTGCTGTGCAATGTGGATCTTTGGGACTGGATATCATATATTCATATTCAGAAAGGCTGAAATTAGCTTGACAATATACACTTGTCACAAAGAGAAGGCAGTACTGTCAAGGCACCATTCTCCTATGGTATGACAACAATCCTCAAAGTCAGTGCAGGAGCATTTCACAAGAACCAGTGGGTAAAAATGCAGGAATACATTTGGAAATCCAGGAAGATAAACCTTGCTGTGTGAATAATATAAGGAATACATAAAACCTTTTTATGGATGGCTTCTTGTATGAGTATGGGGCACTGACTTTAAAGACTAGTTTTGGAAACCTGTGGAAAAGGAAAACATTATCAAGGGCAGTAACTGTAAAAATATTAAGGTGAAAACATTGATTTTATGCAAGGATAATAAATCAATGTCACACACTGCTGCTGTTAGACATATTAATTTTGCATTCATTTTATGATCTTTTTCATTTTTCAGTAACAATTTAGGGTAGGCAAAGAACCTGAAGATGGGAAAATAGATATCTGATCTTCTGTATAAGACAAAATATTTTGACTGGGGTTCATAGTCCCCTGGCATACTATACAAAGCTATGTATGTGGTTTTGCATAGTAGTCAAGCATCATGTGATTTGTGAATCTCTTAATGAATAGTAATACAGCTGTACAAGGCAGTGAAACTATATGGCACAAATGATGTTGTCTGTGGGTGTGACATATTCGGATTGGAGCCTTGTGCAACCTGATGCTATGCTCTCCATGATGATCCATAGATGTGCCTACTACACGAGATCCATGCAATAGCTCCAGTAAGTGTGCAGCTAGTATGTTTGTATGTGTGTGTGTGTGTGTGTGTGTGTGTGTGTGTGTGTGTGTGTGTGTGATGTATCGATATGTGCATGTGTGCGTGAATGAATATGCTGTTTTATGCACATGCCAGTATGGGCAAGTGTGTGTGTGTGTGTGTGTGTGTGTCTGTGTGTGTGTGTAAGAGAGAGATGCAAAATATGTTATTCTGAGTTAGAACTCACCCTCAAGTCATGGTTACTGTCAGAGAAATACAACATGGGTACAGCACAAAGTTGCTGTTATGTCAGATAAGTTGCAAAGCAGCTGCACAGCTTCAAGAAGTCAGCTGTCAACCTAGCTGTCATATGCTATGGTTTTACAGACATTTTGACAGCTATCAGACTAAATGTCAAACTGCAGCAACTTAAGGTTACGCCCATTCTGTTCATGTATAGGTATAATTGTGTGTGTGTGTGTGTGTGTGTGTGTGTGTGTGTGTGTGTGTGTGTGTGTGTGTGTGTGTCAACATAAGAAGATACTGAGGCCTACATAGGTCTGTAAGATGCTCACGTGAGCAATTGTAGTTGCTGTTTAAACTGCTCAAGCATGTGATTCTTGGAGAGGCACATGTGGACATAATGTAGTTCAACATCATGCAGAGCATGCGTTTCTGAGAATGCTATTGTTTCTGAGCAGAGCAACTCTGTTTAAATTCACAGTACAAGTTGTATTACTGATCAGCATTTATAACTTCCACCCAGTTTTCCTTGCACTGATCTGGATTTATAGATGACTGACCTATAAATTGGTAAACGATTATGCTATTAGAACCTGGAAACAGATGCTTGCTTGTGTTTGTAAGTGCATGCATGCATGTGTGTGTGTGTGTGTGTGTGTGTGTGTGTGTGTGTGTTTATGTGCGTCCTCATTTGGTTGTGTGAGTTCATGTAACAAAATATACTGCCTATTCAAAATGATACAAAATCATTTTGGGGGAAAATCATCAGACAGACAGACACACACACACACACACACACACACACACACACACACACACACACACACACACACACACACACACACACACGTGTCTAGCGTAACTGCTATAACAGAATACTTTTCTGTTGAAGTAATTTTCTTCAGGTGACATGTGAAGAGTTTGGGATCCATGTTGTGATCCCTGGTTATCACCAGTGTCCCTTTACTCAGAACATTTAGCTCTGAGAGGAGAAGTTCAGTACAGTGTGATCCGTGAAGACGCCGTAAACTTGCTCTAGTTAATTAAAAAGAATTAAACATTCCCTTAGTGGTTTCAGGTTCATTTTTTTTTTTTTTTTGTTAATAGGACACTAATATCTAGCTGGCAGTTTCTGATATGATTAGGCATGTTTCTCAGTTTTCTCTAGGGTAGGAAGAAGCGTATGGATATTTCTGAAAACTCATTTTAATTGGTTTTGTGGACAGTATTCATTTATCTTCTGTTGGACTAGTAATAAACATCAAACATTAACATGAGCATGAATGATACATATTATTCAGTTTCCTGTACTTCTGTAGCATGCTGTCGCAAATAATTATATTCTCATGGCATCATTTTCCACCATAAATAACATAGTGCGAGACTCGTTGTGGAATTCTACCTACCATATAAGCAAATTTCTAGCCCTCAATGGCATTAATTTCATACAGTATACTTCCTGGGATGCCATATGCTTTAACTTTGTACTAAATTAACTCATTATAGTCCTGTTTTATTTATTTAGTTATTTACTTTTTATTTTGACATTTAACTGGGTATGTCCAACTGAGCCTGAGCCCATTTTCATTGGAGGCCCAGGGTGAAAAGCTCCAAGAACAGAATACAGTTTAGTGTATAGAAATGTAGAGAGGATCAAGCAACTAATATAAACTATGTCTAACACATACATAGCTCTATATACAAGTTGCAAGTGCAATGTACTAACTATTTACACTGTTAAAGGTTCAAAAATGCAATAACAGGTTCATCCGAAGGTAGTGGGATAGGTTTGTGTATCAGAGAATGGCAGGTACCGTAGACTTAGTTCAGTGACTGGAGCAGGTAAGGTAGGGGTGAGCAGTCTGGAGTTAGAAGTGAGAACACAGGAGTAGTGGGGGTAGAATTGTGAGTGACAGAACACAGAGAGTTAGAAAGTAATTTGGCAGGGGCAAGCCATGAGTTCCAGAGAGTTCCTTTTAAGCTTTTTCTGAATTCATGAGTATTGGAAATAGTGCCAGTGTTCCATTGCATTGTTTTACAGTCTGTTCCCTTTCTTACCTTATGAATAATACCAAGATTGAATAATCTGATTTTTCCCTCTTTCCATTCTGTATTTATCCAGCAAAAGCAATGAGAATTAATGTCCATCTGTACAGACTCCTAAGGGAAACATGCTTCCTCACCTATATTCTCCATTCATTTCTGCCCTGTAGCACAGATGATGTCAGCAGGGAAGTACAATAAAACAGTGTAAGAAACTTCTCTGTGTGGAAGATTTTCAGTCCATATATTTCTAGTTAATCACTGTATATTAATCAGATCAGACAATAGTAGTAGAAGTAGCGAACGTAAACTCGTCAAGTCAAAAAGTAATAATAGAACGGGATTTTCCCAGGAGAGATCCTCGCACGAAACCAGACAGGGGCACAATACAGGACCACCAGGAGACTGCCCCTCCAACATCTCATTCCCCACAATCCCAATCCCCTCTGGCTATCAACACTCCGCAGAAGCCTTTGACATCACAGAAGGATCAGGACAGGAACATACGCCACAGAGGCAACCAGAACCGACAGAGAGTTCTACAGGATGAATTACAGGACTACCAGGACAGCCGGGACCACAGACAATCCAGCTACCAGGAGCAGCAACACCATTACAGAGACCAGTTTCTTCAGGAAGATAAATATCGACAGCACAGACATCAACCACCACACCAATACCAAAGCCAGCACCAGTACCAGAACAAGAACGACGACCACCACCAGAGCCCCAGAGCTTGTCTGTCTTACCAGGTCCCCCCATACCACAGCCACAGTGAGGAATACTACTACAACCCACCGAGATTCCAGAAAGCAGAGGAGGAATTCCAGAGGTCTTATACTCTGTCCACAAACTCCCAGGGAGACAGGAGAACAAAACAGTGGACAGGGGTGAGGGAAATACAATACATGGGCAATCCCGACTGGAACCCCGACTACAACCCAGGTCCCAGGCTCAGACAGAGGAAACAGCCACAATAACAGGTACAATAACAACAACAACAGGTACCACAATAACAGGTGCTCCACTTATCTGGAACCACTCTGTTAAAGCACTGACAGAAGAGGAAAAAAGTGTGTTGTCCAAAGGACTTACTTTTGTACCAAGCTGCAGGAGTGAGGTTGCTCAAGTACTGATAGGCCTTAAAATGTTTGTGAGGAAGCTCAACTTAAGGGTACAGTTTCATGGCAAAAGTAATGACACTGAAAATAAGCCTATTGATGAAACTATAAAAAGGCCTAGCAGCTATTGTCCACCACTACATCAAACACTAGCTGCTTTCGAAGTGAAATGTGAGATGTATATCAGGAAACTGCTTAAAAAACCTCCAAAGAAAAAAACTTTATAACTTAGCACTGGGAGAAAGAAAAGCATTGCTTGAGCTAGGCAATGATAAATCCAGGCGTGTAATGAAGGCAGACAAGGGAGGAGGTATACTTGTGACTGATACCACTAGCTACAACCAAAAGATAGAGAACATGCTGGAGGATAACAGATTTTATGAGTTATTTACCATGGATGACATAAAAAGAGCATATGATTTATGGAACACTAATCTCACCACATTATGGGAAGAAAAACTTATCACTGAAAATCTTTATAATTATTTATGGAGCCCATGCCAACGTTTACCTTACTTTTTTGGAATACCAAAGCCACACAAGAACAGAGAAGACCCACCTTATAGACCGGTGGTAGCAAGTGGAGGTTCCCTTACTGAAGCCACAGCCATTTACGTTGATTACTTGCTGAAACCTCTAGCAGAAAAGAATAAGTCATACATAAGAGATTCAATGGATTTTTTGAAGAAAATAAAAAACATTACAGTGGAAGCTGACAGTATTTTGGTAACTATTGATGTGGAATCCTTGTACACAGTGCTCCCTCACAATTACTGTATAACAGCAGCTATGGAATCTTTTAAGAAACATAATCAGGGTACACAGGCACAACTGCAGAAATTAAGCAAGCTCATTAATCTTGTACTGGACTTCAATTTCTTTACTTTCAATGGCAAACACTACGAACAAAAAACTGGTATAGCAATGGGGGCTGCCATGGCTCCCAGCATAGCTAACATAGCCCTCGGCAAATGGGAGGAGGACTTTGTGTTAAACAACACAGACTAAATGCAGCATATCACATGCTATTTACGTTTTATTGACAATGTCTTTATTGTGTGGGAAGGTGACACCTTGCAGCTTGGAGATTTTATCACTTACCTCAATCAAACAACCCCTTCCTGAAGTTTACCTCTTCCCATAGCTGTACTTCAACCACTTTCTTAGATATGCAGATTTCCAAGGACATCAACAATAACAGAATCACCACTGATCTATTCAGAAAACCAACGAGGGTTAACTTATTACTCCACAGTAAAAGTCTACATCTTACAAAAACCAAGTATAATGTAATGAAATCCCAAGGCTATAGATTAGCTCGAATTACCACAGAGATGGAACCATTTTTGAGAAACCTGAACAACTTAGAGAATGATTTTCTAGTGAGAGGCTATGAAAGCCAGATGTTAAAAAACATCCTGGAACCCATTATAGAACTGAAAAGGACTGAGGCACCTTCACTCAACCTCCCCAGTAGAAAAATGTTAAGTAATCCCACAGAGAATAACAAATGCAAAAATAGCTGCATCCTGACATGCACTTTGGATTATCAGAGTATCAAAAATATTATTGAAGAAAACTGGGACATTGTCACAGGAAACCCTTTTCTGATTAACGTCTTAGGTGAAGCCCCATCATTTGTTTATAGGAAGGCCAGGAATATTAGAAGTTTTGTTGAATTTAAACCTAGACCATGTGAGAAAAGCACTAAAAGATGTGAAACTAATTGTACATTTTGTATATTTATACAGCAAGGTGATAGTTTTTATTGCCCTTATTTAAAGAAGATCATTAAAACCAGTGCAGGGGGTGACTGTAACACTAAAAACGTAATTTACAGGGCACAGTGCAATGAATGTGATACATTCTATGTGGGCAAGACTGTAAATAAACTCAAGCGAAGGATTTCATGTCATCTGTCAGAAATCCACTCTGGATGTAAAAATAATGCACTAGCCAAACACCTTTCTCTTCATAAAAGACACACAGGTTTTAAGTTCCAGATCCTGGATCACTTAGACATGGGTGATCTTGAAGGAGACATCCCGAATATTCTGGAGAAACAGGAACTCATGTGGCAATTAAAGCTGAACTCTTTTAGAAAGCCTGGACTAAACTACTACTGTTCAATTAAAAGTGCACTGGAACTTAGAAAATTGCCACATTGTTTACATGATTAATTGCTATTTTATTTTATTTTTTTCTACAACTTGGTTTTAAATACCATTTTAAATCATTTGAAATTTAAGTGTATATTTTGTTTCCATCGTCATACATATATATTTTTTTTTTTTTTCTGGTTCTCTTTTTTCCACTTTATTCAAAATGATGGTAATAACAATACTAACTAATTATACAATTATATAGATTTTTAGGGTTCTTGTACACAGACCTGAAGAAGTCTAGAAGGACGAAAGCGATCTTTGTTAACAATAGATTATGAAAATAGAAACTGATTTTTACATGCAAAATGTATATGTGTATATTTATATATAATTTTTGATCGCAAAATGAACTAAGGTTGATATATTTCCAGCCATGTAGTATATTGCCTTGTATAAAATCACAGACTTAATAATTTGGTTAAATAAGATGTACCATTAAAGTACATTAGGGCTATATATTATTATGACAGCTACTAGGTAGGGCAGGACCAGCTCGAATGTCGCACTGATGGGGGAAGGGATGTGAATTTAACATGTGTACCAATAACACTTTGTTTTACAGCACAATAAACCACTCCCATGCCTGATAAAAAGTATATATATATTTAGAAAGCTTGTGAGGAAATTATTACTCTATTTTTGTTTTACTTGGATCGCTTGTCTGTGTACTTAATAAAGGATTTTCGACTGGAAACAGACTGCCTGCCTTGCTTGGATTACTTTCAAATACTTAGTAATGCTGTAGAATTATATATTTTCTATTATTACTTTTTGACTTGACGAGTTTACGTTCGCTACTTCTACTACTATTGTCTGATCTGATTAATATACAGTGATTAACTAGAAATATATGGACTGAAAATCTTCCACACAGAGAAGTTTCTTACACTGTTTTGTTTTTAGACCCACTACACTTTAGTGGGTTGTTTTGAGACTTCGGGGATACCACGGAGATTACTTGTTTTCAGGGAAGTACAATAAATACTCAGCTGAGACGTTTAGTTTTTATTTTTCATACAAGCAGCTGCTAAGATCTTGCTAATCACCTTATGATGGAAAGTGCACAGCAAAAGCAACTCTTATGGCATGCTGGGCTAGGATCGGTGAGCAGTAAATTTCTTCTTATGTCCCTCATCAGATTTTTAAAAAGATGGACAGTCACTCCCTTTGATTACCAAAAGGTCATGTTTTGTCCCTTCTCCCTTCAAACTATTCACTTTATGTACTTACATTTGTTTCTCAGCATAGAGCAGTGTTCATAGTAGCCCAGTTTCATTCAGCATACTTCCTGGGATGTCATATGCTTTGGCTTTGTACTAAATTAACTCATTCTAGTCCTATTTTATTTATTTATTTACTTTAAGTGACAGAAAGGGAAAGATATGAAAAAAATATCTATAAAAAGGAAGTCATTGAATTGAATAGTATTACAAAACCTCAGTAGGTAGGCAATTAGACATTGGAAGTTTTAGATTTATGGAAAATGTACATTACAGCCGCAGTAATCTACAAATTTGCAGTAAATAATAAAATAAATTTTAAGAGAAAAACTCGAAAGTCTCTTTAATTTCAGCTGTAATGCAGCTAAGGGGTAGGGAAATAATGAAAATTAGGAAAGAGAAAGGTAACACTCCCAGCAGTGAAGCATCTGCATTGCACAACTTTGCATGGGTGTGTAATAAATGTACGCCACAATGCAAAGCATGATGTTTAAGTCTTGATGGCTAGAGCTAATAATTTCCATAGTTTTGATAGTAAAATCAAAAAGTTGTGATTTAAACAGGATAATACGAAAGCAGACTTGGCATATGCTCTCTGGTGGTAACATGGGAATCTCTGAATAAGTTTGGAATCAAGGACGTGGGAATTAATCTAGATTTATAAGATTAAAAAGCAGTGAGCACAGAAATAGACTGGCTTACTTTGTAATACTGATGTTTCCTATTCAGGGTTATTGGAGATATTTAAGAATATGGAGGTTGGCATAATGGTTAAGGTGTTTACCATACACACACAAGGTGCAGGGTTTGATTCTCACATGGGGTAATTGCTAAGCTTAAAAAATTGCCCATAAGGGCAGTTAGTGTAGTACTTATCTGTGAACCTATCGTCCTTTGGTAGCAGTCTCTGCACTCAGCACTTATAAGGTAGAGAATTAATAATTGTTGAAATGCCAAGTAAATAACAAGATAAACAGACTCACAAATGTACATCTACTGGCTGGTTTTAAGGACCACTAGTTCATTTGCTACATCTTTCAGAAGTGACCGGAAATGGATCTCCTTGTGAAAAGCCACACAGATATGGAGACTTGTTTAATCTTTCCCACCATCTTCTCTACTTTATACTACTCTATCTTCAATTTTCTTTTTAATTTTGTATTGAAAGTTAATCCACATTGCCCATTAAATCTTTCAGTACATTCAGTAATATATCCAAACATGTTTTAGTAGTCAGAATGCATATCAATTAATTTCTTGAGCTTGCAGCTTCATCATGTCATGTATTCTTAAAATCGATGTTTTTCCTTTCTGCATTTTGATATCTCTACAACATCTAGATAGCTGCAATGATAAGCTAAATTATATATGATCTGTCCAAAATGATTACAAATCTGAAAAATGTAGATTTATAATATAAAACAGGTTTTATTGCAAAGCTCCATACAAAAATCTATTCTTACTAAATCCAAAATACCTACCCACCACACACACAACATGCAAGGACACAAAACGTACATTTGCACGCACCTACACAGACACACACACACACACACACACACACACACACACACACACACGTTTTAATCAACTTTTGATGTTCATCAAAATGTCTTGCAATATGAAATCAGGATGTTAATGTTTAATGAACTTAAACTGCTTGCATAATTTCCTAGTCAGCTTAATCCATTAACGTTCTGTAAATGCATCTCACAATAAGAAACTGTTAAAAATTAAATAATGGAATTCAGTCACATAAAATATTCTATGTGCTTTAAACAGAGCGGTCCCCCCAAAAAGAATATATAGTAAATTCTTGTTGGCCAAAGTAATTTTTTTACTAAATTTAAAACGTCAAGCATTCAGTTTATATTCCCTGAAAAACATAACAGCAGTCTTTAACTAGATTCACAAGTGTCTGAATAACAGTGTTTCTCAACAGCTCTAAATGGCACCTTGACAATAGCAAAAACATGAAGTCCTGAAGCTCTGCATAGAAGTTTAATCCAGAAAAGCACACCAGCACATATCTGAACTGGTCAAACAGTCCATCAGTAGCCTTATGTTGAAATGACAGTCAGACATTTTTGAAACTTTGGTTGGATCTTATGGAATCCTAGAAACAAGTTCCCAAAAAGTCAGAAGAAATCCAGGTTTAATCAACAACCTCAAATGGTAACAATGAAAAATAGGCTGCAAACCCAACCAGAACATCAGCCAACGTAAACAATTCTAATGTTGACGATTCAAAGACAGCTAAGATGCTGCAGTAATCTGAACCCAAATGCTTCACCAAAGACAACATCAGGCCACCCAGAATGCTAACTGCACCTGTCAAATAATTATGCATGTTCAGGGCAGGTGGCAGCAAACTAACAGGGTTCCTTGGAGTCCACAGTCTCTTTGGACAAAAGATGCCCCAAACTAGGAGGGTTCTTAATAGTCTTCAGTCTCTTTTTACCACAGAAACCATCACCAGCAGCAAATGAGATAGATTTCACTATGGCCATCCTGCTCATAAAGTAAAAAAGCTCAGAGAGCACTGAAGCTTTTGAAGATAAAATAATCAAAGATAGCCGTAAGGTTCATCCTATGCAGCCATCTGCTGCCATTGTAGGCTACAACCACAAACTGAGGTGGAAATAACTTGTAGACTTAAAACGCTGCTCTGCTGATACTGTACCAAAAGATGAGGTCAGCTTTGTACAACAACACAGGACAGTGGTGCAGACTCTCTGCCAGTATTGCCACCTTAGTGAATGAAAGTGCTTTTCCCATTAAAGTTTAGAATGTACTGTGACACCTGGTATACTTGTATGTATAGTGAATGTTCTTGTCATATGCCCTGCCAACAGACCCAAATATTTATAATAAAGATTGGCATACAATTGTACAGTAATCTTTTAATATATATAAAATAGTTTGTTCAGAATGTGTATTAATTAGTGAATACACATGCATCCACTGCTGTATACACTGAGCTACAGGAAAAACAAGTTATAGTTTTTAAACTTAGAAATGAAGTGAAATGAACGCATCTCAAACATGGAAACTTCCTCTGGGGATTACAAAGTAAAATTAGTGCTAATTGGTTTGTGGCCGTATGGAATAACACTCATACCTTAGTAAGTGTGAGACTTTGCCAGGGTTGCCAAGCACCTCCTTACAGATGTAAAATGTTTAATGTGGTACTTTAGGAAATGAGATGAAGAATTAATTTTCTTTAACAATTGTTGACAAGAATAATGAACTGGTTAAATGAACAGGTTTAACCCCCATGGTTCCCTGTCCATCTGTTGCTTACCTCTCAGTTTCTGCATATCACCCATGATCCCATTTACATCCTTCTGGTTATCCCAGATACACAGAATTATCCTAGTGGCTGTGCTAATTTAGTCCAGAGAACAAATTCTCCATGATGGCCAAAGACCAGGAAACATCATCCTGTAACAGCCAGTCTTGAGTAGGGAGCTGCATAGGGTGACAAGTGCCAGTAGGAGTACCAGGCATTTGTTCCCATGTCCTCATACACTGCACGTCTGTCACGTCCTCCTCCATACTCTGAAACTGTACTGACAATGCTCCTTATCTCTGCTAGAAGTCATATCACAATAAGAATACTACACCTTCTCCATGGATTGGAGACTTTAGATTGGCGGTTTTACATAAGCCCACTCAGACGATCCTTCTGCCAATCTGTATTCATTCCCAGCACCCATTACTCCAGCTACACAGGTGTATACCCTAATGAAGCACTAGCCTTCTTGCTGTCCACATGATATAAAATCATGGGTACAGCAAGCAGACTTAGCTGTACACATGGTATAAAATCATAAGGGCCAATGCAGAACAATGCTAGTTTTCAATGTTACATATTATATCAGGTTGAAAATATTGTGTATATTATGCATTGCAATAATAATGTACATAGCTCAAAATTGGGGAAGCAGAGTTTGAGTTAAGTTGCATCCTGTCCCCTCTCTAAACAATTGTAAAAATAAATTTTGCAACTCAGTCCATGCAACTTTGAATGTGATAAGATTTAGTAAGAGCCAAATCTGTTTTTTAACTCTTCTTGGAATTTTTATCTGCTCCTTATAAGCTGTAAGTCTCTGCTGAGCACACCTGTAGCTTGTTACTGATACAGAATTTTGAATAATTAAGCCCTCAGTAAACAAAGACAAATATGAAGCTGGTGGCACAGAGAAAATCATTCTCAACAAACTGAAAGAAACATTATGCCAGTCCAATGCATCTTGTTAGCATTGAAGCTAAGGCTGGAAAGTCGGTACTTCTAGGTTTAAAATTATTTATGGTAAGCTACCTTGAAACTGCAAGAAATGTACCTATGGCTCCTTTCAGCCCTTACAAAAGAATGTATGCCTCATAAGCCCATTAGTTAAGAACAGCACCCTATAATTTATCATTAAATGGAAAAAAATCAATACATGCAGTTATAACAAAGCAAATAAAGTCTAAAATTGTTATCAGCTAATGGTTTTGGTTAAAATGTCTGCAGGAACAAAAAAAAAAAAACTAAACAAAACTAGGTAATAAAAAGTAATACTTGTTTATTCAATTATGATAATTAAAATGCAATAATTTTAAGAAACAACTTTTCGTCATACAGGAGTGTAATAAAAAGTCCTACTTTAATACATATAAATATAACAAAAGTGATACTACTATATTGTCCTGCCTGTCTGCGTTCACCATGTGAAACTTACATGAAATTTCACATTAATTTCATAAGACTGTTATGTTTTGTTTTCTAAATATTATCACCCATTACAATTCAAATAGTTTAAATCAAATTAAATGTTTAATTCAAAGTTTAGATCAGGTACTAGCGCAAATAAACAAACAAAAAATTATACTCAAATCAAATCAAATGACAAAGGCCATTTCACCAAATTTATTAAAACAATAAAACACTCTAGCGCCTCAGCTCAAAGAACCTTTCAAGGAGTCTATATGAGGTACCGTTTACAATTAAAAGGGAACCATTAATGAACTATTTATCGCTGTGTAATAGCTATAAACCCAAGACTGAACCTATCATCATTCAATGACTTTAAATCCTACAGTGAGCATCTATGAGAAGAAAGCTAAGCACGTTTAGTAATCTGATCTAGCAGCATCTTGGGAATGGTGATGAGTCAGGCATAGAACACCCCTCCCATGTTATATGTAATAGTGAAATGCATGTATAGACAAGACAAGGCATCTGTTACACAGTGCAAACTGCAGAACAAGGCTGGCAGATGTTCCCTTGACCACAGATGAAAGGTAAAAGAGCAGCTGCATACTAACTTTGGCAAATAATGCCAAGCTCTGCAATCAAATCCACATTTGTTAAGGTACCCCATAAACTTAGCTAATATTAATTTCCCCTATTTCCTGTTTTAAAAACAATGACTAAAACACAAATGCTGTATATCTATCATAAACAAGTCTGCTACCATTTACAAAGGTTATCAAGTAGCTTTCTTGGCTTACACAGCTGCATGTACAGGAGAACTTAAGAAAAAAATATAGAAAACTACACATTTCTTTTGACAAAGTTCAGTACTGGCAAATAAAGGGGTACAATCCTTGTCTTGGTAGCTGTTTACTTCATAAACATATCTAGACAGTCTTGGATTGGGGCAGCACATGATATGTTTGATATTTCCAGGAAAGGGTGGTAAAGTTCCTTCACCATCCTCAGAAATGGTGGTAAAGTTCCTTCACCATCCTCAGGGAAAACTATCTTCTAGCCTATTTGGTATTAGGTGAGCTTTCACATCAGTGAGAGGAGGGAGCTAGTATCAGGCACGCCAATCACACTTTGCCAGGATGTTATTTTTGTTGTGCTTCCTAACAATGTAATGACTACACACACACACACACACACACACCTGTGCATGCAGTGAAGAAAGTCTGTAAACCCCTATTTTGAAACTTTAAGCCACAAATGATTATTGTAACAATCCCTAATCCATGTTCTTTAGCAGATCATGAAACTATACACAATTCTTTTTCCTCCCTCAGAGATAGGTGAGCTGGTCATGTGATACAGAAATCTTATCCCACACACTGGTATATTGGAAGTCAGCATTTATAATCCTCCTGTTGCAGAGGGTCTGCTGTATGTAATTTTCCTGGTAAAGATGAGCATCATTTGTGTTTAGTCTTAATGCAAAACAACCATGGTATGTAGGTTCATAGGTTCATACTAGGCTATCTGCCCTAGGGCATTTGTAAGCCTAGCCAGAGTGTGTTTGGCTTTTGCCATCCATTTAAATACTATACCCTTTTTCGAGGTTTAGTTTACTGTGCCTCTGTCTAACAGTGACAAAGACGTGATACCCGGGGTAAACCTACGATCTCCCATCCACTCATCAAGATTCCTCTTGAAGAGAGTCAGTGAGGGACTCTGCCTAACCTGGACTGGGATTTTATTCCAGAGTGAAGGGAGCCTCTGGGTTATGAATCTGTCCCTCCAGCATGTCCTATTTATTTCTGTGCTGAGGTTCAAGTCCCTCAGGGTTGGACATGGCTTTATACGTCAGGCACAGATCACCTCTAAGCAGGCGGTATGCAACCGAGTAGAGCTGGAGTTTCTTTAACCGGGCAGCATATGGCATCTGTTTGAGCCCTTTGATCCTCTTGGTGAGGTACTTTTGGGGTCTTTCTAGTTGCTGCAGGTGTCTGGTAAGGTACATCCCAAAAGGGGCATTGTACTCAATTATGGGCCTGATGAGGGATGAGTAAAGAGGCACAATGACCTCCCCTGATCTAGATGTGAATCCATTCATGATTAGGTGGGCTATATAGAATGTTTTTCTAACCACTTCGGCCACGTGGTTGTCAAATGAGAGATTGCTATCAACTTGGGCCCCCAGGTCCCTAATTACTTCTTCCATACTTAATGGATTACCACCTATGTGGTAATTTGTGGACACTTTGTTTTTGCCAAAGGGGATGACTATACACTTTTTGGCGTTTAGCTTGAGGCCATGGCTCTGGCACCAGTTGTCTGTTTCTATGAGACCCTTTTGGAGGATGCTTGTGTCAGCTGGAGAGTTGATTATGGCACCCAGTTTGAAGTCATCTGCGAACTTGGTCAGTCACAGTCCTTCCATGTTTGCCTGTACCTCTGAGAAATATATACCAAACAAGAGAGGTCCCAAGACTGAGCCTTGTGGGATGCCACTTGTAACTAGTTTGGAGTCTGACATGGCTCCAGCAATTCTGACCATTTGGGTTCTGTCCTTGAGCCAGTTTGAAACCCATCTAGTGACATAGGGGTTTATATTTAAGCTGGATAGCATATCTATGATGCCCGAGTGGGGTATTGTATCGAAGGCTTTTGCGAGGTCCAGGTAGGCTGTGTGGACCACATTCTCCTCGTCAATGGCCTTGGTGACTGTTTCAAAGAAACTGACCAGGTTTAAGAGGCAGGATCTGCCCTTAACAAAGCCGAACTGGGTAGGATCCAGTGTCTGTAGGTCCCCAATATCTTTATTTATGAGTTCCATGATGATCCTTTCCATAGCTTTGCAGATCAAGCTAGTCAAGCTTATGGGGCGATAGTTTCCAGGATCCGTTGAGGCACCACCTTTGTGGAGAGGGACCACTGTTGCTGTACGCCACTCTTTGGGTACATATCCTGTAGTAAGGCTGAGATTGAACAGTAGCTTTATGTTTGGGTTCAGCTCATCTTGGAGTTCATGTAGGACGCAGCCCGGGACACCGTCTGGTCCCATTGATGCTGTGTTTTTTTGCTTTGGAGAGGGCGGTTCTTACCTGAGCATCTGAGATGTCAGGGGGGCAGCACTCTGCTGGAATAGATATTTGCACTTTTGGTGGGGAGTGGGGGGGGGGGGAGTTTGCGCGGAACCTGTCGGTCAGGATGTTGGCAATGTCTGTGGGTTCAGTGTATTTTTTGTCATTTTGGACTAATTCTGAGCATATCTGGGAATTTCCACCCAGGTTCCTAACTTAACTAAAGAAAGCTTTGTGATTATCTTTAGTGTCCTGTGCAATTCTTCTCTCGAAGCTGGCCTTAGATGATTTTATGAGTGCCTGTAGTTTTTTGCTAATACTGATCAGAGATGCCTTCCCTTTTTGTGATTTTGCTCTATCATGTAGTAACTTCCTTCTTCTATTGTATAGTTTGTTTATGGCTGGGGTCCACCAGACAGGACGCCTGCCTTTGGGGGATTGGGTCTTAGTTTTATTTGGGATTGCATGATCAATGCATTCCTGAAGGTGTTCATAGAATGCATTTATAAAGGATTCTGCGGTCTTGGCCATATTTTCCACAGGCCCAGGGGCTTTGAAGGATTCCACCTCGGTTTTCAGTAGTGTGAAGTTTGCTTTAGAGAAGTTTTTCACTGTGGTTTTCTGGGCAGGGGGTGGGGCCGTGATGTGGATATCCAGTGAGATTAATTTATGGTCTGATCTTACCAGTGAGGGATACACTTCTGGTCTGGAGCATAGAGTCCCCATGTTGGTGATGATCAGGTCCAGTATGTTTTCCCGTCTTGTGGGAGTGGTCACAAGTTGTTCCATAGCATTTGAGTTTATAAATTCTAGGAACCTTTGGGCTAGGGTGTTGGAGCTAGAGTAATGCTCCCAGTCTATGTTTGGGTAGTTGAAGTCGCCCAATATAATGGTGTTTGGAGAGACCTTCATATTTTCCAGTGTTCTCAGGAAGGCCGAGTGGGGTTCCTGGGTTTGGGAGGGTGGTCTGTAGCAGGCTATAAACTGGAAGGCAGTTTTACCCACTGTTAGTTGCACATGGATAGTCTCCGATGCTTCTTGCTGTGCCACCAACCTGGAGGTGTGGGTATCTTTGATGAATATTGATACTTCCCCTCCTTTTGTGGTTTGGTCTGAGTTTTGGGGCCGAAAAGTATGGTATGAGGTATAACCTGGTAGAGCTGGGGTGCTCTCGGGAGCCTTGAACCAGGCTTCTGTTACTGCACAGATATCGATGTTCTCCATGCTAAGGAGAGTTTCGAGTGCGTGCACCTTGAGGTTTAGACTTCTGGCGTTGAGTAGCATTACTCTTAGTTTCTTATCCCTTGTGATATCTATGGAGGTGGGTTTGTCTTTTGAGCCTGCCTGAGGCAGGTGGGCAGATGTGTGCAATCATCCTGCTGTAGATGTAGTGGTGGTATAAAAGTATACAATCCTTTTACTCTAGAACATGCTCAGTATGTAATCTTCCACTGCAGAGAGATTGTTTTATATAAAGGACCACAGTAATAGCTTTGGATCTGGAATATATAGCTGTAACAGTTTGTTTGAGCTAGGTAGGACTTCCTAATGATACTGACTACACGGTAATGATACTTGCTACATGGTAATGATACTCACTACATGGTAATGATACTCGCTACATGGTAATAAAAATGAGAATTCATTGTAAGTTAATGTGTTTGCAATTCTAATAATGGAGTCAGCTGTGACGAGAGTGTCATATATAGTGGCAGGTGGTTAGGTGATCTTGTTATACAAAGGGTGCAATAATGCACTAAGAGTGTGTGTGTGTGTGTGTGTGTGTGTGTGTGTGTGTGTGTGTGTGTGTCCGTGCATGCGCGATGGTTGGTTTTAGCATCAGAAAATAATGTGGATTAGTTCCTCTTGTAGGATATGGATATCTACTGCAGAGTCGGTGAACACACAATGTTTGCAGTCATTAGCAAAGTTGTAAGCAAGAGACTGTATATCTCAGTTTGGACAATATTGAAGTGTATACTGAAGAGGAATGAACCTAATTTCATAACACTTGGGGATGTCACTGGTGACGCGCCTTTTATATGTAAATGGGACATCAGTCCTGATTGTATGCATTTTGTCAGTGAGACACTAAGCCTATCCATTGGATTATGTACTGCTTAATATTTTTAAGTGTGTGTGTTTATCAAAAATACCAAAATTTGGAATAGAATAAAAAGCCTTAACTAGATCCAGTTATGTAGCGTGTACCGAGTGGCCATTATCCAATGTTTCAGTTACCTTTCTAGAAAAGTCCTCCAGATTTAATAGACAAGTGATTGTAGATTGATTATATCCTTATTTATACATTAAATGAAAATATGTTCCATTTTTTATGTACATTAATGCTAAGACTAATTGTTATATAATTCACAGGGTCAGTGATAGGGTCACCTTTGTGCAGGCATACCACTATGGTTGGGTAACCATTTGAAATATCTGGACCCTCTAAATTGAGTCCTGAAACACAGACACTGAATGACCAAAGAATGGACTTTCAAATACCAAGTCTGACATGCCATTTTTCAGAAAATTCCATTTTCTCTGAGGTATGCGGGTCTTGGAGTTGGTATTTATAAGTTGGGGGGGTGCAAGGGACTTGCCTCCCTGCGAAAAGAAGTTTTAAGGAGAAAATTGATTTTCAAACATTGCTATTCTCCTGTGTTTTTGAACTTTTTTTAATCTGGCGTGTCAGCACTTGGCATTTTGAGTGCTGACATTTCAATAGGGAGCCTTATAGTTGTTCACCAAGGCTTAGGCTTAGAGAAAAGGATGAATAGCTTTAAAAGTGCACTAGTGAAGTTGTGCTAGGTGGTGACCAGGAGTCAGCCTGGTATGTTTTCTTGACCACACAGAGCTGGTACTATTGGTTTTGAAGAGGGCATTTAAAACCTTTTCAGAGGTAATTTCAGAGGGAGGCAGGTGCCGAGTGATAAAGAGGGAGAAGCAGGAAGATGAAATTGGGGAGAAGTTGGAGTTAACTTTCTCTAAAAGTATTTTGGTGATATTCTTTTGTTTGGAGTATCAAGATTCAAAATATAGTTTAAGAATGTGTTATGGCTATCTTTGGAAGAAGTGTCAATAACCGGCACGTACCTAGCTTTGCAAGCTTTGAGTTTGTGCCTGGAATATAGTCAAACCTTTTTCAGGTCACTTACAGAATTAGAGAATGTGAGTTTATTCCTCAGTGTTAGAAGCCTGGTCCTTTTGTCACAACGTTTATTTATAATAGGGTTCTGACACAGAGGCTAGTTCTTAAATTTGCTATCATACTTGTGCAGGATGGGGACTAAGGCTTTGAAGCAGGAATTAAGCATATAATTTAGTGGTATAGGTGGATGCTTTTGTCATAGGATTCCAACAAGAGAGGAGCTTTTGAACTTCTTTAGGTTGTTTGAGAGTTTAGGAGGTTTGCCATGGAGGAATTACCAAATACAGTGGGATTTGATTCAGTCCCATGTTTTGTTTTTAGAGAAACAGTGATTACATGGTCATCAAACTTGATCGTGGAAGGGGTGACTTAAACTGCAGAGTAAACTGATGCAGTGCTGAAGTAAAGTAGATCAAAGAAATTTGACCCATTTTAGGAGACAGCACTACTGGGTTGAGAGAGTTGGTGGTACTAAGGTTAAGGAAACTTGGTGTGTATGTTTTATTTGTGGTGTATGCTTGTTAATTTATAGTCAAGCATTTAAAATTCAATAGGATTATTGTCATGGGTTCATTAGTTCGGAGCCTGAGTTTGTTGAAGTTGGTATCGGGGAAGGTCAGGGACATTGAAAGGGCACTATAGCTTGCAGTACTGTGGCAACTGAACCTGTATGTTGACTTTACAAGGTCTAGGAGTTCAGTCTTTTTTCTGCATTAATCACAAAACTGAGTGTAGTAAATAAACCTACTGCTCTTCAACTGTATCAGTAAGAAGGCTATTTTTCATGGTCCTAATAAATCAACACAGACAACCAAAGACATTTGATTACCTTTATTGTAATGAAAATGAATAACAAACATCAAACTTTAATGAGCCACACAAATTCTACATTGCAGCAAATAGGATAGTAAACAAAAGGGCAGTGCACCTGCTCACCCTTGGATATGCAGCATCCCCCACTTGCTCACTTATCATAGTAATCACTCAGGCAGCATCCCCACTCACCTTAATATCATCAGTTCCATAATGCCAGTCCAAGTCATCCACCATCAATTCCAAATATCCTATTGAGGGGCACAGAAGAGGGTCAAGCCAGACTCTCTTCTCCGCCCCTCAAATCACTCCAAATGGGTGGGCTGGGAGGACAACAAGACCACAGCAAAATGTGCTTACTCATACCAGTTTCCCCTACAAAACCCCTCAAGACCCACCCCTCTGCCTTACCTCACTTCCTCTCCCAACTTAATTAACTCTTTTCTACCCACTCCCTACCCGCACTACCTAACCAACCTATCTTCCTACATCCAGCTTCTCTCACTCTATTCATACCAAGGTCGTCCTGTGACAAATTTGTCTGTTCCAAACTTCACTTGCCACGGTCCTAATAAATCAACACAGATAAACAAAGACATTTGACAACCTTTATTGTAACAAAAATGAATAACAAACATCAAACTTTATTGAGCCACACAAATTCATAGTAATCATGAAGGCAGCATCCCCGCTCACCTTAATATCATCAATTCCATAATTCCATTCCAAGTCATCCACCATCAATTCCAAATATCCTACTGAGGGGGACAGAAGAGGGTCAATCCTGACCCTCTTCTCTGCCCACCAGCCCAAAGGGCTGTTCCCCCTCAGACCATACCACTTTTTAATAGATCCTCTACCTTTATGTCCAGGTTAAGATTAAATAAATCAAGTCCAAATTCATTGAGATGAACTCCATCCGACCTATACCATACAGGGTCCCTGCTTTCAAACTCCACATGCTGTATCATATGCACCTCAATGTCCTTCAAATATTTCACCAACGTAAAATTAACATACCTCTGAGCCCTCTCCACTGCCACAAAATTCCTTGCCTCTCTCCACACCAACCGGGGAATAATCTCAGACCATATTAAAACCAAAGACGGATATATCCTCCTCAATGCTAACACATCCTCACATATGTGATGTACCAACTGCCTTTTTGGAACCTTACCTAAATCATTCCCCTCAAATGAATAAACAACTGCGGCAACCCCCATTGACTTTGTAACCCAATAAATACCTGCAATATCCTGCTCCACATCAACCCTCTAACACCATGCCAGATGACCTTCCATCCAAAACAGTCCACCCCCAAATTCATTCCATTGCGTCTAATTGCTGCAAGCCTAGCTGCCAAAAAGATGAAAGAATGCCCCAAGATGTTGATCCTTCTGCTATGTAAAAAAACTGTAAACAAATCCTACCACAAAGCTACTTAATATAAGACAAAAAGGCATTGGTGAACCACCTTCCTACCCTCTTGATGACGAACTTCCTTCCTTCGCTAAGTCTGATTCCCTACCCATCCTAAAAGAATGAGAAGAAAATTTATCCCCTTCTAAAGCAACACTACAAAGACCCCTCCTCATCATCAAATTCAATTGCTCACCCATCAAGCCTTTACCACCTACTGAAGTAAAAATCAAACCTTGCACTCTACCCCTCTGAACCACCCACAATCTCTTCCCCCACACCACAGGATATCTCCAACTTACCTCAGTCACTTCCAATACCATCAGGGCCCCATGTCTCTCCTGATCTGTCTTTTAAGACCGCAGCTGAATGTGCACCACGCTAGGTGACATCAACACATCCTCCCATAGTAATGAACCCAGTAACTCAGACACTCTAAATGCCCCACAATACATCCACATGCAGACCGTGTTCCACACTACATACTCCTCCAAGGATCCACACACCTTACCTAAACCCTGTAGCAACCTGTTTAAGATCTCCTTCATTACCGACCATCTCCTATCTACGACCCCACCTTCAACTCTGCCCCAACCCTTTAATACTCGACTCACCACGCAGGACCTAGTCCAATCCTGCAGTCCGGCCAAACAAGTAAAAGCAGCAATGGCTGCCACCACCACCCTCACCGTCCTAACTGCCCTTCCCTGTTCCCTCAACATGGCCAAGTAATGCAACAACAAAACCTCTGACCACTCACACTCCTCATCCGGTAACTGCCTCAAGAACTGGTCAAAATGAAATAATGCCATACCGTAAGCTCTTTTCGTAGAGACAGCCCATGACTGCTGCACCAACCTGCCAATTACTATGGACCAGTCTGCCAAATGTCCTCCAGAATGATTGCTGGATGCAAAGCTGCTGTTGAGGCCACCTGCCAAAACCTGCAAAACTGAAAATGAGACAAGCTATCAGCTATCTCATTCTTAACCCCAGGCACATGCAATGCTGTGAAGGAAATGTTAATCATCAAACTTTGCAATACCAGTTTCCTGAGAACAAGTAACAAACGAGGAGATTTAGCCATCATAACCTGCAGCACCCTCACCACTGCAGTATTGTCTAAATAAAACACCACCCTCCTACCTTGTAAACTATCCTGCCAAACCACTGAAGCTGCCCAAATCGGCATTAATTCCAAAAAGGTGACATCCTGATGTTCTTCATGTTTCACTGTTGCAGTCATCACACTTGGGTTATCCTGCCAGGGGTAGCCCTCAGTCGGCCCAAATACCAGAGGCTTAGTATTTCTGCATCGGTTGCTGTCACTCCAGGACTGATATCAGGTCATCAGTGGTATAAAAACAGGCAACCAACGCCATTTCATCAGTCTTTCTTGCTGAGGAGCCTGAAGCAGAAGCAGTTCGCACAAGTGCCAGTCGGCCGCTACCTGAGTTTTCATTTCTGAAATTAAAGTTGAAGTCTTCTAAAGCTAAGTACCCTGTTGGGGATCCTTTTTTCTTGCTCTAACCGATGTCAGAAAAAGTTAACAATTGTCTTGCCTGTGGAAAGCAAATACCACACTGAGATTTCCATTCTTACTCCGTCATCTGTTTAGACCCAGACCACGACGTCCATCGCTGTCAGTTTTGTGCTTTGTTCAATGCCAGAACTATACATTGTCAGGCCCTTATCGTAGCTAAATACTTTTGCTCCCAATCTCCGTATTCGAAAATGGCTTTGGTAAGCCATCTGACTACCGATCTTCTGAAAAAAATGTAAGGATAATGACAGAGACAGACTGCACAGGTCCAAAACTGCCGACAATGCTTCCGTTAAGCTAGTCGCCAGTTCGCTGGTACTTAGTGAGGCACTTTCGCAGCTCCTGATGCCCACTTCTATGGATTCATAGGCCACTACCGAGTCCCGTTTGGAGTCCGGTTTGCCGTGAGACTCCTCTTTGACTACGGAACCTACAGATGTCTCTACCTTGGATGGGTCCAGAGCCGCTGTGCAGGCACTGGCTCCTGACGAAGTTCATAACAACTATCTCCTATTGTTCCACCCAGTCTGACTGCCAAAATAAAATCCTATTAAACTGTTCCAAAAATTTCACCCACAACTGTAAATCCTCTTGCACTAGCTTAGTGACCCACACTATGTGTTGCTTACTTCTCCATCCTTTCAAAAAAATGTTACAGACAAGCAAAACGTGAGCCCTGGATGCACAGCCCTACAAGCGAAATTCATCAAACGTAACAATTCCATAACCTCTCGCACCTGAACCTTGGACTTGGACTTTACTCAACAGATTTTCTCCTGCAGCCGAACCAACTTGTCCTGCTGTAAACAAAACAGACCTTGTCCTGCATCTACTGTCAAGCCCAAAAAATCCAACACTTTCACAGGGTTCTCTCATGCAAAGCTGGCTGCGCCTTATCTCGACCATCACCCACCAACAAAAAATCATCTAAATAGTGAACTGTTTGCTGATCCTACACCCTCTGCTGCCAAATCCAATGGAGTGCTGAACTAAACTTTTCAAAAGTGGAAACTGCCACTGCACATGCCATAAGCATGGCAGTATCAAAATAAAATATATCCCCAACCACCATGCCCAACAAAGGCCAATCCTCCTCCCGCACCAGCAACAAATGAAAAGATGACTCAGTATCTACTTTAACTAACCAAGGATCCTCAAAACTCCTAATAATTCTGACCGCATCATCTAATGATGAATATGTGACTTTAACCTCTGCACTGGGTATGAAGTCATTCACAGACTTACCCCCAGGGTATGGCAAATGATGAATCAAACGAAATTCACCTTGCTTTTTCTTAGGAACCAAACCTAATGGTGACACTTTAAAATTAGAAAACCGAGGACAACTAAATGGACCCAACAATCTCCATGCCTGACACTCCTTGTCAACCAACTCCTGTAAAATCCCTTCCCTCCCTTCTACAGACTTCAAGCTTTTTCTCACCATACCGACCTGACCAACGTGGACTGAATTGAAAAATCCCTTGAAAAACCCTCAGTCAATTCCCCTGCCACACTTGGCAGTGGATAATGGGCCAGGAACAACTCCCAAATCTGGACCTTAATAGGAGAATGAGTCCACTGGTCGCCCCCCAACTCCATGAAAGGACACCTCTTTGCCCCCGAAAATTACCCAGGCCTCGCCCACCTACCCAAGCTAGGCGAGAACTAACCCAACCTCTAGGACCCACAGAATAAGATGTCTGCCCCCAGCAGGGCCCCCACCCCCCCACATAATGTAGCAGCATGAGCTCCCATAGTAGAGCAAATATGGGAAAATGTACAACCTACCCAAGAACCCTTCCCTGCATTAAATGCCCAACATATCCCAGCACCCCCTTCCAATGGCTGAGCCAATCTACTGCTCCCTGCACCAGTGCTCATCATGGTAGAAAGCCAAATGTCTGGGTGTCTAACCTCTCACCACATGGATTTATCCACCACTTTCCGCATATGAAACTTCTGATCATACCAAAACCATGCATAGCCTGGCCGCAGCCTCTGTGCTTCCTCTCATAGTCAAAAAATAGGCCAAAAGTGGAAGAGTCAGCAAAGTATCCCTCTCCAACCAAACCACCATGTAGTATATAAAACCAACTATCCAGTTATCCCATGACCTGGGCCTAAACCTACCTACCCGTCTGTGACCTATGGCCACCAATGCCACCAAAAGGTCCTTCCCATTAGCCGACTCTGCCTCTGTCAACCGTTGAACCCCATCAGCCTCAAGCAATTCGGAAATATAAACAAATTCCACTTTGAATTCCACTTTCCAAATCTTCTCCTTCACCACCAAAGATATGTGGAGAGTCAAAACAATCGGAGCCCCTTCCTGATGTAAGGCCTGCATCACCAACCAATCCCCTGGCCATGACCCAAAATTAGACCCCACAACATCCAAGTCAGACCCCGAATCCGGATCAAGCAATGATGGAGTATTATCAAAAAAACCCTCACAATAAACCAATGCCTCTAAACCCCTACCCGCTAGCTCACCTTGGACCCCCTCACTGCACCCTGGTGCCCCTCCCGTAGCTGCTGCTATCTCCTCACGCCCCATCAGACCTGATAAAGAATTACCTGCAGAAGACGAAGGGGTCACCACCGACATCCTACAATCCATTGCCACATCCTCCGATGCTGACTGTCTGGCTTTCTTCGTCCTTGACCCCCGGGTTGCAGCCACCGTCTGCCTCCTGCTCCTGAGCACTAGTTGATGGAACATCAGTAGAAATGTCCTTGAAGACGTCTTCAGCCTGCGCCACAGTACTGGCCCACCTCTGTCTCAACCCTTCAACCATGATAACCTAAAGAAACAAAAGAGAAATTGTTGTTAAAACAACCCTTAAGGAAATGCTTGCTAGCACCAATCAGTACCTGCAAGACAAATCAGTACCAATAGATAAGTGCTCATCACAGCTAAGCAACAACCACAGCTGTACCTGTCTCCAATCTTTCCACCCGTCAATAACACTACTCCTCTCCCTAAAATCCCAGTGAATACTAGGAATAACAATTGTTACTCTTCCCCCCATGCATCTCCTTCAAACTATTCCCTTGGAGGGGAAAAAAAAACTTAAATAACTGGCCCTGTCAGTGATTGAACCCAGGACCCTTCATACTATAGTCAAACATCATACCACTAAGCCATCTGGTATATGAAACCAGGGCACTCTTACCATATAGTAAGATGGTCATCACGTGGTCCTCTGGGATTCCAAAACAACTCCAAAACTGCAACGACTAGGCTCTTATCTCGCTGTATTTTAAACACACACACACACATATATATATATATATATATATATATATATATATATATCTGTATATATATATCTGTATATATATGTATATATATATATATATATATATATGTATATACTTTTTTTTAATCTCTCCTCATCATCCTCTTCTTTTGGCTGTTCCCATTAGGGGTCGTCACAGCAGATCATCTGTTTTCATTTCTTCCTGTCCTCTGCATCTTGCTCTGTCACACCAACCACCTGCATGGCCTCTCTCACCACATCCATAAACCTTATCTTAGGCCTTCCTCTTTTCCTGTTACCTGGTAGCTTCATCCTTAGCACCTTTTCCCAGTATACTCAGCATCCCTCCTCAGCATATGTCCAAACCAATGTAATCTTGCCTCTCTGGCTTTGTCTCCAAACCTTTCAACCTGGGCTGACCCTCTAATATACTTATTCCTAATCCTGTCCACTGTCGTCACACCCAGTCTTAACATATTTAACTCTGCCACATCCAGCTCTAACACCTGCCTTTTTGTCAGTGCCACTGTCTCCAACCCATATAACATAGCTGGTCTCACTACCCTCTTGTAGACCTTCCCGTTCACTCTTACTGGTACTCGTCTTTCAGAAATCACTCCTGACACTCTTCTCCACCCACTCCATCCTGCCTGTACTCTCTTCTTCACCCCTCTTCCATACTCACCATTACTCTGAACTATTGATTCCAAGTATTTAAACTCATCCGCCTACACCACCTCTACTCCTTGCATCCTCACCATTCCTCTATCCTCCCTCTCATTCACACACATATATTCTGTCTTAGTCCTGCTGACCTTCATTCATCTTCTCTCTAGAGCATATCTCCACCTCTCCAGGGTCTCCTCCATCTTTTCCCTACTCTCACTGCAGATCACAATGTGATCTGCAAATATAGTCCATGGGGACTCCTGTCTGATCTCGTCTGTCAACCTGTCCATCACCATTGCAAATAAGAAATGGCTCAGAGCTGATCCTTGATGTGATCCCACCTTCACCTTAAATGCATCCATCACTCCCACCGCAGACCTCACCACTGTCACACTACCCTTGTACATATCCTGTACCACTCTTACATACTTCTCTGACACTCCTGACTTCCTCATACAATACCACAACTCCTCTCTAGGCACCCTGTCATATGCTTTCTCTAAGTCTACAAAAACACAATGCAACTCCTTCTGACCTTCTCTGTACTTCTCCATCAACAATCTCAGAGCAAACATCGCATCTGTAGTGCTCTTTCCTGGCATCAAACCATACTGCTGATCACTAATCATCACGTCCTTTCTTAACCTAGCTTCCACTACTCTTTCCCATAACTTCATGCTGTGACTGATCAATTTAATCCCTCTGTAGTTACTACAGCTCTGCACATCACCCTTATTCTTAAAAATCAGTACCAAAACACTTCTTCTCCATTCCTCAGGCATCCTCTCACTTTCCAAGATTTCATTAAACAATCTGGTTAAAAACTCCACTGCCATTTCACGTAAACACCTCCATGCTTCCACAGGTATGTCATCTGGACCAACAGCCTTTCCATTCTTCATCCTCTTCATTGCTGTCCTTACTTCCTCCTTGCTAATCCATTGCACTTCCTGATTCGCTATGCCCATGTCATCCAGCCTTCTCTCCCTCTCATTCTCTTCATTCATCAACCCCTCAAAGTACTCTTTCCATCTGCTCAACACACTCTCCTCACTTGTGAGTATGTTTCCCTCATTATCCTTTATCACTTTTACCTGCTGCACATCTTTCCTAGCTCGGTCCCTCTGTCTAGCCAATCGGTACAGGTCCTTTTCTCCCTCCTTATTGTCCAACCTTTCATACAACTCTTCATATGCCTTATCCTTAGCCTTCGCTACCTCTCTCTTTGCCATGCACCTCATCTCCTTATACTCCTGTCTACTTTCTTCATCTCTCTGACAATCCCACTTCTTCTTTGCCAGCCTCTTTCTCTGTATACTCTCCTGTACTTCCTCATTCCACCACCATGTCTCCTTGTCATCCTTCCTCTGTCCAGATGTGATACCAAGCACCTTTCTAGCTGTCTCCCTTACTAGCTCTGCTGTAGTTACCCAGCTATTTGGTAACTCTTTACTGCCACCCAGTGCCTGTCTTAACTCTTCCCTGAACTTCACCTAACAATTGCCCTTTTTCAATTTCCACCATTTGATCCTTGGTGCTGCCGTCACACTCCTCCTCCTCTTCTTCATCACCAATGTCATCCTACAAACCACCATCCTATGCTGCCTAACTACACTTTTCCCCGGTCACCACTTTACAGTCTCCAATCTCCTTCAAACTGGCCCTCCTACATAAGATATAATCCATATGTGTGCATCTTCCTCCACTCTCGTATGTCACCCTATGTTCCTCCCTCTTGTTAAAATACGTATTCACCACAGCCATGTCCATCCTTTTTGCAAAATCCACTACCATCTGACCTTCTGCATTCCTTTGCTGAACACCATATCTACCCATCACTTCCTCATCCCCTCTGTTCCCTTCACTGGCATGCCCATCGAAATCTGCTCCAATCACCACTCTCTCACCCTTGAGTACAGTCATCACCACTTCATCCAACTCGCTCCAAAATTTTTCTTTCTCATCCATCACACACCCAACTTGTGGAGCATATGCACTAAAACATTCATCATTACACCATCAGTTTCCAGCTTCATAAACATCACTCTATCCGACACTCTTTCACCTCCAAAACACTCTTAGCATACTCTTCCTTCATGATAACTCCTACACCATTTCTCCTCCCATCCACACCATGATAAAACAATTTGAAGTTACCTCCGATACACCTAGACTTACTCCCCTTCCATCTGGTCTCTTGCACACACAATATACCAACCTTTCTTCTGTCCATCATATCAGCTAGCTCTCTCCCTACACCAGTCATACTACCAACATTCAAAGTTCCGACCTTCACTACCACGGTCCTAGCCTTTCTCCTCTCTTCCTGCCTTCGGCCATGCCTTCCCCCTCTTCTCCTCCTTCGGCCAACAGTAGCCCATTTTCCTCCAGCACCCTGCTGGCTAACAGTACTGGTGGCGGTCTTTGTTAACCCAGACCTCGACCGATCCGGTATGTAAATATTTACTGCTGTCTGCATGAATGATTTGGCAAAGTTTTACGCTGGATGCCCTTCCTCACACAACCCTCCCCATTAATCCGGGCTTGGGACTGGCACAAAGAAATGCAATGGCTTGTGCATAATCTCTTCTAATGATTATAATGCCTCCAAAAGACAACGGCATTACTCAAATGCTAGTGGTAACGTACCTGTGTGACCCAACATGTCGCAGATGAAAATCCCTAGCACAAAATGTCAGAACCTCCCTCTCCCGAAGCCATCATCGCCACACACCAGTAAGCATGTGGAGGAACAAAGACTCCAGGGCAACAGCACTGAACCAAGCGACAGACAAGCACATCACTTTATTTATTATTCCCCCTTTTTCTTCCTTTTTTTTTTTTAATTAATTAATTTATTTATTTTAACATTTGTTGGTCAGGAACGTCCAACTAAGCCTTAGCCAATTTTCAGTGGAGGCCTGGGAGGCGGAGCGAGATGATAATAATGCCAAGACCAGAAGCTGGAATGCCACACTATCCTCCTATACCAACATGCACCCATACAGAGATTTATTTTCAATACAAGCAGTGGTACTAATTTCAAGAAGCTGGTTGAAGTGCACAGTACACAAATACAAAAGACATTTGCATGTAATAAAACAGCGTGAACCAATGAAAGGAAGTGCACTGTCATAATCCATCTTACTGTTCTTTTTTTTTTTTTTTTTTTTTTTTAATTTTATTTTACCGAATTCACCAACTGACTTGCATCCGCCCTAGCGGCACTCCACATGCACGAACCAGCTGTTAACGGGCCCCTGTCAGCCCGTGACTCACCACTAACCACCACCGAAAGCGATCCATGTTAAGTAATCAAAATAAAGGGAAAAAACAACTTTAGTAAGGGAAATAACCACTTTCTTAAAACAAAGCAATCACCTGGCCAATCCTCCTCCTGCACCAGACCATATTCCAAATACTGGTCCTGCCAGGGTTAGGTTTAACCAACAACAACCCATGAAAACCACTCCATAAAAAACGACGTCACCACAGCACTCCATCAACCCCAATTCAAGACCACCCACCTCAAACCGACACCGCAATACCAAACACCCCATGAAATGCTGAAACGGCCACAACCTGCTGCTAAACACCTACCATGGTAGAAGAAACCACAACCTGCCCACAACTGTAACCACGCGGCTGTGACTAACTGCATCCATACCTTTTATAATATCTATAATATGGTACCCAGCCCCATTGTAAAAAAAAAAAAAAAAAAAAACTGTATAAAGCGACATGTATACCCTACCGTATAGCATAAAAACTGAACTCACCTTATTGACTTCTACTACCCAAAGCCTACCTTACTCACACCTCAGGTCGTTTGTAACGTGATCTTGCTTCACAACAAGACCACACCAAAATGTGCTTACTCATACCAGTTTCCCATACAAAACCCCTTAAGACCCACCCCTATGCCTTACCTCACTTCATCTGCCAACTCCCAACTTAATTAACTCTTTCCTACCCACTCCCTACCTAACCTACCTATCTTCCTACATCCACCCCCCCACTCTATTCATTCCAAGGTCGTCCCGTGACAAATCTGTCTGTTCCAAACTTCACTTCCTCCTAATTAATTAGTTTTCAATCTCCTCTCTGCACATAACTGATTTCTTTCAACTTAGCTTGGAGGAGAAGTACAGAACCCAGTACAAAACATATGTAGACCTTAGTCTGAAGCATGCTGGAGGACTGAATGAGTACTGAATCAATTTTCATAGCTCATAGTCTATAGGACATGTTGACAGTTTATGTATCGCTGCCCATGAAGACAGAGATTGTACTAGACTTTGCAGCCACACACAAAAATGCTTGGAATAGCCCCAGAGGGGTGCTAATAGCAGATGTAAACCAGAACACATGAAATGGCATTATGTCTTTAAAGTTTCATAGTACAGTAACATGAATAATGTTTCCCGTCATTCACTTGTCTTTGATTTGACCCCTGCCATTCTCCTATAGTGTTGCTATTTTTCCTCTAAATGCATTACAACTATGTCACTTGTCATTTGTACTCAGTATGAGCCTACAATGCCATTTTTATAATGCATTGGATTTACTACCCGTTGTGTCACATACCTCCCTGGGCGCTGATGCTGCTAGGCTTTAGGCTTTCGCTTTGGCCCCATAGTGTATTGTGATTGCTGTAGAGAGGTATATTTACTTCCTGTGACACAATACACTGGTAGATATCAAGTACATCCCTACACAACAGTTTGTTGTCATGATTTAGATGTTTCACATGGAAAACATTCACAGTTCTATAACAGATATATATTTGACTGTGATCCTGATTTGGGAAGAGCAAAGTGTAAGGTAACAGACATTACCACAGAATCTGAGAACAGACGTGCATAATATGTTAACGTATAGACTAAAGTGAGACAATGCATTGTTATAATTTGTAGTATTTTGACTTTAGATCCCAAATCAGATATTGGCATAGTGGTTAAGGTATTCACCTCACAGACAAAGGGTGCATAGTTTGACTCCCACATGGAGTGGGTGGGTTTGGTGTAATGGCTAAGGTGTCTATCTCTCATGCCAGAGGTACAGGTAATTTGGCTATGTTTAAAAGGGCCCAAAAGGGCAGCTAGCCTGGTATTTAGCCATGAACAAAAGTGCTGTCATGTGCTGATGGCATTTATTCCGATTCGAGGATTGAGCTGAGCCAAGTACTTAGCTATGAACCCATGAACACAAGTGCTGATGGCATTTATTCAGATTCAGGGATTGAGCTGAGCCTAGTACTTAGCTATGAACCCATGAACACAAGTGCTGATGGCATTTATTCAGATTCAGGGATTGAGCTGAGCCTAGTATTTAGCTATGAACCCATGAACACAAGCGCTGATGGCATTTATTGACATTAAAGGATTGAGCTGATGCCTGAGCCTAGTATTTAGCTATGAACCCATGAACGCAAGTGCCGATGGCATTTATTCTGATTCAGGGATTGAGATGGCTTCATAACATGTCTGGACACAGCATGTATTTTTCTGTGCTCCCTTCTAAACAATGTGTCTGGTAGCATAGGCTAGGCATAACTTCTAACCAGCAATATGCCTGAAGCTGTTGTCACTAGATTTAGTTTTTGTCTGTTTTTCTATTAGCTTTGTTGGAGTATAAAATTACACTGAAATCTTAATCCTTCTTTTATTAACTCCATAGTAACAAGCATTTATTTGCAGTGCATTTTCACTGCATTTAGATGCTTACAATGGTATATTCCCACTTGCTGTGACATGCAACCAGGTCCTCCTTAATCAACTCTCTAACGTTTTTTTACTACACTGTCAGCAGAAGCAGCAGTAATTTTAAGCTGTAACATTTTAAACTAGAGATTTTGGGGAGGAAAGGAATGACCTGAAGTCGTTTATATTTGTACTGTAATGGCTTCTTCACAGAAATAACACTTGATTTTTACAGGTGGTTACTGAGGAAGCATAGACCACTTTATTTTTTCTGTTTGGGTGATGCAGGAGCTAGATCTGTGCAAAGCCTGCCATATTTACCATTCTGAATAGTTAAAAAATATTAAACGCTGTGCCACTAAGTAGGTTTGGACTCTTGCCTGTAAGGTTCTCCCAAATCTGTGTTGCTGTTTTACATGAAAATCAAATGATGGTTTTCATTTTTTCATCAATGTTTTGACTTTGTAAACTGCTTCTTTAACTAAATCTTGTACCATATTATTGCATCTCTTAATATGTGTGTTTTTTTATCTTATCCTTGTATCTGTAAATGTTTGGTTCATTTCTTATATAATATAACCCTATTCATCCGAGCTGTACATGCAAATGGACAGATTGAGACAGTGCACTATCCAAGTAAATGAAATAAAATAAATGATAATAGCATTTATCTGAACAGTGACTGTATTATGTGTCATAACCTATTGTCATTTACTTTGTGACCTTAAGCAGTTCCTATGGCCCTTAGAACTTCCACTTTCCCATATGGGCACATACATTTGGCTTTCTCCTAAAATGAGGAAAAATATCCAGGTGGAACAATGCTGTAGGTAATTAACATTTATGGAGTGATGGTAGCTAATATTCAAAAAATTGTACATCACTTGGACAGAGCAGGGCTAGCCACCCAGTGGTGTGAACACTAGCTCAAGATGATTGTCACTGTTTATGTGACACCTTGACCACATGTGCAAAAATTGGAAAACGGGGATGTGGATGGATGGATGAATGAATGGATTGCACAGAGTGATCATCATGCTTATTGTAAATCCAGATGGCTCACAGAAATAAGTGCAGGGAGCTGTAGCTATTAAAAACAAAAGTTACATTTATCGTGTTGTGTGCTCTGCTAAGCAGAAAAGACAAACACAGCTGTCAACATGGTAAAAGGAACATAAAGCAAAGTATCAAAATCTTTAAATATTTCAAACTCGCCACCAGGACATCAGGAGTCTGCAAATGACCTGACCTGAGCAGGACTCATTTACACTCCTGACTCCTAAAAAGAAAGAAAAAACCTAAAAATTGCGCACAAACTGCATTCAATCTGGTACACTGTCCATCGCCACATACAAGTCCAATGCATTTTGTGTACATTAGGAAGATGATATCCCTAGCTGTTGAAGATAGAGAATAAAGAGTACACAAACAAGATGTTTGTATAAACAGTACCCTTATTTATCACAGTAAACAGTTTTTTTTGGTTAAATAATGGCACTGCCTAATAGCAATAATGCAGTCTTATGCATGGACAATGCAGAATTTACCCAAGTCTGGCTTTAGTTGATCAATTTTGGCTCCACCCTTATGATCAAACCACTCCAATGTATGGATAAATCAAACATTACCCACACCCCGATAAGGATTATTGCTTACTCATGAACAAGTAAAATAAAATATTTCTAAGCTAAAAACACAGCATCAATGGGACCAGACGGTGTCCTGGGCTGCATCTTACATGAGCTCCAAGAAGAACTAAACCCTCATATAAAGTCACTGTTCAATCTCAGCCTTACTACAGGATATGTTCCCAAGGAATGGCGTACAGCAACAGTGGTCCCACTCCACAAAGGTGGTGCCACAACAGACCCCAGAAACTATCGCCCTATAATCCTGACTAGCCTGGTCTGCAAAGCTATGGAACGTATCATCATGGAAATCATAAACAAAGACATTGGGAACCTCCAGACACTGGATCCTACCCAATTCGGCTTTGTTAAGGGCAGATCTTGCCTCTTGAACCTGGTTTACTTCTTTGAAACAGTTACCAAAGCCATAGATGAAGGGAAGGTAGTCCACACAGCCTACCTGGACCTCGCAAAGGCCTTTGACACAATACCCCACTCGGGCATCATAAATAAGCTCACCAGCTTAAATATCAACCCCTATGTCACAAGATGGGTTGCACACTGGCTCAGGGATAGAACCAACATGGTCAGAATAGCAGGTGCCATGTCAGACTCTAAACCAGTTACAAGTGGTGTCCCACAAGGCTCAGTCCTGGGACCTCTCTTGTTCGGTGTATATTTCTCCGAGGTACAGGCTAACACGGGTGGACTATGGCTGACCAAGTTCACATATGACTGCAAACTGGGTGCTATAATCGACTCTCCGACTGACACAAGCATCCTCCAAAAGGGTCTCACAGAGATGGATAACTGGTGCCAGAGCCACGGCCTAAAGCTAAATGCCAAAAAGTGCATAGTCATCCCCTTTGGAAAAAACAAAGTGCCCACAAATTACCACATAGGTGGTAATCCATTAAGTACGGAAGAAGTAATAAGGGACTTGGAGACCCAAGTAGATAGCAATCTCTCCTTTGACAATCACGTTGCCAAAGTGGTTAGAAAGACCTTCTAAATAGTCCACATTATCATGAAAGGGTTCACATCTAGATCGAGAGGTCATTGTGCCCCTCTACTCATCACTTATGAGGCCCATAATTGAGTACAATGCCCCGTTTGGGATGTACCTTACCCGACACCTTCAGCAACTGGAAAGACCCCAGAAGTATCTCACCAAGAGGATCAAGGGGCTCAAACAGGTGCCCTATGCAGTTCGGCTAAAGAAACTCCAGCTCTACTCAGTTGCGTACCGCCTACTCAGAGGCAATCTGTGTCTGACGTATAAAGCCATGTCCAACCCAGAATTAATGGACATGCTTCACCTCACGAAATCTAAATCTCTTAGAGCTACACGCTCCAGGGACCTGAACCTCAGCACAGACATAAATAGGACATGCTGGAGGGACAGATTCATATCCCAGAGGCTCCCCTCACTCTGGAATAATATCCCAATCCATGTCAGGCAGAGCCCCTCACTGACCCTCTTCAAGAGAAATCTTGACAAATGGATGGGAGATCGTAAGTTTACCCCTGGGATCTTTTCTGTGTCGCTGCTTGACAGAGGTACAGTAAACAAACCTTAAAAGGGCTACCTTCTGTGACCTACTGTACAGAAGCACAGTCAACTAATCTAAAAGGGTCCACAAAGTAAACACAAAGTCCATAAACTGCAAAGTTGAGGCTTCAGAACAGAAACTTCAGCTTAGTAAAAAGATGCTCCAAAACAGCAACTTCAGCTTAGAATAATATATATACATATATACCAATAGATTGTGTTGCAGCCTAGTGGAATCCAAATCTTTCTTTAGTCGTTGGAGACTTTGAGTATATATTATTCTAAGCTGAAGTTGCTGTTTTGGAACATCTTTTTACTAAGCTGAAGTTGCTGTTCTGAAGCCTCACCTTTGCAGTTTATGGACTTTGTGTTTACTTTGTGGATACTTTGGAATACTTTTATGCAAAGGTGCCTGGAACATTGGGTGGTTTGCAACATTAATCTAAAAGGGTGGCGAAAGCCAAACATACTCTGGCTAGGCTTATAAATGCACTAGGGCAGATAGCCTAGTATCAACCTATGAACCAATGAATCTATTGTAGCATAGAGAGCAGACATTCATGAAAGCTACATGGTTTCTTTTAACATTTTGTGTACTATAACATTTTCTTATTTACTGTTTATTTGCATTCATTAGGCAGTAAGTGACAGACTGACATGGAGCATGTGTGTGTGTGTGTGTGTGTGTGTGTGTGTGTGTGTGTGTGTGTGTGTGTGTGTGCGTTTGCATACACTTGTACAAACACACATTTATATACGTTATATGTGATATAATGTCATGTCTCATTTCCATGTTGCTGGCAACATAAGAGGACAACTATGACAGGATTAGGAGTAGAATTAAGAGGATACACGTGATTATGTGCATGCTTTGCACTTTTATTAACTGTGACTCCACATTTAATAGTAATTATTTTCTTCAGTCGTTGTCTGAGGTAATATTTCATTTGCAGTGCTGGGGAAAATACAATCTTCCACCGTTGTATTTCACTGGCAGAAATGGAGGAAATTAATTATGTATAGAGTTTGATATAACAGCTGTAGAAAGCGACTTGAACAAGGTTCTGGAGTGTCTTTTATGTCAACAGTCTGGTTGGCAGAACTTTAGGAAGAAATGCCATTTGTAAAGTGCAAAATAATTTTGTACATCCAACTTGTATCAGTAGTTAAAGCACATCTGATCGCATTCAAAACTGGTAACTGGTGACAAAAACTAAATAAATAAAATGTATAATAAAGAAAGGAGTGAGCTGGATGTGACGTATAACAGCAGTAGTAGTAATACATTGTAGCAGTGGTGACCACAGTATCCCATAATAGGACCATTAAAGAGGCTATTACAACTGCTGCCTTGCTAATGAGGTTGGAAGTGTGATACAGAATATGAGACAGTAGCTTCCTTTATTTTGTGAAGTTCTGCATATATTTAGGATTTCCAAAGGCAGACTTGTATGACAAAAGGCCTTTTTGGTCCTAGCAAAAGGGACAGTGTACTGTGAAATGATGTGAATAACAGCGTGATACTGACGCTTCCTGACAAATTTAATGGCACCCAGCTGCCTGACCCCAGTTGGAGGGTCACAGTGCAAGCAGGGCACAAAATCTGAAAGATGGACGTGTCAATAAGAAGTTTTTAACAAAAGTAAAATGGATTGCATTATAATTCTTTAAAGGTGTGTGTGTGTGTGTGTGTGTGTGTGTGTGTGTGTGTGTGTGTGTGTGTCTGTGTCTGTCTGTGGGGTTGTGCACATGTGTATGTACATTTTTGGGTGTATGGTAGATAACATGAGGTTTCCTTCCAAGTGACCTACTTAAATAATGTCTATCTTGTCACTGAATGATGATAATGTATGCATCACACTAACAGCTGGCCACTCCATTTACTTTAGTTTAAAAAGATGGATTCCTTGGCAGAATTCCAAGTGAAGAAACAAGTTTGTGTTGACATTTTACCATAAAATGCACCACCCACTCACTGCAGAAGCCGCAGTGAGTAAAACGTTGAAATAACTACAGTTTGATTTAGAAACCAGTATTTGCATTTGACGGGTTTCACTGTTTGTGCTAGTCTGAGAGGGAGCAAAAGTAAAGAAAGAAATATTCTCCTTTGTAATGGTCGCAGTGCTGTACCTGAATGTCTTAGGAAGAACATTTTCCCATTATTTCCTTACTGTATAGATTAATCGTGTAACCCATGATTTCTTTTTCTTTGGCATACAGTACTTTAAAGGAATTTAGCCAAAATAAGGAACTGTAATATCCAGCCAGTAAATAAAATAAGTCCATTCACAGACACTGCAGTGTACAAGACATACAGAGGATCTTTTCTTATGGCTGCAGGTGCTGCAATGTAACTGTACCATTACTCAGGCTTTTAGGCTCAACAACCAGGGCTGAGCTGCACTGCCATCTGCTGCAGTAGGAAACTGACATGAGGAATATAAACAAGGTATACTCTTCATTTTTGAGGTGATGGGGCTGATCAAACAGACATCATTCTTTCTTCTGATGAGGGATTGCTGAAATTTTCCACTTAGTGTTTGTCAAGTCTGGATGCAGCTGTGAAAGATGTAGAGTGTGTGTGTGTGTGTGTGTGTGTGTGTGTGTGTGTGTGTGTGTGTGTGTGTTGTATGTTTGTGTGGGTAGGGCCACAGCTGGCACATCTAGTACCTGCTACTGGTCCCCAGTGAAGCACCCCACCCCCTCAATCTTCAAATAAAGAGCAGAAAAAAAAAAGACTTCAGTTTTTACTGTAGAGAGTCGATGGGCACATTTTGTATTAATCAGCTTCATGTAGATCCTCGCTACCCTTAACTCTTTAATTGAAGAGCCAAAAGTATAAAAAAATGGACTTCTGAGTGCTTTCTTTTCTGGCATTTCGGTTTGTTTGTGTCTTTCAGCTTTTCCCGGTTAGGGGTCGCCACAGCGGAACTTCGGTCCGCTAATGATTGGTAGTGGATTTTTACATACTGGGTTACCAGCCCTGATGAACAACCTTCAACAAAGGCACACCCCATTCACGTATGCCTCCACACAGAAGATGCTCTAACTGAGAATCGAACGGGACAACGTCTTGCTATGAGGCGACAACGCTACCGCAGCACCACCACCGCAGTGCTACTAGGCAGAAACTCTTAACTGCACCGCCCAACACCAGTTTCTACTAATCTATTAGCTTACACCAGAATTATGAAAAGATGGATTTGTGGACTTTTCCTAAGAATGTAATAACTTACACACACACACTGAAAAAAAGACTTCTGTTTGGACCTTACCAAAAAAAGATGTATTTAGTGAAAATGTATTACAAGACTAATTGTAAATCAGAACACACCCTCAGCTCAGCAGAAGAGCAAAAAAAAAGACTTTGGGGTTTACTGTAAAAAGCCAATTAAAAAAAGATCTGTGTGCCTTTTGGTACAATGCCTCCTACCACTCTGTGCCTGGGGTGTCTGCCTTCTTCACTCCACCCTTACTGAACAGCGATGTGTGTGTGTGTGTGTCTGTGGGTCTGTCTGTATGTGTGTATGTGTATGTGGGTGCCTATATGAGTGTGTGTGTGTGTGTTTGTGTGCGTGTGTGTAGTTTGTGTGTCTGTGTGTGTCTGTGGGTCTGTGTGTGTGTGTGTGTGTGTGTGTGTCTGTATGTGTGTATGTCTATGTGTGTGTCTGTGTGTGCCTGTGTCTGTCTGTATGTGTGTATATGTGTCTATGCATCTGTGTGTGTGTGTGTGTGTGTGTGTGTGTGTGTGTGTGTTCGTGCACATGTGCGCATGTTGTACCATGCACAGAAAATCCAACACCTTTTATGGTATGAAAACCATGTAATATATAATCCATTCTCCATGCTGAGCAGCAGCAGTGGCCTGAACAGCTTCAGCAAATGGTCTGAATTGGCTGTAGATTAAGTATTGCAACAATGTTAAGATTTTAATCTGCAACACCAGTGTCAGACAGTTATCCACCTTTCACTAAACCTGTTAAACTGGAGGTTTTATCACTGCAAATATTGGCTTCACAGTAACAGAGATTCTGACCACAGGGATATCACTGATACAGGTTTAATAGGCATTAATCCCATAATTTACCATGTTAGTACTCATTGTCATTTTTGAAATTATTTTTTTCTAACTAGGAAGGTCCTGGCTGGTTACCACATGTAGCCTTCAGTAAAACCTAGTGCATTTTTGTTGTTTCTAAATAAATGGATATCATTACTAAGTAACATAGTCTTTAAGGTAATTAAGGGTAGGCTTTTCATGGAACATCTAGCTGGGGTGGTAACATATAAATTTGAAGTCTCAACATAACATTCATTAACTTACATAACATGTATATACTGATTCACCAGATGAATCTTCCACATAAACTTTATTTTTATTTGGATTTGTTAAGTGGTGTAGAGCACTGACCCACATCGCCCTTTTTCAGACGCAGCCTGGGAACACTCTGTGGTTACTTGACTTGCTCAATTTCACACATTAAGCAAATGTAGGCTGGGTGAATCAAATATTGGACTATAGGAAGTAGTGCATTAATAAACGCATAGCCTCAATCCTTTCAATTAGTCTGAGAATCCATTTAGATCCCAAAATTAGTAACACACATGGCCTTCATATATAGGTCCAAAACTTCTCAGTTTGGAGTTTGTTTCAAAAATCTTCTTCACTATCCCTTGCTCAGTGCTACAGGGGGATGAAGCTCCAACTCTGATCCAAGTGACCCGATAATAATAATAATCTTATTTGTTAAACAGATAAGTCCACTGGACAAACAGTCCATTTTTAAGGGCAACCCAGGAGCAATGTCTGGTTAAGTGACTTGCTCAAAGTTACTTGGAAAGCAAATGAGGACTGAAAAAATCAAACCCTGTACCACAGCTTGCTACCTTAAACTCTGCACCAACTGCCAGGACTAATTAGTGACACAGAAACTAGAAGAGATGGGAGGGATGGAAGAGGGATGCTTGACTTTCATAAGGGTACTCACCTAGGGAGTGGCATAGGCCACTCCTATGAAGACAGGCCTGCTGAGGGAGGGATGTGGGTTACACTGCCTAAGGCAGTGCAGTAGCCCTTACAGGGGTATGAGGACAAGCATGCCTCTGGATCAGAGGCATAGACACTACCTTTGGGGTCAACAGGAGCCCATATCCCTACCAGGGAATGCAGGTAAGACAAAAATGTCAGGATGACAGCTTCCTGATTGATCTGATGTTGTCAATTTTCATTTTATCCTCAACATATGGAGTTCAGATCTGATCCATCAGATCTGATGTGGCCGTTGCAATAACTCGTGGCAACCAAAAAGCTCTTGAGCTCCCTACCCCACCCGTAATGCATATCTCCCAATCACCTAAGATCTTGTTTACCTCTTCGTGAAGATGTGGTCCTTCCAGATAGCTCTCGGGCAGTTAAGTGAACGTTATAGTTTTATTTCCTTTGATACAGCTATATTCCTAATTTTAAAAGCTTAAAAACTTTTTTTGGTTAATTGTTTCCCTTTTACTTCTATACCCTACCATGGTTGTAATTTTCCCTTCTGTTCTTTCCTTTGTACCATGGTACTTCTCAACTACTATTGTTAGTAACTTGTTTCCTTACTACTGTAATTCTGTGACCATTGCTGGTATATTTTTTCTGTCAAAAAAAAAAATAGGTTCTTGGTTCATTTTTTGTTTAGCTGATCTCTTCTTAGCTGCTGTTTCATTATGACGGATAAATCAGATAAGCTGGCTGGCTTTAAGAAGTGTTTGAAGTGTGGACTTAAAATTCTCCTGAGTGACTCTCACAATATTTGCATTTATTGCCTGGGCCCCCTTCACTTGCTGGAAGATTGTGACATATGTCAAGTGTTCAACCACAGGACCCTTGTTGAACATAGAGATAAGCGGATGCTCAAAGGTATATTGCCCTCCTCCTTTGGGGAGCTCATTTCTGGCTCAGACAAAAAACACAAGCCCAGCTTCCTCCCTGTCATCCAGAAGCTCAGATGAAGAAAGGAAAAAACCTTCTTCTGCTCCAAAGATATCAAAGGTGCCATCACCTAAAGTTGCTAAATTGTCGGATCCTAAGTGTCTTTCAGATCTAAAAACTTCCTGGTCTCCCCTTTTGGATGCAACCACTTCAGATCCGAGTGTCTCAGCACCCAAAGATAGATTGGATCCATTGTTGTTGTATCCTATGGGAAGCCCTTTCAAACCCATAAAGGTCTCATCTAGGATTCAATATTCTCCTTTTGACCTAGTGCCAGCCCGAGTTCCTTCACCTTTCATAGAGAGACCAAAGTCACTATTGGCATCATCAGCTCATTCAACTAGAAGTCTCATGGAAGATGATGAGGAGTGGATGAGCAAAAAGATCCTCTGAATGCAGGGTATTACAAGGGCCCCTTTATCTCCTACTTGGTTAGACAGACAAATCAATTTGCACAATTGAGTACACAGAGCATATTAAATGCAGTTTGTCAAAATGATATACAAGATAGATTCTTACATATAACAGAAAAAAATGGTTGTCAGTAAATTTGTTTGAGCAGGTGGTGTATAGAGCAGAATGAGAACACTGTGACAGTTGGTTCCATTAAACTATTATATATATTAAAGAGGGACTGTTTGAGGATTTAAATTTGGTAGTCAGGAGTGAATAGGAATATCGAGAGCAGATTTACAGGAGTAGTGAAGTTTAGAGAGGAAGGATGAGAGGAAAGGGAGGAGAAGTGTGGGTATAAAAGGAGGTGATTTAGTGAGGAGAGTGTTTAGCAGGGTCTGAGGTGGGTGTTAAGATGGGTGAAGATATTAATAAGAAGTTCAAGGAGGGTGTTTACAGTAGCATATCCAGGTTTTAGAAATTCTTTGAGAGAAATTTAGAATTTTTGTGGATGGCTTATATTTCTAATAGACAGGAGAAGTTTGTTCCAGGAGAGGGAAGGAAAGTAACTACAGAGATTTTGTCCAGTCATTCTTTTTGGCTTGTAAATTTCTAATAGATTTTGATCAGGGCTTTTGAGTGTTCTGGGAGGAGTGTAGAGGGAGACTAGTTGGGAGATTTCAGGGTAGAAAGAGGACTTGTAGAAGATGGAATGTACAAACAGTTGAGAGAGGAACAGTTGATGACAGAACTCTAACTAGTTTAGGGTCTTGAAAGAATTCCAGTGCTGAGCTTTAAAGGGTTGATTGGAAGCAAATCTGGCAACTTTATTGTAGGTGGTTTCAAGTTTAATTAAGAGAGGTCTTTAGGTTGGTAAGAATTTGTGAGCTATAGAAGAGATGTGGGAGAAGGTAGTCATGAGTAATGGAGATTTGAGACTTCTTAGGATTTTTTTTGTTTGTGTAAAGCAGGCCTAGTATTTGGTTGGTTTTCTTGATGCAGTTGAGCATGTAAAGGTCAAATTTGTGTTGGTCATCTGTGATGGCTCCCAAAAGCTTAGTATGATATATTAACTAGTTGTTTCTCTGTGTCTTCAGGCATTAAGAAGAGCTACTGTGCTGTAGAAAAAAATCTCTTTTTCCAACTCTTTACTCTCTTTTTCTGTTAACTTTTTTACTTCCCATGTTTTTTTCACAACTTTCTATTTTTCTTTAAAATTTGCTGCTTGTCCATATTGTACTATACTGTTTATAATATTTTCCTGAGTTCTGTTTCTCCTTTTACATTTTTATTTCTCTCATTACACTACCATCTTCCTTTACTAATCTGTTTAAGTAACTGCTTATATAACATTGCTTTTCTTTGTCAAAACGTTTTCTATCATTATGTTCTAAATCCTCCAATGCATCATTATATATTATTTTATATTTTCTTTCTCTACTTTTCTAGCATCATATTGCCACTGTAAAAACATTTTTATATTCTTCTTTAAATATGATCCACCATTCAAACCAATTTTTATAAAATGCTCTCATAGCAATATGATCTTTTCATAACTATATTATTAATCTTTTTCCATCTTCATTCTGTGCTTTCTCATTTATCCTTTTTATTTCTTTGCCTATTTTTATATTTATTTTATTTATTTATTTATTTTCAGTTTGATTACCGGGGAAGTCCACTGGGCCAAGAAGTGCCCATTTTCAGTGGAGGCCCGGGGAGAAAAGATCCATGTGCAATACAGTACAGTAAAGGTTACAAAATACAAAAAAAGGTTACATAATGTTAGAGATGAAATACAAGAGTAAGATTCATACATTCAAAAAACTGCAAGTGTAATATACAACATGAGACAGTTTAAAAAAGCAGAACATTTTTTTTTTTGCTCTTTAGAAGTTTACAATATTTACAAGCTTGGAGTTTATTTAAAGTCTGCTAGTTCAGGTTCTTTAGAGAAATTAGATTAACATTGAGAGTATAGTAGAGCAGGAGTATGGAGAGCTTAGTGGGAAGAGTTATGTAGGGTGAAAGCAGGAGCATTTCCATTTGGAAGATAGGTGTAGGAAGAGTTGGTTTTTGAAGGATTCAGTGTTAGGTATAGTCCTAAGTGAAGGAGGGAGAGAGTTCCATTTTTTACCTAGAGAGAAGGAGAGTAGAAGCTGGCCGGTGGGATGTTTGGGTTTGTGAATGGAGATTAGGTTTTGGTGTTCAGATCTCAGAGATCTGTTTGGGATGTAAGGGGGAAGAATGTTCTTTAAGGCTGGGCATTTATCAGGGGAGAATATTAATTTGTGAGCGTTGGTTAGTTGGAGATAGTCTAGGTGGTTAGGGAGTTCTAACCAGTTCAGAGATTGAAGGCAGAGGCAGTGGTGAGTTGATGTTTTGGATTTAGTGGCAAATTTGGAGATCTTATTATAGCAAGCTTCAAGTTTAGAGGTGTTGGAAGCTGACAGATTGGTTAGGAGAGGGGCTCCATATAGAAGAGAAGGTAGGAGGTAGATGATTGCCAGGGTATGCCTAGAGGAGTTGGAAAGAAATTGATTGTTCCTATATAGCATACCTAGCTTTGGTGGGTTTTTTTTTTTATGTTTTGTTGCATGTGAAGATCGAATTTGAGGTGTTCGTCTATGGTAATGCCAAGGAGTTTTGCAGAGGGGACTACTTCTATAGCAGTGGTCGATTGGCTTAGGACATTGAAAGTGTTTTTGTCAAAGGATGAAACCTTGGAGGGGAGGAAAATTACTATTTTAGATTTACTGGAGTTGAGGGAAAGGTGGTTTTGGTACATCCAGTTCTCTGTAGTGGAAAATGGTATTTGAGTTTTAGTCAGTAGTTCAGGAATGTTGGGGGCAGCACAGACCAAGGTAGAGTCATCAGCGTATTGGATGACTGTAGTGTCAGGGATGACGGTGTGAAGGTTATTTATAAAGATGTTGAAAAGCATGTGTCCGAGGATTGATCCCTGAGGAACGCCAGTAGGTGTAGGCAAGAAGGAAGAGGAGGAGTTCTTCCATTTGACAGCTTGAGATCTGTCAGATAGGTAGCTGTAGAACCAGGATAGAGTATTAGAGGAGAGATTAAGGTTGGCAAGATGAAGGAGAAGGTGTGTATGGGAGATGGTGTTGAAGACTTTAGAAAGATCTAGCAGTACTGTGGATACAATGAGTTCAGAGTCTCGAGCTTGATTGACAGTTTCTAGGAAGGATAGTAGGGCAGTTATGGTACTGTGGCCAGGACGGAAGCCGTGCTGGGTGGGTGTTAGTAGGTGATTCTGAATTAGGTAAGGCAAAAGTTGGTGGTGGACACATTTTTCTAGAATTTTAGATATTTGTGAGAGGAGGGCAATGGGGCGGAAGTTAGAAATAGAGGTGTTTTTGCCTTCTTTGTGTAGCGGAAGAATGTAGGCTGAATGCCAGAGTTTAGGCACATACAATTCATTTAAAGATCTATTAATCAGGATACTGATTGGGAGAGCAATGCCTTCAGCTGCACATTTGAGGAAGGAGGAGGGTATGTTGTCTGAAGCATTAGAGCAAGGCTTTAGTTTGGATAAAAGCTTTTTTATAAAAATGGTGGATACAGGTTTGAGATGGAAATTTAGGGGATTGTTATTTGGGTTGTTGGGTGTTGCGTGGAGGGAGTTAGGTGGATACTTATTTGGGAATGTTTTGGTTAGCTTAGCTGTGGATTCAGTAAAGAAGGTGTTGAAATGGTAGCTCAATTCATTGTCAGTTAAACTAGGATCAGGGCAGGGGTTATTCTTAGATCCAGGATGGAGAAGGGAGTTGACTGATTTTCAGAATTGTTTAGGGTTCTTGTTGTTGTTGGACTGAAGTTTATTATAGTAGTTTTTTTTTGTCCTTGGTAATAAGTTTTTTTACTTGGTTACAGAGTTGTGTATATTGGAGCAAGACAGAGGACAGTTTTCTTTTCTGGTAAAGCTTCCAGGATTTGTCTCTGTGATGCATAATTTGTTTAGTTTCTTTGGTGAGCCACGGAGCAGAATTGGCTTTGATTCATTTGTTTCTTAGAGGGGCTAGGGAGTTGAGAGTATTTAGGAAGATAGAGTTAAAATGCTCTACAGCATTGTCGAGAGGGAGAGTGTTTAGGATTTGCCAGTTAATTTGTTTAAAGATGTTAGAAAAAATTGAGGGGTTGAAATTGCTAAGGTTACAAGTTTGAACGTAGACATGTTGGTGTTGGATGGAGCTAGTTGATCGAAGGATGAAGGCAGGGAGATGGTCACTGAAGATGTCAGGGATGGTGCCAGAGAGAATGATTTTGTTTGGATGGGAGACTAGTATCCAATCTATGATGGACCCTGGAGGGTGTTTTTTGTTAGGGTGAGTTGTTGAATGGATTACTTGGGTGAAGTTGTAAAGGTTAATGGATAGTGAAGGGGATGGCATGTTGATTTTATTCCAGTCAATATTGACATCACCTAGAATAATGGTTTCATATTTTATTTCAGTTGAGGCCCAGTGAAGAATATCTTCAAGGGTGGAGATATTGTTGCCAGGGGAGATGTATATGGAAACAATGCAGATGTTTTTATGTTTATTCAAATGGAGAAGGCTTGTTGTGATATAAGAATTTTTGAATTGAGGGGTATGGATTTGAAGAGGAATTAGGGAGAGAAGATTGGAATAGATTAGAGCAGAGCCTCCACCTTTTTTATTTAAATGGTCACTTCTGAGGATGTGGTAACCAGGAGGTAAGATTTCCGAGTTAGTAATATGGGGTTTTAGCCAGGTTTCAGATATGGCTAAGATGTCAGGTTGGTTGTGATTAATCCAAGCTTGGACCTGGTGAAATTTGTTGTTAATGCTCTGGGCATTGATAGTGAAGATCTTAAGAGTGCTAAGAGGGGAAGTGGGTGGAGAAGGGAAAGGGGAGGAAGTCTTATTTATAGTGGGAGAAGAAGAGGGTGGAGGGATGGAGTAGTTTGTGCTGAGGCAGGGGCCAGGGTTTGGATGAATGTCTCCAGATAAGGCTAGGACATTACAGGTGATAAGTTTTGGCCTTTGGTGTTTGCATAGTAGGTATTTATCAGGGGTTAGCAGAAATTTAAGAGAGAGAGTTTTTATACAGATAGGGAATAGCTTTGGATGGAAAAGGTGCATTAGGTTGGGAAGGATAAGGGAGGAGGATATGGTGTGGAAGTGAGAGAGTAGGGAAGATTGAAGTTGGGTGTTAGGGATAGTTTGAGTAGGAGTTAGGAATCTGGGAGCTTTATGGGAGTAAGCAGTAGCAAGATACAGAGGTATTAGTAAGATGAGAAGGAAGCAGGGGAGTCGGATAGTGAAGGGAATTTGGAAGGGCATGTTTAAAATGGGTGGGGTAATGAATAGAGTAGAGAAAAGAAGTTAATATGCTAGTTAAGGAGGGAAGGTGCAGAAATGGGTGGAGATAGTTAAAATAGAGGACAAGGACAGGGGAAGACTAAGAGTATAGAGGTGTAGGAATTGGAGTGGGAGGAATAGTAGTGGGTGGGGAAGTAAGAGGAGGAGGAGTATTTGATGAAAGAATGGGGAGGGGTAGTTATAAGAGGACTGTGATTGAATAATAGAATGGGGAGGGGTAGTAATAAGAGGACTGTGATTGGATAGTAGATTTGGTAGGAGGGGTAAGTTAGGAATAAATGTAGAGGTGCTGGGGTGGTGGAATTTGGGGGCAGTGTAGGGGAGCGGAGTGAGCCCGCAGGGCAAACGGAGCGGATAGAGCCAAAGGAGGAGAGAGTGATGAAAACAATCAGTAAAAGAGATAGACAAGGTAAGTATTTGTTGAAATGTGTAGGGTGAAGAAAGACTACTAAGAAATGAAGAGGTGTGTAGATAAAGGACAGAGACAGAAGTTAGGGGGCTGAAAAAAAAAGGTAGAGAAAGGGAGTTTGTAAAGCAAAGAGTAGTGGGTAGTCCTGGGAGAGTGAAGAGAGTAGAGGAAAGATGTTGGGGGCTGTAAAGGGGAGGTAGGAGAGTGTAGATAAAGAAGTGGAGACAGTAAGAAGGAAGAGGAGCGCCACCTCATGGCCAGTCAGTTTAATGCAGTAGAGGTCCCAAGGAGAGATAACAGGTAATGAGAAGGCTGGAGCTATCATCAGTCAGGAAGGGGGTATAATTATAGAAGGTAGAGTTGGATAATCAAGCAGCAAAGAGGGGGGGGGTTGTGGCTGCTGGCTGTCCTGGCAGGGAAGCATACTGCGACCTAGTTAAAATCAAGTTAGCTACTACCAAGTGTTAGAGCAGTACACATACTTTTATATTAAGGAAATCCCTTGCAGAGAATGGTATTCAGGGAACGGTAATTATACATTCCATAGTTTATTTTATATCTAGCCAGATTGCAAGATGATCATTAAATCCTGTTTCAACTTCCTCTCCTTCTCCTATAACTAACCTTCTGATACTATAAAATAATATATTTCAGTTCTATGCATACCCTTTTGTAAGTCCATGAATTTTTGTGCTAGTGTTTTAACTTACCACACCTTATAACTTCTAATTTTTTTCTGATACCATTTCCTTTCTTATTACACTTGCCTAGTAAATCACAACTGAAGTCTGCTATTATTATCATATTCATATTTATCACTGCAGTCTAAAATCTGATGAAATAAGATTTCCCTTTATTTACAGTTAGTATAAGCATATAATATTATAATTCTATACAATTATTCTTTCTATTTTAAATCTACAATGGTTAATCTTCCCATTTTGCTGAAGTTATATCTACCATCTTTACTGTATTTCTACAGAATACAATTATTCCAGAACATTGGCCGTTTCCCAAATTCCAGATTATCTTTCCTCCACATAGTTTCTCTGTTTGTAATCTTTATTCATTTGTTAAAAATATTGTGTCTTCTAATATAATTACATCTATATCACATGTATTACACCAGTCTAAAATTCCTATTCTTCTTACTATATTCTTAGTACTATTCACATTTAAAACTTTGAAACCACAGTGCAAAAGCAACTCTGCAGAGCAGATGATACAGGACACAGACACCTGTTTAGCACTTTCATGCACTTTAATACACTTCAATAACGTGAACTTCTTCAGAAACAGTTCAGCTTACCCAACCTTCCCCTTATACAACATTAAATGATCACATTACAAGAAATGACATCATATAAAATCAGAAATTAAATTCTTTAAATAAATAACATAATAAATATGTCCTTTGCTTATTTATACAATAAAAAACTTTTCAAATTAATAGTTTCATTCAAACATGGTGCTTGATCTGCACCAAGGTACATTTGCCAAAAAGCCTCTTTGCATTCTAATTTATTATTATTGTCCCCAGGAAAACATATATCTACTCTATCCAAAACAAAAAATATAAATTTCTTAAAATCATTGCAATTCTACAAGCATAAGTACCCTTAATTTTCTGTCTATTGTCCAGGTCATTTTCATTTCTTTTGTTCTCACATTCTAACATACTTTTAATGTTGACCACCTTCTTGTATGTAAATTTGGGTTCCAATCCTATAATGGTAACTAAATCCTTGTTCCCCTAATAAAACTTCCAACTGTTTTTAATAATGGCTTTGATATACATTTCATTTACTATTGGCAGTGGAAAGGCACTAATATATGCATTGTTTTTGTTATTATTATTGTGTCAGAGAAACTAGTGGACCTATTGTTAAATTCCTTGATTTCAAAATAGGAGAAGCAACTTCCTTTCTAAGGCCTACTAATTCCTATTCTGTCTGTTTCAACCACTGCTGACTGTATCCTCTGAACATAAACAATGACGTTAGGAAATTAACCTCCTCAAAAAAAGTGTCATCATCTGAGGTTAATTGACTTAACCTAATGATCTGTCCTTTGACTACAACTTTTTCCATATGTGGTGGATGTAGACTGTCCTTATGCAGATACTGATTTGCAAAGGCTAACTTCCTGAATATGCTACTTGTAAACTTTTTGGTCTCGTGATCCAATGTTAGATGTATATCTAAATAATTAATGGACTTGCCAAAACCACTTATTTTAAATTCAAGGAAGTTTGTTGTTGAATTTAAATGGGAAACAAAATCTGTAAATTCTTCATATTGTCCATCCCACAGAAAAAAACAAGTCATCAATGTACCTATAGTATAATTTGACTTTGTTAGAAAAGTGATGGTCTTTCAAAAACTTTGTTTCCCAATTTGCCATCACTGTATTTGCAAATGCTGGAGCTACCCTAGCTCCCATTGTCACTCCAGGTGTTTGTTTGAACAACTGATCGTTAAACTTAAAATAATTGTTGTCTACAACTAAATCCATCAGGGCACAGATAGTATTTATCTTTGTGCTGTCAAAATTAGTGTTATATGTTAAATACTCTCTGTGGTATTCTATACCAATCTCTTGGTCTATAGATGTATATAATGATTTCACATCTAATGTACCAAAATGAATTTGTCCCTGTGGAATTAAATATTCTTGTAAAATTTCCAATAAATGCCATGAATCTCTTATATAGTGCCTAGATTTTTGTGCTATTGGATTAAAAATATAGTCTAATCATATAGAAATTGTCTCTGTTTTTGAATTACTTGCAGAGATAATTGGCCTAAATGGTGGATTCTAACTATTGTTTTGTATTTTAGGTATACCAAAGAAAGAAGCCATTTTTGGATGTTCAACCTACAGATAGCTGTAACAGTCATTGTCTATTTCCCCTTGGCAAAACATGTCAAATATTATAATGTCCAACCTCATGTAGCTTCCCTTAACTTCTTCCAATTCTACGTTTTTGTAAGTGTCATTGTTTTGTAACAGACATTATTGAACTATTGTAATCTTTGGTGTTCATAACTACAATTTTGCCGCCCTTGTCAGCCTTCAATATCCTTATTTCCTGATTCTTACTTAAATATGACAAAGCCTGATTTTCTTCTCTAGTCATATTTTTTGTCTCAGACCTACCTTTAATCTTTCTAAAGTCTACTTCACATAAATTCCGAAACACTTGCAAAGTAGACTTTAATGGAGGGTTGAAAGTACTCGGCTTTTTAGGCTTGTTATAAATCATATTTTGTGTAAAATCACTATTTCTCACTATGTCATGCATAATGTATTTCAAATTAAGCTTCCTAAGATACAGCCTAAAATCTATAATCACACTGCCCATGTTAATAGATCAACCAGGAATAATGAAAAAACTTTCTTTAAAACACATTCCATATCTGATGACAAAACAACATTAGACAATTTCAAAATTTCAAGTCCATACTTTTGTGCCAGTTTGTCCATCACCATTTCTTATTGCCCCCTCCCTTTTTCTTTTTGCTACTGTTATAAGGCCATTCTGGGCCAAACCAATTTCCTTTCCAAAGGTAAGAATAAAACAATGCACCTTGTCTTTGTGATTCAAATACTTTAACCATTATACCAATGCCTGATATTTAGCTGAATATTTTCCTTTTTCTTTTGTACTTATCCCTTTAAAGTTTCTATTTTTGTCTTTTACCCTTTTACAAATAGAATTATTCTTTCCCTTTTGCTATTTCCCAGTTTGTCTTCTTCATCACTTATTTCAGAACATTCTTCTGTGTCTTTTTTTTTTTGTAATCTATTTTCTTTCTATTACTACAACTTGTAAAATTTCTGATCTTTGTTCATTTTACCCCTTTCTTTTTCTTTTTCCTTACTGTTATTTCCAATCCATGCATATATGTCCACTGTTATCACATTTATAACATTTCAATTCACACTTTTTCATCACATCCCATTTCCCCACAAATCACAAATATAACATTTTCTTTTCTCACAGTTACTTATCAAATGTCCTTCTTATCCACAAAAGAAGCATGTTTTAGGTTGTCCTCAGTATTTTACAGTACCCCATTCTTCTCCACATTTCTTATGCTTGGTATATGTATAATTTTTACTCTTTCTATTTTTAACACAATATTATAATCCAAGCCAACAGTCCATAAACCCCTTTTGTCATAAACTTTTGGAATGGCCTTTACTTCTTTATATAAAGCATTCAAATGTCCTTTCAAAGTCTCTCTACCTCTGTTCTAAATTGTACGAGTCTTTTTTTTTTGTTTCCCTATTAAATGCTTTTATCACATAAAGATTCCATGGGTTACAGTGTTTCTTTTTTATCTTCTCCAAGAAAAATTTCCATTGAAAAAACAGCCTGAAATATAATGTCACAAAATGTCTATTTGTTAATAAGAAGAAATGTTCTTACCTCACATGCTTTTATATACCCAAAGGTGCTATTAAATTGTCCCACACTTCACACCTGCCCGTTTCTTTGTCTTCTTTACTTTGAATTCTTACCACACACTTCTGTTTTTTTTTTATTTTCTTCTGCCTTCTTTTTTTCTTCTCCACTTTTGCCTTCTCTACTTTCTCTGCATATGCTTTCTTCATACCTCTTATCCTCTTAGACCAAAAAATTTGGGCAAAGCCTAAAATGATGTGGAAATAGGGACAGATTTTAAATATTGCTCTTACAAACGTAGAAAGTTTATAGAATAATACGTTTTGCATTAGCATTAATTTTTGAAGGATGTGGAGTCTTAAACTCAAATGTTTGTCATTATTTAATGACTTCAATCCTGAGGTATTTGCCAGAAAACTACAGATTTTAGGGGAACACACCAAAAATATGAGGCAAAAATCTGGACATTTTGCGAATATCTGTACAGTTGAGAGGTATGGCTTTCTTTTCTATCTCACCACTGTTCTTCAGGATTGTCTCTGCATCCTTCTTTTGTATTTTCTGCATAATGTCCCACAAGGAAACATCTCCTTCATTTTCTGGTTCACTCTGCACTGCCATTTCTTTAAGTAAATCATCCCGCAACCCTCTTGACTGGAGTGTTGTAATTATATATCCATCATTTGCTGACTCATCTCCAAGAAACATGTTTCTTTGAAATATTTCCTCCAAATCCTGTACACATTCTTCAGTCTCAATATTTACTTTTTCCTTCATTTCTTTCACTACTCCATCATCTCCTTTTCTCTCCATCTGCCTCCCTGTTTCTCCGGGCTGCCTCTGTGCCTGGAATGGAAACAGGAAGTGATCCTCTAAAATGGTTCACACTCAGAACAATGATGAGTAGAGGAAGTTCTCAGATGCTTTCATCAGATATTCCTTGACTCTCCCCTGGAAAGAGATGGCTAACCTGGTTAATAAGGGATACAGCAATAACTACTTTATGCAAAACCTGCTATTCTGTTAACTTTTTAAGTGTTTATAGTATTCTATGGTTATCTGTTCCAGATTTGCAGAACAACTCTGATTTTCCCTCTTACTTATGCCCTATTTTTGAGAAAGTCACTAAACCAGACAGTAATTTAGGACAACTGGAAATTTGGGCCAGGTTCCTCAGTAGTCCCCTCAACTGCAAGCCTAGTAACTACCTATGAACCAGAGTATTTATGGCATAAAGGAAGGAACTGATTTGGATGTTATCCTTGGCTTCCTTGTTTAACTGAAAGTTAACAGTATATTTATTTATTATTTAGCTTTGAATAAACTGGACAGCATAACATTAGAGTTTATTGTTAATAGTTCAACTATGAATAGATTTTTATCTGGCTTGTTGTTTGCAGGCATGTATGTATGAAATGCAGTGCATTTAGGCTACAGCAGCTTGCCTAGCACATAATGTGGTTTGACACTGTTAGCCTTCATTTATCTAAGTTCAAAGACTTCCCTTCAATTTTATTTATTTATGCTATGGCTTTATTTTATTCATGCATAGACCTTCTGCACTGTATAAAGGAAATGTTGGCATTTACTCTGCTTACTGTGTAGCCTTCCACTAAGTTCTAAACTTCCATTCAGCTCATTCGTGGTTTGCTTTTTAACATGCTTCTTTTTCTTTTACCGTGTGACCAGTTTTACCACCAGCATGGTATTTTTCTTTCTGTAATTTACAATTGAGAGTTGTCTGCTCTCAAAACACAGACTTCTTCTTCTTCTTTCAGCTTTTTCCCGGTTAGGAGTCGCCACAGCGGATCACCTGTCCGCTCATGATTGGCAGTGGAGTTTTACGATGTGGAGTTGCCGGCCCAGTGCCCAACCTTCCACAGAAGGCACACACACACACTCACTCCTAGGGCCCAATTTAGAGTGTCCAATCCACCTACAGCATGTCTTTGGGATGTGGGAGGAAACCGGAGCACCCGGAGAAAACCCACGCAACCACAGGGAGGACATGCAGACTCCGCACAGAAGGCACCCCAGCCGAGAATCGAACTGGAGAACCTCTTGCTATGAGGCGCTCTCAAAACACAGACAATAGACTTAAATTTGGCGACTACAATTACATGCCCTTTACACTTCTATTTTTGTACATAGCCCTCAATGTGATAAACGAATGGATGACTAATCAACCATATCTCAGTTGCTACTGCTGACATAAACAAGTGGTGATCACTTATAAAGGACAGAAAACTGTGTGCCACCCACCTAGAAAAGACCAGTAACTGACCACTAACTGTTCTATAAAATAAAACTTGATATGCACCCTTTATAGCCACACCACCCTTAACAGTGACAGCAAGCCACTTCAGTAAAAGAAGATAAAACCAGAAAGTGATGTCTCCACAATCCTTCAAAATCAGAGAGCAGTACTACAGCTATATTCTATGGTTAACGTCACGTGACAAACGTCAGTTTCTGAGGTAGCTCCAACTGAAACCCTCACTGTACAGAATGGAAGTAGCAACAACTACAGTGTCCAATATAGTGAAATGAAGGGGCTAGACATATGATATCATCATTGAGACAGGGCAGGACTGGCCATTACAGCAGCTTCTAGAGACCATAAGAAACATTATAGATGGTTCAGAAAGACAATTTTCCGGATGAAGTATAACGTCTCTTTGATAGTAGAGGTGAGTCCACTTTTTAAGTTGCACTGGCTTACTGAACAGAAGTGATCATGGACATGTTGTCCGAAAGAAACTCAGAAAGAGAGAATAATGGTGGAAACAGAGTCACTGTTCATGTAGAGGTTGTTGGAAAAAGTTAAGAAAGGATATCTAGTTTCTGAGAAAAAAAGTAATGAAAAAAATACGGGTGAAAATAAGGCACAGTGAGAATGATGTATATATATATCAAGAAAGATAGAGAAAAAAGTGAGTAATGCCAGTGTTGGCCAGTGTTGTATCAACTGCCAAAACAGAAGATAATGGATACTGGTGTCAGGAGCAATCTGTCAAAAAAGGCAGGGGGTTCATTATAAAATTGCTATGAAAGCTGTCAAAAATTTGTGAAACTGTGATACAGGCTGGGTAGGTGGAAAAGGATTCTTAACTGAAAAACAGCATGACATCAGTATGCTTGCATGCATCTATATTACAACGTCAAACATTTAGATTGTCGAATGCCTAAACGTCGACACCTAAACGTCGAGCGCTGAAAATCACAAATGTAAAAAAAAAAAAAAAAAAAAACTTTAAAACTCTAATGCCCATCACACCCTCGACGTGGGGGGCTTTCCCCTCACACCCCCCCTAACTAAATATACCAACTTGGAGATCACTCTACATTGGGGAAAAGTGCAAATCCCCAATGACGGCCAAGCAAATGTTTTCCCTAGGAAAAAATTTGCGTAATTAGCCGTTCGCGGTTTTCAATGTTCGACATTTAGGTGTCGATGTTTAGGCGTTCGACAATCTAAATGTTTGACAGCATGTTGGTAACCCTGCTTACACATGGATACAGAAATATAGGTGTTTCCTTTAGCAATGTTTAAGGATACTTGCCTCATTAGCATGGGCAGTATAGACCTTTTCTGTGTTTATCATTAGTTAATAAATAACTATGAAATAAACTTAGTTAACTGAAGTTTCAGATCTATCTTGTAGAAAGATACATGCCAAATGTCCAAAGCCTTAGCCACATAAATATGGCAAAAAAAAAAAAATCAGTCCTTGATTGACACCTAAGATGTGGAGGCAGTGATATGAAGGAGGGAGGTGCTGTTACACAGTATAATGATAGAAGGGAGTGAAAAGCTTACTAATATAGGAGGTAATATAAGAAATGGTGTGCGAATATGTTCCTCTAGCTTAGCAAAGTTAGAAGAAGTACATATGATTACATTGAATGAACTAGGATCAATTTTGATCTTTAAAAAGAGATGGTCTTAACTCCATCTCCCCTGTGGAGTTCTGGAATATTGCACTATGGTTTCCAATGGTTGCATCCTGAGCCTTTTGACAAAGTCAGGTTATATTTTTGCAGTTAAAATAAAATGTCCCTATATCTAGAACCATAAGTGATACTTATGAAGTGCAAAGTGCAAACTGTTAGCCCAAACTCATATTTACAGTGGTTGCTTTCATAACATGTTAGGCCTTACAGTTGAATTTTATAACCCTCAATAAAAAATATTAATTTTGTAATGTGTTATAAACAACTTACAACACATCAGTAACAACTCAAGATAAACATATATTGTCAGCAACATTTTGTTTATCCATCTGTGAACTGTCTTGTGCCAGTAGGCAATTCTGTCTGTATTGCTCAGTAGCTGAGATAAACAATATGAGTAAATAATATATACATAACATAATACCACCTCAGCTGGACTAGACAAGAGGACAGATAGTGCAGTTGTGCTGCTAGTCATGTTATCTTTTAAGATGAAGTCTTTCTGCAGCTTTATTGCAACATGGTTTTTCAATTATTAATCACCATCAAACAGGCACCAGTTTGTATAATTGTTAAGGTCTTCTCCTCCCATGCACAAGGTTTGATCCTCACCTCTGGCCAATGCCTGTTGGGAGTTTTCATTTTATTTCTGTGTTTCTGTGGGGTTCCTCCTACATCACAAAAACATGTTGAGTGTTTCCATCTCATACTCACCCAAGAATGGAGCCGTGGGCAGCAGCAGCACAGACTCTAGGTAGTGCCCTATAGAGGGAATAGCTGTATAACCCAAGCATTTTGACCTACTGTGGTGTCCAGTATCCTCAAGATAAGATAACAGGGATCACAGACTGCAAGGTGTGGGAGGGCTAGCCCCTTCATGGCATAAAAATATGACTCTAGATGATCCATTCGTGTTGACTATTGTCACCAAATGGGCATGTGTATTTGCCAGTGATGAGTTTTAGGACCTGGCCTACTCTGAACTATACCAGACATCCATACAAATGGTGGAAGGGGCGTATGTGTCCTTATTGGCCAGTGTGTGCCCACAATACAGCCCAGCAATCCTGGGTCAATAAGCTACTGGTTGGTGGGTGTCTGGTTGCCAGTTTTAGTTACCTGGGATAGCTCTGTTGAGTGAAAGCTGGATATAAAACTAATCAACCTGCCAAACATGAATTAAGAATTGTTACTCTCAAAATAGGTTCATTGACAGGAAAGAGTTTGGAAGGGGAATGATATGATGGCAAGAAGGAAGCTGGACATTCTTTGTATCCAAGAGACGAGATGGAAGGGCAGTGCAGCAAAGACACATGGCTTAGGATCCAGAATCTACTATTCAGGAGGAAGACAGGCTAGAAATGGTGTGGAAATTGTGATGAGGGTGAGGCTTCAGAAAACAGTGATGGAGTGTAATGATAGACAGTATTCATAATCACAACTTCTATGCCTTCGCAGGGTTGTGAGAGTGCATTCAGGCTGCAGTTGCAGGACCTACTAAGTAAAGCAGGACAATATGAATTGGGGTTGATAATGGCTAACCTGAATGCCCATATCTGGAAAGATAGAACAGGATATGAGGACTGCCTGTTTCCACATGGGTGGGGCAACAAGAACAAAGAAGGAGAGGTCATTCTAGACTTCTGTCTGACAAATAGACAGATGGTTTCCAACACATGGTTCAGCAAGAGAAGCAGTCACAGGATCACATCCAAGAGTGGCCAATATGCATCTCAGGTAGACTTTCCTCTAGTAAGGAAAGGGTAGCAGGCTAGAATCAGCAATGATTACAACATTATCCAGTGAAATAGGTCAGTTCATAGCATAAACCACTTGTTGCCATAACAGCTGCAAGCAGTCAGAAAGGGATCTAAGGTCAATATAAACCAGGCTGAAGACCTCTAAGTTGACTGGAGAAAGCACAACAGGTAAAGGAATTACTTAGGGTTCTAGCACTTCATGAAGAAGAGGGAATAGGTGGAGCTGAAGAAGAATGACAGCACCTCAAAACAGCATTTGTGAGTACTATAGAATAGATATGTAGCCAAGCCAGGTATGGAAATAAGGTACACAAGGAAAACTGGTAGTGAAATGCAGAGGTCCAAGAAATCAAAGGAAAGAAAGAAAGAGCACAGGAAAAAGTGGGAGACAGAAAATACAGACCAGGCTAGGAAAGAATACTGGGTGGCTAACAAAGATGCTAAAATAGGAGTTGGATTAGTAAAGAATAAGGTATCAGAGGCACTCTACCAGCTACTGTAAAGTGGTTAAGTAGATGCCACAAATAAACTCTGTCAGATTGCAAGGCAGACATAAAGATCAAGAAGACAATCAGTCACCCTTCACAAGGGATGCCAGCAGCAACTTGCTGACCAGTTCACACAACATCAAAGGCAAATTCAAGAGCTTCTGAATGAAGAAAACTCTGCAAGACTCAGACACAACATAAAATGAGAAGAGACACAAACCCTAGAAGAAGTAAAAACAGCAATAAGAAAAATGAAGCCAGATAAAGCAGCAGGCCCAGATGAGATCACATCAGATTTGATAAAGATGTTAGGTGAGATAGGGATAAAATGGCTTCTGAGGGTACTCATAGCAGTGTGGAGAGAGAGGTGTATCCCAGATGACTGGAGAATAAGCATACTAGTGCCAGTCTTCAAGAACAAAGGGGAAATTCACAACAACTGTGGACAGTACAGCCATATGAGACTCTTGACACACTGCATGAAAGTTCTGGAGAGGGTGAATGATAAATAAATATGCACAGTAGTAGGAACTAAGATGGGAGATGAACATTTCAGATCGAGATCAGGATGCAGCACAACTGATTTGACATTTGCAGAGAGACAGATACTTGAGAAGAAGCTAGAAATGTGAAAAGAGTCCAACTGGGCATTGCTAGACTTAGAGAAAGCATATGACAAGGTTCCAAGAAAGTTGATCTGGACAGTTCTGTGGTGGTTTGAAGTCCTAGAAACACTGGTAAAGTTGCTGAAAGCTATGCACAAGGATCCAGTCACTCAAGTACAGACACTGTTCAGTCTCACAGATGAGTTTCCAATGAAAGTGGGAGTGGGTATGCATCAGGTTTCAGCTCTGAGTCCACTGCTATCCATACTGGTGATGGACTACATTTGCAAATAGGTCAGAAGGGACATTGCAATAAAGTTCCTTAATGCAGATGATGTGGCATTACAGGCAAACTTTGAGCAAGAACTTCAGCAAAGGATAGGGGAATATAGTGCAAAACTGAAGGCACATAGGATGAAACTGAGTAAAGGTAAAACAATTGTAGTGGCAGCAAATGGGGGAAAATCAGAAGAAACTGAAAATTAAAATAGAAAAAAATAGTGTAATAGGTTAACAGCTTCAGGTATCTAGGAGGGGTAGTTGAGGAGAAATGAAGTCTGTATGAGAAGATCAAAGCTAGAATCAGAGGGGATGCAGGCAACTGGCACAGAGTGTCTGGGTAGTGTATGACAAAAAAATGCCAAAGAATCTGAAAAGTGAGCTGTACAAAACAGTGGTGTGACTATAACTACTGTATGGTACAAAAACCTGGGCAGTAAAAGCAGAACAGTTGCTGAAGCTAGAGGGGATGGATATACTGCCTGAGATGGGTGGTAGAATGCACGTTATAGGAAAGCTGAAGAAATGATGACATAAGAGCAGAAGGCAAAATAGCCCCAGTTGCAGAAAAGGTCAAAGAGAACAGATTACAGTGGTTTGGGCACATGCAGAAAAAAGAAGATGATTTGGGACAGGCAGGAAGAAGGCAAGAGGAAATGGCATGCAGCTTAGAGTTGGATAGATTGTGTGACAGAAGTCCTGTGACAGTAAAGCATGAGTGTTGGAAGAAGGTAGGAGAGTGCCATTGAACAAAGATAGATGGCAACAGTTGACATAACAGCCTGACTCCATGTTGAAAATGGAAAAAAGGCGGTTGATGATGAATGTTAATATGAACAGACAATGTTAGATACCTGGTGGCGATAATTAGATAGTCTTAGAAAAATGCTTAGAGGTGTCCCTAGGGTTTCTGATGTCTTTATGCATACCTCTCAACTGTCCAGATTTTCAGAATGCCCAGATTTTTGCCTCCTATTTTTGATCTGTTCCTCAAAAATCTATGGTTTTCTGGCAAATTATTGAGGCTTGGTGCCACTAAAGACATTTGAATTTCAGAAAATACATACTCACACAAAATCTTTTATTCAAATAACATTTTAAGTTCATAAGATTAATATTTAAAATCTGTTCCTATTTTTTGGGCCTTTGTCCCCACCATTCATTTTGGCTTTATCCATATTTTTTGTGCTAAGATGTTGAAAGGTATGTCTTCATGTCATCTGTGTTTGCTTGCTGGGTGCCATGCCTTAAGTTAGTATTACTCAAAAAAATTCTGGATTCTTTAATCAATGTATTATTCTAGCTATTCCTGCATGCCTGTCAGCTGCAGTGATGTACACATTATGCTGTGATTTTGGCCCTTAAATTTAGATTTGATCCTCCTAGATTCATGATGTTCCTCAAAAAGTCAGACATCTTTGAGTGTATACTTTATTCAACACATAAACCAAGCTTTTACAAACATTCAGTACCACTGACTGTATAGGTTCTAGTATATAAAGACCTGTTTTGAAAACAAAATAAGAAAGTGTTCCTCATTCTGACTCTGTGCTATGATTTTTAAAGGCCAGTGCCATGATTTCTAATGCTCGGAGGTTGAAAGGTATGAGTCTCATTCACCCCAAAAATTCAAATTGTCTAATCACTTAAATTCTAAGAAATGAAGATTTTTTCTCTTACTGACAAGAAGGGATGCCACCTCCAGCTACCACCACCACTACTGAAGGCATGCAGTATTTTGAATTTTCAATGAGACGCAGGACCCTTATGGACTGCAGTGATGTGAAATTACATCTAATTTTATAGTCACAATTTTTATTGGACACTGGAGCAACTCAAGATTTCTATAAGTGCAGGTGATCTGCTCTGTTTTAGTTCAGCAAAGGGAAAATGTTGCCTCTCTAATTTCAGTAGTGTCTAAAGCAGGTAGTTTTGCATCTAACCTTCACCAATTGATACAGTTGTTAATCATGCTCTTTCATTTATGATGTTCTTTTCACATAAAGCTGAACTAAAAACTGCATTCTTATCAATGCCTTTTCATTAGGACTCTTAGTCTGTGGGCCTTCTCTGTTTAAAAATATTGAAATGTCTAATCAAATCAGTATTGAAGCCTGTACCATAATTCAAACCCCCTGATCAGCTAAACTTTCATAAATTAAGAATACCTTTGGCAAATAAGAAGAAATCTGGAAGTCCTCTAGAAATACATTAATTACTACCTTGTTACTCTAAGGTAACTAATGTTATAAATGATAATATACTGAAAATAATTAATCTGGGACACCTAGGAAATGCATTGGCTAAAATCTGCAGCTGCCTTTAAAACTAGCAACAAAGGATAAATGCTATAAGTTAAAACTTAGTAGCCCTGTTTCTTCTGAACTTTCAGTTATATTATTTCACACAGATATACTTTGTTTTTATAGTAATAATTCTGTCTAATTTTGTCTTATTCGTACAGATGAGCTTGCTGCTATATTTTTGCTGCCTGTTATTCATAAAAAATACTTGTTTTATTTCCAACATTGTTGTAAATTTAATTTAAGGAAAACAAGAAACTTTTCTTGCTTTGTCTTAAGTTAAACTTGACCCAGTTCTGTTCCAATCTGTTTTCACTACTCTAATCAAATCCAGCTACTTAGCATCTCCTATGTACTGAAGCACTTCTTCAAAAGTATACAGAACACCTTGACCTTCCTTTGATGAATTTTATCTTGCATTTAATTAATTACAATGATAGTAGTTACAGATCAACCCTTTCCTTCTAAATTATTTTATAATTAGTCCACTTTTTTCAGTACAGCATTGTATATCACTACATTCCATTTAATTAATTAATTTTATGGAGTTGACATATTAACACTTTTCATTCATAAATTAATTTATAAGAATTTGTTGTATTATTATTATTATTACTTGTTCATTGTTTTCTCTTCTCGGTTAGATTTTCATAGGCATATGAATGGCTGTGAATTTATGAAGCTGTTTTTTTTTTCTTTTTTTTACTCAAGTGATTTTTATTTTGATGAAATAACACAATAATTTAATACATTCATAACATTCAATAACTATTTACAGTATTTACATTCAGCCTGACAAACAGGATTCAGATAAAAAACATTTGTAGTTAAATAATAAGTTACTATATAAACTATGATAGTTAGGAAGAGTTTGGTTCCATCTGTAGGGTATCAATCAAATTCAAAACTTTCCTCCACAGACTATTAACCAATGGCTTAGGAAAAGTTCTTAACTCCTTAGTTCTTTTCTCCATTAGTATCCATTTATTCAGCGATGATAGGAATTCCTCCATTGTGGGTGCTATATTAGAGTTCCATCTTCTAGTTATACATTTTCTGGCTATTGCTAACATTGTCCACAACAAATACAGACCATCTTTCCTTATATCGTTAGTATTAACAACATTCAATAAAATTAAAGACTTTGTCAAAACTAATATATCAGTATAGATAGCTTGGAGAAATTTGTTAATCTCATTTCAATATGGTTTAATATTAGTACAGTCATAAAAAATATCAGACCAGTCGAAATAAATTGCTGTTTGAAGGGTTCATTTTTGAGAGTTTCTCAGGTGTCAAAAAGGATCTGTATAGAAATTTGCAATGAAAAATCTTCCAGAATTGTGAGTAAGAAGTTAGTTTAACTGAAAATAAAATGTTTGTTTTATCTTGCATTGATAATGATGCTTGAAACCCTTTAGTTAGGTATTACCAGTAAGAATCTTTAGGAGCTGTCTTATAGGCAATTAAAGTGTTATATAGATATGATAATTCAGTCTTAACATTGATATTATTATATAGACTTCCAAAAATCCAGTTTATAATTTTTGGTATGGTTTTGAAGGATGAGTTATATATTATTCTACATAGATCCTTAGTGTATGCTGTGATACTCTGAAGAACCAACCGGTCATTAGGGATAGGCCATAGGTTGACAATATACTTTGCGTGCTCAAAGCTTGTTGATTTTCAATACATTGCAACCAACAAAATAGGTTATTATTTTCCCATAAACCAAAAATCTCTATCTGTGTTTTATGAGGGAAATCCCTTGTAATAGTAAATGGTATTAAAAATCTATGCCACAGTTTTATATCTAAATTTATGTTAATAAATTTTCTAAACACTTCAAAAATATTGTTTATTAGTGTTAGTTTAGTTGGGCGGCTGTGGTGGTGCAGCGGTTAGCGTTGCCGCCTCACAGCAAGAGGTTCTCTGGTTTGATCCTCGGCTGGGGTGCCTTCTGTGCAGAGTCTGCATGTCCTCCCTGTGGTTGCGTGGGTTTCCTCCGGGCACTCCGGTTTCCTCCCATATCCCAAAGACATGCTGTAGGTGGATTGAACACTCTAAATTGGCCCTAGGTGTGAGTGTGCATATGTGTGTGCCTTCTGTGGAAGGTTGGGTGCTGGGCTTGCAACTCGACACTTTAAAACTCCACTGCCAATCATGAGTGGACAGGTGATCCGCTGTGGCGACCTCTAACCGAGAAAAGCAGAAAGAAGAAGAAGAAGTGTTAGTTTAGTTAATTTTGTTTTACTATACTGTAAATTTAAACCTAAATAGTGCCACATATTTTTATCTTTGTCAGTTACCAAAGCATTATTTGATAAATAATTTCCATTCATTAGTACAATGGAGTGTAACTGTTTCTAATTGGAAGAGTATCTAGGATTTATCCAATTCATCACTATTTTAATTATAGATGCCTTTATATAAGTTTCAATCTCTGGGAATTTTACCTCCCCTTGTTCCCATTTTCTGATATGATGAGAATATGACACTCTATTTCTTTTGGGCTACCATAGGAATTTCATCAGAGTTGAGGTGATTTCTTTAAGGATTTTCTTTCCTGGTGGAAGTATAAGGGCTTGTGCTATATATAATATTTTAGGTAACAAAACCATTTTTGTCAGTTGTAACCTATCATCAGATGTTATAAACAAATGATTCCAATTGCTTATTAATGTCTTGATTAAGTCTTTGGCTTTGGCATAGTTAAGCTGTAAGGTTTCCTACTATATTCTTGCCTAGGACTATTCCTAAATAGTCTAGAGTTGAAACTTGGTTTCCAATAATATGATTAACTGGAACCTGTATGTTCTTTTTTTTATTTAATAATAAATATTTTGATTTTGATTTGTTGAAGGAGAGACCTGAGATTATTTAGAAATGTGTTGTTATTATATCCACTTCACCTAACACTTCCTTAGAGTTGGGTAGGGTAAGTAAGACATTATCAGCAAACATCATTATTTTAGAAATATATCAGTCATATATATTTATACCTCTTATCTTTGGATTATTACGTATTAATACGGCAAGTATTTCTATGGCCAGAGCAAATGGGATAGGGGACATTGGACATCCTTGTCTAGTACCTGTAGTAATTTGGATTGCTTTGGAAGTAAAGGGACCTAATTTGACATATGCTAGATTATTTTCATAGATTTTCTTTATCATTGTTATAAAAAGGGGGGGAATCAAATAACTTTAAGACTCTAAATAACTAACCCCAATTTAAGGAGTAAAAGGCCTTTTGAATATCTAGACCTATTATCAATGCTTCGTGGTTTCCTCTGTTGAGGTAATCTGTCAGAGTTAATACTTTTTTTTAATATTATCCTGTGTATGCCTGTTGTGTATGAAACCAGTTTGGTCTTCATTAATTATTTTAGATATGGGTATTTTCAATCTGTTGACCATAATTGACATAAACAGTTTATAATCATTATTCAGAAAAGAAATTGGTCTATATGAGTTGCAATGATTAGGGTCCTTATTCTTTTTTAATATAGGGGAAATTAGAGAATATTTCCAAGAAGGACAAATATATGCTAAAGTTTGAACTTCAAGAAAGGTTTTATGTAGGAGAGAGATTATAGCAGAAGGGAACAATCTATAAATTTCACTAATTAAGCCATCTATTCCAGGTGCTTTATTAGACTTACTTCCTTTAATCCCATCTATAATTTCCTTTTGAGAAATAGGTTTTTGTAGATTTAACTTAAGTTCCTCATGAATTCTTGTTATGTTGGGAGCTATATTCTCTAACTTCTCACATTCATTTGTACTTATTTTATCTTTATGATGCTCTGCATAATGATAATTAAAAGCCTCCAGAATGTCCCCTATGTCTGAGACTTTTTTCCTTTTCCCTTCATGAAAGATACTATCAATGTTATTAATTTTTGATCGTCTCTTAACTTTCATAGATAGGTTATGAAGATGCTTAGGAGAGGTAGCATAAGAATTTAATTTCAGTTTTTCCCTAGCTAAATTAGTTTCATGGGACAATATTTCATTGTATTTCTTATTTGCTTCCTCTATTTTCTTCTTATTATCTGTAGCAATTAAGTTTTATTAGATTTAAGAGATAATATTTGATTTTGGAGCTGTTGTAACTCTGAGTCCCATTCTTTAATTTTAGTTTTGTACCAGCTAATGGTTTTACCATATATATAGGCTTAAGGGAATCCCAGACCATAATTGTGTTTGCTTCAGGTTTGTAATTAATCCCTAAGAAAAGCTGAAGTTCAGAAGTTATCCAAGATTTTAAGTCTTTAATTTTTGTAGTAATTTATGAAGTAATTAGTTGATTGAATTCCAAGTGTATTGTTAACAACAGGGAATTATGATCTGAAAAGGGACAAGGTTGTACTGAAAAATTCAAGATTTTAGAACAAAGATCTTGAGATATAAATTGTATCTGTTCTAGTTTGGGTACCATGTCTATAGTCCTGGTTTGAGAATAGTTAAGAATTTGGTCCCAAAGCATTAAAGGTGTCTTTTAATTTAAAGATTTCTGTCCATTTTTAACTGTTTGGCCAAGGACAATAGTCTAGGAGATTTCCTATTGGTAGTTTCTGTAATATCTGTGAAACAATTGAAATCACCTCCTAGTATAATATTACCTTTAGATGTAGTTGTAATAAAGTCTACGTATTTCTTAGCTAGTCCAACCGCCATACCTGGGAACAAGTATAAATTAACCAGAGTCCAAATTCTATTATTAAACTTAAATATAACTAAGGCCATGAGTCCATCATTATCTACATGTTTGTAAATTATTTAGGGATTTAAGAAAGTCTTTTTCCATAGAATTGTTACTCCTCTGGTCTTATTTTTATAAGAAGATTGAGCAAGTATTGTGTATTCCTTAAGGTTCCACATACATGTGTCATTTATTTTAAAGTGTGTCTCTTGGAGAAAAACTATTTGAGCCTTGTTTAGTTTAAGATACCTTGGTAGGTTGGCTCTCTTATATGGGTTGTTTAAGCTATTAGAATTTAAGGATATCAAAGTTAAATCCATATCAGAATTCTTTAAAGATAACAAATAATAAAGGAACTTGTATTAATAGACTCCTTTATACATAAATACTCTTCCTGAATAGACAATAGAGTATCAGTTGTTGTATTTATGTTTATCTCAATCCAAATAACTTTCCCCATGAAAGATAAAAGTAAAACAATTGTGTCGGCAGGCATTTCAAAACTAGAAAAACAGTTAAATAACAAAACATTATAATATTTCACTCTGATATAAGCTTTAATACTCCCTATACATGGAATGAGATACATTCCTAGTCTAGCAAACAAAACTAAATTTGCTAGACTACCTATCCCAGCCATCGCCTTTGTTGGTTCGAGCCCATGAAAAAAAAGTAAAGAATGGAGAATATATTATAAATTAAGAGAAAAATAGTAGTGATAAACAACTAATCAGATACTGATTACACTTAGGTTTTAGAGATGAGTTACATACACTATTATTAGAAACATTAAACATTTATACAGTAATTATTCACTAAGGAAGCAAGAGACATATTAGGATATATATATATATATATATATATATATATATATATATATATATATATATATATATATATATATAAAATCTGAATTTGGTGCTTATTAGACTAAGGAAACATTAGCTTTATTAACAATCTAAGTGATTACCCAAAATACCCAAGCATGTCATCTGTATTAGTTCTAATAAAAACTTCAAAATAGCAGAACAAATCAAAGAATCATTTAGCATTTGTATTTACTTGCCCTCTGAATAAATCTTATCATGACAAACTCCCGCTAAATAAAAACTTCACGAGAATTGGGTGTTAGCACATAGTGAGTGTGTGTCATTCCTAAAAGATGTCAATATAGATTTTTAGAAATATTCCACAAGACATAGTTGTTCTTAATTAACTCCTAAACGTTTGGAATAGCAGATGTTTAAATAACTGACTAAAATCAATAATAATTAACTGGCATCAGTTAAAATTACAATAATTAGTAAAAAAACGTTATTTATATAAAACTTACTATGGATAACAGTTCTTAAAAGTGAATGACTCAAAGACAAAATTAAAATAGAGATAGCTGTAAATATCTGCCATAGTAATAGGGTAATGCTGAAACTCATAACTTGTTTGTTGTGTTATCACAAGTCATAGATATTACTGAGCACTTTCCCTGTCATAAAGTGCTAATATATTAAAAAACATGACTTTATAATAACTGAAAACATGGCATCTGAAATATAAATAATATCTAGGATACAATAAGGAAATCGATATATTAAATGCAAAGTAATTATAGTTCAATCAAAAATATTCATACATATATTTGTTAGAATTTAGTATGGTGTTTGAGTATCCTTACAGTTATTACCATTAGTCACAAGCATTTCCTTTAAATGTATAAGCCTATGCGAAACACTTGCTAACTGCATAGGAAAGTTATTTATAATGATCTATATATAAAAAGCTCCAGTATATTCACTAGACATAGTGGCTATAATTAACTGTTTACAAGAAAAAATAACATTTCTGTATATATTTAATCACAAAATATAGTCACTATTATAAAAGGGAACCATGAATATGTTTGCTGACAGTGTAGCTCATAATTCTTGTAAAAGAAGCCTACTATGCTATATTATACAATGACCCTCCATTAATATTCCAAAACGTGCGTGCTGATTGGTCAGCGTACCCATTGTAAATCTGACTTATATTAATGGAAAAGGTCCAGTCGCCCGGACTTTTTCCATTAGTATAAGTCTTGATTATTTTGCGTTTTTGGTAGCAACGGAGAACGGAAGAGCTCCGTTGCTGTAATCTCGCTATAACATAGCGAGATATCTTAAAAAAAAAAAGCAACAAAGATCTTCCTTTCTTTGAAGCTTTTTTTTAAAGATATCTCACTATGTTAAACTCATTTAACATAGCGAGACACCTTTTAAAAAGCAACAGAGAGTTTTCCTTCTCCGTTGCTCCCACACACAGCTGTGATGTACTGCGTAAGCATACGCATGCGCAGTACATCAGAAATGCCGCAGAATACTGGACAGCTGCAGAAGGGCAGCACGGAGGATTTATACAGTGCCATTATTTAAGAAAAGTATATATTTTTTTTCTTAAATAATGTCATTGTTTAATAGCAATAACCCACTTCTGGGTGTGGGTAATGCTGGATTTACCCACAGTTGTCTTTGTTTGACCACTCGGGCTTTGCCCACGTGACCAAACCACACCAGCCGCGGGTAAATCCAGCATTACCCACACCCAGGCGTGGGTTATTGCTTAAGTTACCAATCAGAGACTTGACATTCACAATTAGTTTTGCATATACACATTAGATGTAATGTAATCTGATCTGCATGCATAGAATGCATGATTTCATGAGCTACGTAAGAAAGCTTCCCTTCTTAAATTTCAAACTGACATTTTCCCACCCAGCACACTACACAATACAGTTTCCTGACCTCACTTTAACTGTATCACAAAGTCTGCTTATTTATAGAAAGAAATGCAAAGTTTAATTGTCAGATACATCCAAACAGTAAAATAACATTCAATGCCAATGAGAGAGAAAACTGTACTTTAACATTAAACTCTACAGGAAACATAACTTGTAACCATTTAAAAACCTTGTGCCATGAAACATACAAGCGTATAACTGTCAGATACCCAATTTATGTCAAAAGCCGGCAAACAGCTTTTTGTTCACACAGGTACCAATATATATTCTGAAACAATCAGAAGTTATAAGTATTAAAGAAACTAGTTAATATATACTAAATCATAAATATGCCCTGTTATCCCATGTATCCAAAACAGTTTTGATAAATTAATCTAACCAGTGACTATGCCTGTGCAATAACTCAGAAGAACATTTAGCAGGGCAAGCTGTTTTTTTTTTTTTTTTTGACATGATTCTTTCACCTATGGGAAGAAAAAAACTTTCCAAACTGGGCAGTAGCTAGTGTGTATAAATGTGTTAGCAGCCCTCCTTGCTTCATTCCAGCTAATTATTTTGATATTCTCTTTTATGTTTTAGCACACTGCTCTTCACCCACTGCCTTCCATTACAAAACACAGTTTCTTAGTTTCTTATCATTGTACTCCGCACCTTAATTAGTCACTCTTTCCATGTTGTAGCTCGAGCATAGTCCACCAGCTAGTCCTAGCTCATATTTCACCTTAAGTAGTCACTCCTTCCATGTAGCGGCTCGGGCATAGTCCACCAGCTAGTCCTAGCTCATATTTCACCTTAATTAGTCACTCCTTCCATGTAGCAGCTCAAGCATAGTCCACCAGCTAGTCCTAGCTCATATTTCACCTTAATTAGTCACTCCTTCCATGTAGCAGCTTGAGCATAGCACACCAGCTAGTCCTAGCTCATATTTCACCTTAATTAGTCACTCTTTCCATGTTGCAGCTCAAGCATAGTCCACCAGCTAGTCCTAGCTCATATTTCACCTTAATTAGTCACTCCTTCCATGTAGCAGCTTGAGCATAGCACACCAGCTAGTCCTAGCTCATATTTCACCTTAATTAGTCACTCCTTCCATGTAGCAGTTCGGGCATAATCCACCAGCTAGTCCTAGCTCATATTTCACCTTAATTAGTCACTCCTTCCATGTAGCAGCTGAGGCTTAGTCCACCAGCTAGTCCTAGCTCATATTTCGCCTTAATTAGTCACTCCTTCCATGTTGCAGCTCAAGCATAGTCCACCAGCTAGTCCTAGCTCATATTTCACCTTAATTAGTCACTCCTTCCATGTAGCAGCTGAGGCTTAGTCCACCAGCTAGTCCTAGCTCATATTTCACCTTAATTAGTCACTCTTTCCATGTTGCAGCTCGAGCATAGTCCACCAGCTAGTCCTAGCTCATATTTCACCTTAATTAGTCACTCTTTCCATGTTGCAGCTCGAGCATAGTCCACCAGCTAGTCCTAGCTCATATTTCACCTTAATTAGTCACTCCTTCCATGTAGCAGCTCGAGCATAGCACACCAGCTAGTCCTAGCTCATATTTGACTGTATTAGCAGTGGTTTAGGACTTACACTATATCCCCTCTTTGGTGTCCTCCCTCTCCATCGTATTCTCTTGAACCCATCACTCTGATGGTTTAATTCAATCTATTTCTGGATTCTCCTGAATTTAGCCTTCTGAGCCATTTTTTTAGTCTGAATTAGTCACTTTCATAGTAAATCTGTATTACCCTTTTTTGCACAGTTAAGGACAGAAGCAAACATATTTTAAAATTTTCCTTACTTCTTTCAGTTTTGCACTTCCTTGGATTGTGGCACAGTCAGCATATTGCTGGTACTCTGTTCAGGGTATTTCTGAATGTCTTTGTCACTGTTATTTCAGATTTTTTTAGAATACTATACACACCTGTAGCACACACACTATGACAAGAGTACTAACAGTGAAGACATCTTTTTTGTGTCCTATTTCCATGCTGGGATACACTAGAATGTTAAGCCACACTGATTTCTGTATAATGAACTCATTAACACCTAGGAGGTGTGGAATGTTACACCTCTGGCAGCCTACATACATCTTGCATTCCAGAGCATTTTATGAAAAATAAACTTAAAAAGTATAAGATAAGCAACTGTAAATATTTTGTGAACAATAAAGGGTATTAAAACTGTATGAACAACAGTTATTAGTAAGAAATAGTTGTTAGAGTAATAATAGCCATAGCATTCATAATATTTTTCATAAATACTGTAATATATAATAAATAGTACACACAATTCCCAAATTTTATTTTTTCTAAACTTTCACAAAAATTTTTTCATATCTTAGACATCTATTGTTAGAAGATTTCTGTTAACCAGGAATAAGCTTTCATATCACAAGAAGTTCCTCTAAAACTGCATCTTTATTGAGATATTTACAGAAATATGAAAACATGTTTAATCGTATAATTAGCAATACAATTAATACTGGATATCTGTCAACATGTGCAACTTACAGTACAAATATTAAAGTCAGCTTTTTTCAATATCTGAGGTTTCACCTAATGTCATGCAACAGTTTGCATGCCATCTGTTTTTTGAATTAAGTATATATGGAAATATTGCTTATTTTCATAATTACTAACAGACAACTGTCAATATTTTCAGTACAATATGATATAAACAAGCATTTTCAGTGAATTGCCTTGTCTCCCACGTTGGGGATTTCATAACATGTACCTCAATAAAATGTAGGTCTATCAGTAATGGAAGCTGGAACATAAATATGAAAACATGAATAATAAGTGGCAAACAAAAATTAATTTCCCCACTGCAGGACATCCTAGACTAACAATCTCAGTGTCATTTTGTTAATAACTCTTTGCCCTTTCTAATACTGCCTGGCAAGTCACTCAGTTAAAGAAGCCTGACCCCAAAAAATTTCTGGACCCCATAAGGAGGTATGGGTGTGAAATCAAAGTATACATAAAAGCCATTGCAGGCTTTTGTAAGTTGACATATGTTACTAAGTACAAATCACTGGGCATTGTATGGCATGATTAAATTGGCTATATTTATAATCATTTTAGTTGTTAAGCAACTGAAGCAAAATGTTGCTTTACTTTCTCAAATAAATGTGTTTTGGTATGTTTCATCTTCTTTGCTGTAGCGCCTTTCAATGTTGCTGGTACTGCTTTCAGCAATGAGGCAGTTCATAGCTCATTAGCAGCAGTCCTGACAATTACTAAAGAGTTAAATAGGATTCCTATGGGTGTAGCCAGGCATATGCCATGTATATATATACCATGTACTCCACAGCTTAAGAAACATATTTTTTCAATAAGATGTACTAGTTTTTTATAGCATGCTTATTATAGTTTTTGATGAAATATTTTGTCCAATAGTTTTTCTGGGCTATTGGAGACTACATTTTTTAGGGGAGGGTTAGCTATATTCTAGAAGATGGTAAATAATTCCAACAAAATCCTTGTTATGCCCATGCGTGAAACACTTTTCCCTAATTGTTTTCTTTTTAGTTAAAACTCATTCTTTATAACTGCTTTCTTTACTTCATTCCTGCACCAAATGTAGTCCAAAACTGAGACCAGCCGAATTTCATCTAGGTTACCAATAAAACATATTTGAGTGTGGGCAGTCCAGGGTTTACCTCAAATAAGCCTGTGTAAGTACAGCATAGACATTATTTACTGTTATTTTGCAGAAACAGCAATAAAAAAAGGAAATTTCTTAGCTTCTGTTTTGACTTTGTTAAATCACTCTATTCTATGTTAGGACATTATTCCATTTATGTGATTTTGTAACTGCAGTGTATTTTGTGCATTGACATCTACTTGCCAACTATCAACTGTAAAAGATTTAAATCTCTACAAAACATTAATGATTATTGCTCAAATACATTATTAAATGTTGAGATTATAAAGTAATTGCAGTTTGGATGCATCAATAGCTGTTAACATAACATAACTCATATACAAGCTGACATCACTTATAGACAGATGGTGGAGGTGGTGGTGGAGTTACAAAATGAATGTCTTGTCCAGGACACCAAATTCTCTATCTGCCAGAAACAGCAATGCTAATCTCTGTAAAATTGTTATTACCCATTATGTAGATTATTAAAGGGAGTCTAGTTATTGAAAAGTTTAGTGTAATTCTGTAAAAGCTCACCTATCATGCCACTTTGTTAAACAGGTAAGGATTATATTTTGAGTGTTTCTTGCTGTTAGCAGATATAGCAGCATTCATTTTTTATTCTTTTGGTTTGTGGAATTTTCTTAAGGTATGCTCGCTCATTCATTCATATATGTATTTATGTATGTCTGTACGTATGTCTGTATTTAATTATTTAATGGTGGTTCTGATGGAAAGCCTCTAAGTGCAAGAAAAAAATGCTTCTGTATCTTTACAATTAGCTTCATCTTCCTCCATTTGATTGAGATGAGGTTAGCTGCGGAATTTACATTTTATTACTGCTACTTGCTTGTGCTAGGAGTCTATGGTTTACAAGAGAGACACTGACTCTGCTGTCCATTTCCTGTTTACATTTCCCAGTTAGACACTGACTCTGCTGTCCATTTCCTGTTTACATTTCCCAGTTTTAATAAGGTCTTATTGTATACTTAAGCTTCTGAACAAACGTCTGCTTTGAGCTGCATGTTTATTAAGGTTTTATCTTTCTACTACCCTAAATCCCCCTAAAACATTCTTATAAGCCTTTTATAAAGAGCTGGTTATTTAGTTTAGTTATTGTCCCTTTTTTGTGACTTAAATCCCTTTAAACACTGTTGTTATCTATGTTTCTGCTCGCTACAAGCTTTTTATGCTCAACTGCTCCATTAGTTTAGTTATCTGCACAGACCCAGCTACATTGTAGCCTTCTTGATGTTCATCGTGCATACAGCTGCAGTAATCACAGATGGGTTTTCAGCCGTCAGGCGGTCCCTCGGTCGTCCGAATTCCAAAGTCCTGGTCCGGCGTCGGTTGTCGTCGCTTACTCCTCTGACGTCAGTGAGACCAGAGTATATAAGACACAGCTGACGCCATGTTCTTCAGTCTTTTTTGCCGCATGGTGCCTGAAGCAGAAGCAGTTCGCAAGTGCCGGTCGGCTAGCTCCTGAATTACAAAAAAATTGGAAACCGAAGTCTTCATTAAAGCTAAGTACCCCGTTGGGGAAACTTTTCTTGCCTCAGACCGATGTCAGAAAAAGTTAATAATTGTATTTCTTGTGGGAAGCAAATACCGCATAAGGATTTCCATTCCCTTTGCATACCTTGTTTGGGCCCAGACCACGGCCTCGGCTGTCGCTGGCGCTACCTTCAATAAACGCACTATTAAGCGTCGGGCGGAGTTCGCCCAACACTACTTTGGTAAAGCTTTTGATTATAAAATGTCGTTGGATACTCCGACTACTGTTTTGCCCAAAAAACACAAGGAAAAGGACCGACACGCGAGGCCCGCGGTCCCTGCCGACACCACGCCGAAACAGGCTACACGTGGTCCGGTTCTCAGCGAGACGCCTTTGCAGTCCCTGACTACCGACGACTCTCCTTTGACGGTGTCTTCTGTACCCGAGACCGCTGGGTCCTCGGCCCTTTCCCAGACTACTACCGAAGCCCCTGCTAATGTAGAGCCTACTAATGTGGACAGGTCCACCTCTACCCATGGTGTTTTTAGGCCCTCATCTTCCCTTTCAATTAAGGCCTTTACTAAATCCAAAGCAGCCAGGCATCCCACCAGACCTGTTGCACAGGGCCCATCTTCAGGACCCATGCCTAAAAAACAGATGCTAAAAATGGCTGAGGATTTAATTACTCTTATCAGAGGTTCTCATCCCCCTCCGGACAAGAGACCCAGAGTGGAGGAAGATTCTCCCTCCTCTGATCAGGGATCAATTTTATCAGATCATTCTGATGCAGAGGAACATGCTTACTCTCCTTTTGAGGATTCGGATGCAGAACAGTCCATTCCTTTGGTATCCCCTCCTGAGGATTTTTCCTTTGGGGAAACCTTGCACACCTTGAGGGAACACTTCCATTGGGAAGGCCAAGACTTTTCAGATTCCAAGAAAAGACTTAGGGAATTTCTTTGGTTACCTCAACACAGACCTCTGGCTATACCCCCTGTCCTGGACGTACTGGATGATGTCTATTCGGAGGCTTGTCTTAACCCTGATTCTCTGCCTCCTGCACCAGTCAAACCTGATAGGTATTACAGAGTACCCAGCTCTCACCAATTTCTCTTCAAAGGCCATAATGCTGACCCTGAAACCATTTCACAAGGCCCCAAGGGACTGAAGGCCTCCACTGCCAAGAATCCACTTCCTGCAGAAAGGGAATCCAGATCTTTAGAAAGGTGGGGTAAAAAGGTATATGCCTCGGCCACCCTAGCCATGAGGGCCTTAAACTGTCAGTTTCATATGATTAAATATCAACAGTACCTGTTATCACAATTAAGGAACAAAAATGTCTCAACCTGAACAACCAGATTTAAAAGAATTACAGGATATGATGCATAGTGCGGAGCAAGTGAGTAAACACACCTTACAATGTGGTTACGATGCCCTAGAGGCTTCCAGTAGAGCAGCTGCTACAGGATCAGTCATCCGCAGACATGCCTGGCTTAGGGAACAAAATTTGCCTGATCATGTGAAGGCTAAACTTCTTGATGCTCCTTTACAAAAGGATGTACTATTTGGTACTAATGCTGAGGAGATACTATGGAAAATGTAAGAAAAAGCCAAATCTATGCAAACTGTCAAAGCTTTCTTACAGGTCCAACCACCACGTTTTAGCAGGAATTGGCCCTCAAAAAACTGGTCCTTTCCAGCCACTGACAAGCCCCAAAGAGGTAGATACAGACGCACAAGGGGCAGAGGGCAATCACAAGGATCATATAGAGGCAGACGATGGCAAACTCCAGCACCAAGAGGTGGTGAAGACAGTGCACAACAATACAGGAAGCAAACCCAATGACTCCCTCATTACCATTCCAAGCAAGTTTCAGCTGGCAGCACCTTTGGGAGGGAAACTAGCATTATTTGCAAGCAATTGGCATATTGTCACAACAGACAAATGGATACTGGACATTATAAACAGAGGCTACAAATTTCAATTTCACACTCTTCCAAAAATGAGAGGCATGCCAAACCTGCCACAAAATCAAAGGGCAGAGGCACAACTGCAAATTTCAAAGCTCATAAACATGAAAGCTATTCAAAAGGTACCTACGCACCAACAAGGTCAAGGTTTTTATTCAAGACTTTTTCTGGTACCAAGGAAAGGAACCGACTGGAGACCCATTTTGGACTTATCCATCCTAAACACATTCCTACTCGTACCAAAATTCAAGATGCTCACATTACAGCAACTTCTTCCCATGCTGGGCAAGGAGTTTTGGCTGGTAACATTGGACCTCAAGGAGGCATACCTGCATGTCCCAATCAGACAAAGCTGCAGAAGATACCTCAGATTTCTTGCAGGTTCAATCCACTATCAATTCTCTGCATTGCCCTTTGGCTTATCTACTGCACCCAGAGTATTCACAAAGTGCCTGGCATCAGTGATCGCCTACTGCAGACTTCAAGGGATACAAATTTACCCTTATCTGGACGACTGCCTGATCCAAGCGGACAGCAAACACATACTTCTGGAACATCTGGCATATGTGACACGGTTACTGCTTTTTCTGGGATATACAATCAACAAAGAGAAATCAAGGCTAACACCATCTCAGAAAATAACCTTCCTGGGGGCCAACTTGGACACAAACACCCAGATGGCATATCTTACGCCAGAAAAACAGGGGCAACTATCTCAGTACTTCAAAACACTAGCAAAAAGTACCAGGCTTACTGCAAGGAAATTCCTGCAGGCTCTGGGATTCATGGCATCTTGCATTCTTCTAATCCCATGTGCAAAGCTGCATATGAGGAAACTGCAATGGTACCTACAAAATCTATGGTCTCAACACAGTCACAGCTTGGAAGCAATTATACCAATAATTCCATGTTTGCAAAAGGAATTTCTATGGTGGGCCCAAGCATGTCAAGTAAACACAGGCCTTCCAGTCTGCAAGCCTCAAGCAAAACAAGTCATAACCACAGACGCCTCAGATTATGCCTGGGGGGCACACATGAAGGACAGGTGCATTCAGGGCAGATGGTCCCAAAAGGAAAATCACCTTCACATCAATCAAAAAGAAATGCTAGCAGTAATAAATGCAATTACAGCTTTCAAGGACTTCCTGCATCCAGGACAATTACTGATAAGAACAGACAACACCACAGTAATGTGGTACATAAACAAACAAGGAGGAACACACTCATACCCCTTGTGCAGACTAGCCATGACTCTTTGGAACTTGGCTCTGGAAAGACAAATCGAACTTCAAGCACAGTACTTGCCAGGACTGGAAAACACACTGGCAGATACTCTAAGCAGAAATATGACAGATCCACACGAATGGAAGTTACATCCTCAGGTGTTTACAAAAATAATCCAAGCGTGGGGAAGGCCAGACATAGATCTTTTGCCTCCCACAGGAACCATCAATTGAAAAGTTTTGTTCAAGGACTTGTCACCCAAAGGCCTGGAGAGTGGACGCCCTTTCATTCAGTTGGACAGCATGGACAGTTTACGATTCCCACCTCTGCCTCTCCTGCCCAAGGTGCTTCTGAAAGCAAGAACAGACAAACCGAGGATGATACTGATAGCTCCAGATTGGCCAAGGCAACACTGGTATCCACTCCTGAGGAGCCTAACTCATACTCCTCCCTGGTCCCTGCCTCTAATGCCTCTTCTGCTGACTCAGCACAACTACAAAACTCTTCACAGTCAGCTGAAAACACTCAACCTCGCTGCATGGAAAATTCCTTAACACTACAACAGACCCTACTCTCCAAGGAGGTGCAGGATGTCATTTTGGAGGCCAGAAGACCATCTACTAGAAAAGCTTATTCCGCAAAATGGAAGCGGTTTGGCTCTTGGAATGAGAAAAGAGGCCAGGACCCTAGAAAACTGAACTTGTCTCAGGTATTACAGTATCTTGCTGAGCTGCTGAACAGTGGACTTTCATTTTCTTCCATAAAAATACATGCCTCAGCCATTTCTGCAGAATTCAACATGGACCCCCCTTTATTTTCTCACCCACTCTTACGACAGTTCCTCAGAGGGGCTAAGAATATAAGACCTCCAAGGAAGCAACCAATACCAGCCTGGGACCTTAAGTACATACTAGAAAAATTAACATTGCCTCCTTTTGAACCAGCTGCCTCAACAGATTTGCAATATTTGTCCTGGAAAACAGCCTTCCTTCTGGCCATCACTTCAGCTCGTAGGGTTTCTGAACTACAGGCCCTCATGGCGGTGCAGCCCTTCCTCATCTTCCATCAGGACAGGGTTTCACTTCGTACCAACCCATCTTTTATGCCAAAAGTGGTATCCAGGGTAGCCTTAAATCAAGCCATACACCTACCTACCTTTTATCCTAATCCTCAAAACAAAGGGGAAAGGCTGCTGCACTCTTTAGACATCTATAGGCAGCTACGTTATTATTTGGACAGAACAAAGTCCTTCAGGAAATCAGAACAACTTTTTGTGTCCTATGCTGTAGGGGTTCAAGGGAATCCAGTTACCAAACAGACCATTTCCAAGTGGATTGGCCACTGCATACAGTTTTGTTATTCCTATCATGGGAAATCTGTTCCTACAGGTATCAGACCTCACTCCACCAGGGCCACAGCCACCTCTACAGCCTTCCTCAGAGGTGTTCCTACCAAAGATATTTTGGAGGCAGCCACTTGGAGTTCTGTACATACCTTCACAAAACACTACCACCTGCCCTTATATTCCAGAACAAGAGCAGGCTTTGCCACTGCTGTTTTGCAGGGCATTCTAGCTCAACCCAGTTCCTCCTAGTACCTACCACCCTATGCATAGCTTTGGGACTCTACCCATCTGTGATTACTGCAGCTGTATGCACGATGAACATAGTACAGTTTTGTACCTACCATAAATGTAGATGTTCGAGTGCTAATACAGCTGCAGTACAGGTTTCCCTCCCTCCTTCCCCACTTGGTAAAGGCATGGGGCCTAACAACCTCTTCATACTACCTGACTGGGTTATCCTGCTATGTTTTATTTGCTTGCTTACACTTTTTTTGGATTACATTGCATTGCTTGTATATGTAGATAAGCATTATTTATGTATTGCCTTCCTTTTGGGGGCACCTGACATCTGGGGCAGGAAAGACTGAAGAACATGGCGTCGGCTGTGTCTTATATACTCTGGTCTCACTGACGTCAGAGGAGTAAGCGACGACAACCGACGCCGGACCAGGACTTTGGAATTCGGCCGACCGAGGGACCGCCTGACGGCTGAAAACCCATCTGTGATTACTGCAGCTGTATTAGCACTCGAACATCTACATTTATGGTAGGTACAAAACTGTACTTTGTCTACACAATGAATCTATGATCTTGGAATGTTAACCCAATCATCTCTTATTAACTGCTTAGGAGATATTCTTACTCGAAGTAGATGTTGTACCTTACTTTTCCTTTGCCCATACATATCCAAGTATTCCGTCTCCATTATTAACTCCTGCCCTTTGATTATCTGGATTTTGGACACAGCTGGTTTTGTTCTCTTCATCCATGCTTCCATTTCTCATGCCCTATTATTTTTGTTCTCTGATTTTATATCTGCTGTGATGTAACACGTATAAAAGAGTTTCCAGTAAACATTTGTTATGAATTCTGCTCATGCTTGTCCTTTCTCCATCTCTAATACAGCTCCAATACATGTTTTTATTTTTTATACTTTAGCACTCTTGTTCATACCTACAGGTGTAAGCATAGTTGCAAAACCAGGCGCTACATGGAAGTTGAAGCCATTGCACGAATTGCTGGTTATCTTTATATTTCCAAACATACCATCTACTGGGAAATCTGCAAATGGCACGATGAAACATTTTGGGTGTGAGATCACCATACTAAGATATGTATAAACCTTATACCCTGATGAATTGTTAGCCTGACCATAAAGATTTCTACTGTGGCTATCATTTTTTTGTGTTCTTGTTGTTAAGAAATATTATACAAAACCTAGCCCCTTACACTGTATTCCCAGTAGGATCTTTGCCATTAACACCAGCTGGGCTTTTTCACTTAGACTCTTAGTACCAAGAGCATTTGCAAAAAGCTACAGCAGCTTCATTCATGTATTGGCTTGTATGTGGCCAATGTTTTGATTAGCTCTAAGAATTTGCTTAAGCTGTATGTTCTTGTTAATGAAATTATGATACTTGCCTTAACTTCTCTTAAGCAAGACTGGGTCATACATCTCCAGGGGTAACTTATCTTTTAGGGAGTAATCTCATCTGCTCCTTCAGCCATATCTGACTTCCCACTGAGATATGACTTTATCCTTACTGTGTGGCTTTCATAACATTAAGATCGCTGTTGTCTACATTCACTCAAGATCAGCCTAAATCTATATGTCTGACTAAACTATAGAGACCATCTTTATAATTAACATAAAATTAGAAACAATTTTATTCACTGACATTAATGTTAACCAGAACCTGACCACTGTTATCTTCAATGACATGGCCAGCCTCATAGTCTTTGCCAAGTTATTATATTCTCATAGGGACAGGTAAATTATCCTGAGAAGCAAGTATGCTAGACTATATTCTCTGTGTGTTCCCTGCTAAAATCACAGCAGCTGCAATCCTGTCACATTCTGCTGGCGACCATTCTTTTAAGTTTGCAGTAAGATATTACAGTAAACTTCTTACTCAGTTTTGGTTTCTGAAGGGCTTCAGCTTTAGGTGGCAGGAATTGATAGTTCCTCTCCTTATTTTTAGCATTGACCAGCCATGATGCAAATGTTTCCATACTTCATTGATAAGTTCTCAGGATCACTTATTGGACTCCCTAATGAAGAATCCTCTTTAAAAAGTTTCAGGTTTAAAAATATGTTACTTTACTGATTATTTATTAATTAATATCAGCATGAGTCAAAGAGTAAAATCTTGGATGCAGTGACTTAATGACAGACCCCCATCTACATTAAACTCCTCTGGCAGCTTATAAATGCCTCAAAAACTTCAAAGAGAATGCAGTCACTCCACTGTAAATCACTGCAATCATTTTTGCAGTAGATATAACATAGTATTGCATTTAAGGTACACATCCATGTCCTCTACCATTCCAGATGTTTCTACTATAAAAGCTGTGTAAGAATTATAATCCTGTTATCAGCAAGCCAGTTTGTGCATATACGGTTGTCCCTGTTCCCCATTCTATGGTACTGGATGCTATCCACTGGAAAACTTCCAACCTACAGATATAAGCAAAATGTATCTAAAGAGACACCTTTCCAAAACTGAACTGAGGAATGACACCAAGTGGAACAGACTGCCTGCTAAATTCATCCTTCTAATCACAGGCAATGCTGGAGCTCTCTGTTGCTGTTCGTATAAATCTTAGAATTAGGAAAAGGTATTGTCTTCTATCCGGCAGGGGGCTGTTGTGGTCTTATTTCACCGAGATGTTTACTTTGAGAACTAAGTGATAGCAGATCTATCGCACTGTTTGGCACACATTCAAAGTCCTCACATCACTTTATCGTGAATGACTGCATGATTTATTTCTTTTAACCACCTTGATACTGATTCTCAGAGTGGATTTTGCAAGTTGTGGAACAGACATTATTTTTTCTGCATCTGTATCACAGAAATGAGTAAATAAAGGCCTAATTGGTGGTGAATTATTTTTAAATGTCTCAAAGGCCTTACACACTGTCTCTTACACCCTCTAAAGCTATGACCTGTCCTGCACTTCCTAATTTCAGAAATTACCTGGATGAATGACAAGATGAAATGAGACAGAACAGTGATTTCTCAATGCAATGTTTTGTATATAAGAAGGACTCTTTGGACATCACTCTTGGGCCCCTTTGTTTACAGTATTTTACAACCACGTTTAGCCAATTTTCAGTGGAGGCCTGGGGAGAAATGCTCCAGATGCATGTCTTTGTAATGTGGGAGGAAACCAGAGCACCTGGAGGAAACCCACACGAATGCAGGGAGGACATGCAGACTCCGCACATAAGGCACCCCAGCCAAGAATAGAACTGGAGAACCTCTTGCTGTGAGGCGACAACGCTACTGCTGCACCACTGCACCATCCATGCTGATGTTCACCCTCAGTACTGCATGTAATATGGACAGTATCTGTTTGTGCACTTAGTCTAATTGTTGCATGGGTATCCAACCACTGAGATCAGGGACACCAGGGGAAGAAGGTTTTTACCTTGACAAAGTATGTGGTGATGGTAATTGTTTCATATTGTGTTATGCCACATTCTAAGCCTGGCTGCATAGTATCTAATAGGGAGAGAAGCCTTTACAGATAGTAAAATAAATAAAAACTGTTTTTGTCAGTCTAGCATGCTTTAGTGCATTCATTTGCCAATGATTATATGACAATGAAAGGTGCATAGCTCTTCTCCAATGGCCTGGAATTGAGCTGTTGTCTAGTTTCCAAACATTGAGCATGTAGTGGTATATGTCTTGAGGGCAATATCCTGTTCTCTCAGGAGGAGGAGGAGGCTGAATGGGATGTTGTGCAAGTGTCCTGTTTAGAAGAGCTGAATTAGACTTGCAGTTTGGTAGAGCTGCACACAGCCACACTTACATACATACATACATTCTTACAAATATTTCAAGCACAGAGATTAATCCCCTTCTAGCCTGCCAATATATCTAAACACTGGTTCTCATAATAAGTGTCCAGGCTTTTCTTAAAAATATTTAAAGTAGTATGTTCTTATAAAGTTTCCATATTGTTATTCCATACTCAAATTTGGGTTTAATGTAACTAACAAACAATGACTTCATCATTTCTGATATCCTAGACTTTATAAATTTTTTTTATACAACCTATAGTTCTGTAACTGTCATTAACCAATTGGTTGATATAATTAGAAAAACCAAAGCTGGATCTACCCATATACCCAGGTCCTTAAATGAGTCTACAGTTTCAATCACTGTGTGCTGTATTAAATACTCACCTTTCAGTTTATGCCTTTGAAATCTCATATGCTTAGTTTTTGATGCATTTATCAGCATATTATTATTTTGTGCCTAAATGGTCAATTTAGTTACGTTCTTTTGCAGACATGCCTGATCTGCAACACATGTAATCAGTTTACGAATTTCAGGTTATCTGCATCTAGAGCCTAGAACACCTAAGATGAAAAAGTTAGGTCTAAAAGATACCGAGTGCTGGTAATAGAATTGTACATGACTGTCATTTTAGTATAGCACTCCTTCCAGCTTAGTCCCCATTTTGTTGTTAATTATGGTTTGGAGCAAAAGGAAGGTCTTGAAGGGGGCAGTCAGGGAATATGAACAGAACAAAAATAAATAAAAAATGTAAACTGATTGGGATAAAATTGTACTTAACCTGTCTCCTCCATACAAGATGAGAGCAAAACCTACTCATTTCTTCTGCAAAGCATGACTTTAGTTCTTTGGACATTACGTAATTTCAGATGCTGGCTTTTCAGATAGAACCTTTGACTTCAGCAGTGAGCAAGTACCCTGCTGTAATGTGGATTTGTTAAGTGGAAAAAATGGTTTTATAGTGAGCAGAGACAGGGCAGCTATCACACTCAAGGTATACTCTGAGTAAAGCCTGACAAAACCTAAAAAAACTGAGAGAGTGAAAAATGTGATGATTTTTTTATTTTTTTATCCTTATATTTAGTATACTGTTGTACAAACAGTTATTATTAATACATCTACTGAACAAGTTATTGCTTTGGCTTGAAGGCATTTAAATAGTGCATAATTTATACTTGCTAAGCAGCTGAGATTGCTGATGTTCTTCATTCCACATTGCTGCAGTCCTAACTATTGGGGGTAGTCCGCTGTCCAGTCGGCCCGAATACCAGAGTATATGGCTGACGTCAGTCAGGGCGCATTAGACTGACGTCAGTACGTCAGGGTACTAATGCGCATGACCGACGTCATATCCTCAGTCTTTTTTGCCGCATGGTCCGATGCAGAAGCAGTTTTGCGAGTGCAGGTTGGCGTTCTGAAATTTTCTGAAGTCGGAGTTTCAGACCGAATCAGAGTTGGCTAAGTACCCCGTTGGGGAACATTTTGGTTTTTTCTTGCCTCAGTATTTAACCGGATGTCAGAAAAAGTGAATAACTGTATTTCTTGTGGGAAACAGTTACCTCATAGGGATTACCATACCTTGTGTATACCTTGTTTAGGGCCTGAGCACGACGTTGTTGGATGCCGCTCTTGTGCTAGGTTTAACAAACGCACTATTAAGAGAAGGTTAGACTGTACCAGGTTAGTGTTTGGGAAGCGTTGCAATTATAAAATGCCGTCGGATGCTCCGACGCCCGCTTCGTCCAAGAAGCGCAAGGACAAAACAGCGAAGCCTAGGATTGATGAACCGGCAGTCCCGGACGTCGGTTCTTTAGAAGGCTCAGTGGAGCCAGAGGTTTTGCCAGGAGTTTCTTTGGAGTCTCAGGCAGAGACTTTACTGTTACAGGATGTGCCTTCTCAGGAGGTAGGCCAGGCTGAGGGGGCTTCTCAGGTAACTGTTCTTCCCTCTCTTCCCAAGGTAGTTAGAGCCTCTCCTTCTGTTTCCAAAACTTCTTGGAGAGGTAGGCCAAGTTTAGCTTCAGTGGGGGCTTCTCCTAGCACTTCAGGTTCTGTGCCTAAGAAACATATGCTTAAAATGGCAGAAGATTTGATTACTATGATTAGAGGTTCTATGCCCCCTCCTGATAAGAGGCCTAGGGTGGAACCTGAGTTTGATAGTTTTGAACAGTGTTCAGAGGCTTCTGAGTCTTCTGCGGAAGATTTGCAGGAGTATCCTCCTTATTCTGATTCTGATGTGGATGATTCCACTCCTACAGCTTCTCCTCCTGAGGATTTCTCATTTTCAGAGACTCTGCATTCCATGAGGGAGCACTTTAAATGGGAAGGCCAGGATTACTCTGATTCCAGGAAAAGGCTTAGGGAATTCTTGTTTTTACCCCAGCATAGGCCCTTAGCTATACCTCCTGTGTTGAATGTGGTGGAAGATGTTTTTGCAGAGGCTTCCCTGAACCCTGATTCTTTGCCTCCTGCCCCTGTTAAACCTGATAGGTACTATAGGGTGCCTGAAGCTCATAAGTATCTTTTTAGAGTCCTAGGGCAGACCCGAAACTGTTTCTCAGGGACCTAAAGGTGTTAAGGCCTCTGTGGGTAAAAACCCTGTTCCCACTGATAAAGAGGCAAGGGCTTTGGATAGATGGGGAAAGAAAGTGTATACTTCTTCCACTTTAGCCATGAGGGCGTTGAATTGTCAGTTTCACATGCTAAAATATCAAAATTATCTCCTTTCACAACTGAAATCTAAGGTGGATGCTTTGGCGGAAGGTATTGAGTGTAAAGAGTTGCTGGATTTAGTTCATGTGTCTGAACAAGTGGGTAAGCATTCTTTGCAATGTGGTTTTGATGCTGTACAGGCCTCCTCGAGGGTGGCTGCCACTAGTTCTGTTCTTCGCAGGCATGCCTGGTTGAGGGATCAGAATTTAGCTGAGCATGTTAAGACAAGGATTTTGGATGCTCCTTTACAGTCTGATGTGTTGTTTGGTTCGCCTGTGGAAGCAGTTTTAAAGAAAATGGAGGACAAAGCTAAGTCTATGCAAACTGTTAAAGATTTTTGCAGGTGCAGCCACCAAGTTTAGTAGAAATTGGCCTACTAAGGGATGGACATATCCTGCTTATGATTCCCAGTCTAGGGGTAGGTCTAGACGTGGTAGGGGCAGAGCTCAAGGTTCTTTTAGGCCTAGAACAGGGAGTTCACCTGCTCAGACTTCTGGTGAGGGCAGGGGTCAGTCCTTTCGTAAACAGACCCAATGACCTGCCTTTTCAGCTGCCAGTAGATTCTCGTCTGGCAGCTCCTTTGGGAGGAAGACTGTCTCTTTTCAAAGAAAATTGGGATTTAATTACTCAAGACAGATGGGTGTTGGATATCATTCACCACGGTTACAGGTTTTATTTCCATACATTGCCCCTTTCAAAGGCATGCCAGACGTTCCTCCTCCACAAAGGAAAGAGGCTCACAAGCAAATTTCTCTGTTACTCCAAATAGGGGCCATTCAGCCAGTCCCTGTATCACAAAGGGGCCTAGGATTTTATTCTCGCCTGTTCCTAGTACCAAAGAAGGGGAACACGTGGAGACCAATTTTGGATTTATCTATCCTCAACACTTATCTGGACATTCCCAAGTTCAAGATGTTGACGTTACAACAGCTTTTACCTCTGCTGGGCAAAGATCACTGGATGGTAACTTTAGATCTCAAGGAAGCTTACCTTCATGTGCCTATAAGACTAAGTTGCAGGAAGTATCTGCGTTTCGAGCTGGAAATTCTCATTATCAGTTCTCTGCATTGCCCTTTGGCTTATCTACTGCCCAGAGTATTCACAAAGGTTCTGGCTCCAGTGATAGCTTACTTCAGGCTAAAAGGAATTCAAATCTATCCTTACTTGGACGACTGCCTGATTCTGGCTCAAGAAAAGGAAGACCTTCTACAGCATCTGGAATATGTTATAGCAGTGCTAAGATGCCTAGGGTATTCTGTGAACGAAATAAAGTCCAGTCTAGTACCCTCTCAAGACATGTGCTTTCTGGGTGTGAGACTGAATACAGCAGCCCAGATGGCCTTTTTAACCCCGGACAAACAAAAGAGTCTATCCCTTTACTTCCATCAACTATCTCATCAGTCCGTGCTGACTGCAAGGACAGTCCTTCAAGCATTAGGGTTCATGGCATCTTGTATTCTGGTGCTTCCCAATGCCAAACTGCATATGAGGAAGCTGCAATGGTATCTCAAAATGTATGGACACAGCACTGCCAGGATTTGGACACTGTCATTCAAATAATACCTTGCCTTCAAAAGAATTTTTGTGGTGGGCTCAGGAATGTCACCTAAACAAGGGACTCTCTGTGACCCGGCCAGAGGCGAGTCAGATTTTAACGACAGATGCCTCGGACATTGCTTGGGGAGCTCATCTAAATGGAAAGTGGATACAAGACAAGTGGCCTGCCAGACTACAGCATCTACATATCAACATGAAGGAGATGTTAGCAGTCCAGTTTGCATTAATGGCTTTCAAGGAGTTACTTCTTCCAGGGCAGGTGTTGATTCTAACAGACAACACAACTGTCATGTGGTACATCAACAAACAAGGGGAACACATTCTTATCCTCTATGCAGGCAAGCAATGATTTTATGGGAGACTGCGCTCAGCTTGCAACTAACTCTTCAGGCAAGGTTTCTGCCGGGAGCACAGAACTCCTTAGCAGATGTGTTAAGCAGACAAATCATGGATCCCCACAAGTGGAAACTGGATCTTCATGTATTTCAGAAATTGACAGTGTCATGGGGAACTCCAGACATAGATCTGTTCGCTTCTCCACTAAACCACCAGCTGCCAAAGTTTTGCACAAAGGGGTTTCATCACACAGCTTGGAAAGTGGATGCTCTTTCTTTCAGTTGGAAAAATCTTCATGTGTATGCCTTTCCACCTCTGCCTCTTCTTCCAAAGGTGCTCTTAAAGGTCAGACAAGACAAGCCAAGGATGATTTTACTAGCTCCAGATTGGCCTCGGCAACACTGGTACCCACTACTAAGGAGTCTGGTAAGGAAGCCTCCATGGCCTTTACCTTTGATTCCACATCTGTTATCTCAGAAGGACGGTCATCTGCTCAATGTCAAGCTTCACTCTCTTCATCTAACAGCCTGGCATATTCTGTGTTGAAACACAGCAGGTCTCAACTTCCTCAACAAGTTTTAAATGTGATTATGGAAGCTAGAAGACCTAGTACAAGGAAAGTGTACGCAGAAAAATGGAAGAGGTTTTTATTTTGGAGTACAGCAAATAATTTGGAGATTTCTGAGCCTAATTTGAATGTGGCTCTTCAATATCTTACTGAGTTATTGGACAAAGGTTTGTCCTTCTCTTCCATTAAGATTCATGCTGCAGCAATTTCAGCTCACTATGATTGTGACCCACCATTGTTTTCGCATCCTTTGTTCAAGCAGTTTCTTAGAGGGGCAAAGAATATAAGACCCCCACGTAAAGCTCCTACTCCTGCTTGGGATCTCAATTTTGTGTTGGAAAAACTTACTCTACAACCTTTTGAGCCTGCGGCTACTGCTGAATTGAAATACTTGTCATGGAAGACTGCTTTTCTGTTGGCTATTACTTCTGCAAGAAGGGTGTCTGAGTTGCAGGCCCTTATGGCAGTAGAGCCCTTTTGATTTTCCATAAGGATAGGGTATCATTACGTACTAATCCTTCCTTTATGCCTAAGGTGGTTTCTAGTGTGGCTTTAAACCAAACTATTCATTTGCCTACTTTTTATGCAGACCCCCAAAATAAAGGGGAAAAGATTTTGCACACTTTATATGTACACAGGCAATTGCGTTATTATTTAAGCAGGACTAAGGATTTTAGGCAGTCTCAGCAGTTGTTTGTTTCTTTTGCTTTGAGTTCGCAGGGCAAGCCTGTGTCAAAACAAACTATTTCTAGGTGGATTGGGTTTTGCATTGCATTTTGTTATTCCCATCATGGCAAGGAGATTCCAGCTGGGATTAGACCTCATTCCACTAGGGCTACTGCCACTTCAACAGCATTTCTAAGGGGTGGCAACTAAGGATATTTTGGAGGCAGCTACTTGGAGTTCAGTGCATACTTTCTCTAAGCATTATCACCTTCCTCTCTACTCTAAGTCTAGGGCTGGTTTTGCCACAGCTATTTTGCAAGGCATGTTGTCAGCTCCTGCTTCTTTATGATTTGCCAGCCTCCCTTACCTCTGCTTTGGGATTCTACCCAATAGTTAGGACTGCAGCAATGTGGAATGAAGAACATAGTACAGTTTTGTACCTACCATAAATGTAGATGTTCGAGGATCCACATTGCTGCAGTCCAATTTACCCTCCCTCCTTCCCCTCTGTGTTTAGGGGTGGTTGTGTAGGTGAGGTTATATGCTGATATTTTTGTATATATTTTTGTATATATTATACATATTTTTGGTGCAGGTATATTGGGCCTTGTCTTTTTAGGGTCTTCTGACATCTGGGGCAAGAAAAGACTGAGGATATGACGTCGGTCATGCGCATTAGTACCCTGACGTACTGACGTCAGTCTAATGCGCCCTGACTGACGTCAGCCATATACTCTGGTATTCGGGCCGACTGGACAGCGGACTACCCCCAATAGTTAGGACTGCAGCAATGTGGATCCTCGAACATCTACATTTATGGTAGGTACAAAACTGTACTTTATGTCTATTGCTCTCTCAACATTTTTGAGTTTACCTGAGAGATGTAAAGGAGTCATTCAACATATTTACACTTGGGACCACTTTGACAGTTAAGAATGTTGCTTTGCACACATTGATACTTAACATGTTTTACAGTTAAACAGTGTCTATTTATGAGATCAGATTGGTAACTTGTGTCTCATATTGTCTAACGATGCATAGTACAAGATTTAAAAAGCAGGGTTATCTGTGGAGGATTACTTTTAGTAATATTTGGAAATCATACGGTTTCACTAATTTTAATGTTTTCTATTTTTATTTTCACTGTGGCTGTTTCTTTGCTTTCTGACCTTCCTTTGTGATACCATGTTTTCTTTTCTTCCTTTTAATAGCCTCAGTCAAGTCCCATAACCAACAAAACATCTGGAGTGTAAAGATAGCTGTATGCATTAGCTTTTGTGTAATCAGCCCACATATCACAACTTCCAAGAATCGACATATCTTAGCCAGTCATCTCAAGTAATGTTTGCAGTTGACTTCTAAGTATTTGTAATTATTACTTTATAATCATTAAAAGGAATTTGTCTGATAGCTTATGAGTCACATTATATTTTGTTATAGACGGTGATGAAATAATGTTGTTTGACTGTCCTGACAGAATGGTTATTATCCAGCATCCATCCTCTTGTCTGGCACTAAATACCATTCTACACTACTATGTTCCCACTCATTGATTGCAGTCTAGTGATCAAAAACTTCTTAATGTCCACAAAGCTATCAAATCTGCTTGGCCTGTTCTGTACTCATACATTGTTGCTAGGGCCTGAAACTCCATACCTATATCCATCTGCTCAGTACCCTCCTTCCAATCCTTTAAAGCCATTCTAAAAGATTTCCTAGTGAAAATCTGTCTCTGTTGTTGCTCAGCCCCAGGATAAACTACATTCCCATAAGTCACTACCTATTTATACCTTATACCTCCTTACTCCCCCTTCTTTTCACATTTCCTAACTTCTATCAATTTCTGTCTCCTGAGTCTACTTATGCCATAACCCTGTTTTATTTTCTTCTCTCACTTCATATTGCAATTCCTGTCCATATTATATGAACCTACCTTTAATTTCTCTAAACTGTCTAAAATGTCTTCAAATATTAAATTATTGTCATGCCTGTTGAATTTGGTAGAATTATTTAAACTGTAACTGTTTCTGTATTATTTTTCAAACTTGTAAAATGTTTGTTCTTAAAATGTTTTTTGTAATACATTGGAGCATTTCTTCCCATGCCTCTGGTGAAAATGGGCACCTACCCAATCAGACTTTCCTGGTAATCAAATGTCAATAGGAATAGCTTTGAATTGTGGTGATAGTTTAGGTGCTCAAGGATGAAGTAAAAACAAAAGCAAAGATGTACTTCACAGCAATTTCTTTGATGTACATTATTGAACATTTCAGATGCTATGATGCATCCTGGCATGAATTTAAGATTCTTGGGCAAGCAATAAAGCTTGTTTTTTGAAGACAGCAAGCCATGATTAGTAGTAACTTGAAGTTAGTTGTGATTAGATAGAGGTAAGAATAAAATATCACCAATAAGGATGTTCTGCTTTCTTAAATCCTCTATGTTCCTTGTAGTGCAGTGTGTGGCCATGCCAGATATTGTTCTCTTGTTCATAATAAAATAGTTAAATAGAAGCATGTTTTATTACCTAGTCAGTAATATAATATTTTTGAATGATTCAGACCATCATTTGATAATTTTCTCCCTGTATGTCTTGAATGTTTGCCACGGTTTTGCAAGGCTTGGTCTTGCCACAAAAAACAAGACTATGTCACATTTCATCAGAAGTCATCTGTCATCCCACATTACTGTGAAATTAATTAAATGTTCCTTACATGGAAGACCCAAACCTGTGTGATTCAGAAGAGAGGACAAATGAATGGAAAGAACACTTTCAAGATGATCTCATCTGTGTTACTAGAATATTCTGATAATGGGTATAGACTCAATAAGCATTTCATTCAAAGTCTAACAAAAGCACTCCAACAGGATTATGTGTAACTGCTGCAACTTGCAGCATTCTGAATTAAAGCTTTATTCTGTTACACTGCTGTGATGGCTTAGTGGTTAACTATTGTGACTATAGTGTACAGGGTCCTGGGTTCAAGACCTGCAAAGGCTGTTTATTTTGGAGAGTGTTTCTGCCATTTTACACTGAGCTAATCGGACAAAGTAGGAGGAAAGGCTCTGAACTAACAAATTTGTGATATATAACATTAAGTATCCTGTTTTTTGCTTATTTGAATTATTTATAGCACATTTATGGTCTGCATATACTTTGCTAGCAAGTCTCACTGTGTGTGAGGTATTAACTAGAATTTTCTACAATTGTTAAGCATTGGTTGGGTTTGTTTGTTCTGATTTTTGATTTCCACCCTCCCTCCCTATTGGTATCCTTTTTTTATACTTGGAGGCATTGCAGTTGCCCACCCCTACTTAATTTTGTTTCTTAGAACTAGCCAGCTTTTTAGTTTCAGCACTCATATCTGTTTCTTTGAGCTCAGCACTTGTTCAGAACTCATTGCAAGCACTAAAGCTACAAATTACTACATCACTCAACTTTCCTCACTTGTCTAGAGGAAAACAGTTTTTAGTACTTAATAAATAAGCACCTATCCAGGCATGTCTAAGGGTCAGTTCCCGGTGTTTTCTCCTGTCTACCTGATGATTCTGAGCATCTTGGGGCAATGCAGCAATTGCCTCATGTACACAAACAACCCTCTCCTCCTACCACCCAACACTGCAACCTGTGAGAGATGCACTTATATAGCCAAACTGGAAGCAAAGCTCTCTTCACCCAAGACTGGACTAGACAGTCAAGAGGAGAAGGTAAACACTTGCATCAAACCACACTCATCACATAGTACCTCAAAACCTACACCATGAAAACACATACATCGAAAGACAAAACACATGCCTACATTTGTGGAGGCTCTCAAAAATAATATACCCAAGCAACAGGGACCTCCAAAGCAGAAACGCAAGCAACATCCACCCCCCCCAACACAACCCACATGACACATATCTCACAAACTCAGTGTGCCACTCAACCACAGCCCATAAGGTATAACAGCATACCCCACACTCTAGTCATAGGTGACTCTATACTTTCTGAGGAAGTTCAACTATTGTGTTGGACAAAAAGCGTGGTTAAAGAAGTTTTTAAATGTTTTAAAGAATTAAAGTGTGTTTTCAGTGCTTAAGCTTCAGCTTTTTTTTGCAACAGTTTTCGTTTTCGTTATTGGTTTTATAGGTGACTCTATAGTCAGACACACTGATGTTCCACTCACCAGGCTAAACAAGGAGGAAGTTACTGTCAGGTGCCAGGATCTGCCACATAATGCATGCAATCAGGTCACTCCACAACAAGTACAAATATGACTCTGTCATTGTCCATGTTGGTGTGAATGACCTGAGACATACCTCCCTGGACTACATGAAAAGAGACATGGAGGAGCTGTCCAATCTTGTAGCCCAGGCAGGAACGACTTAGCCCTGAGTAGCATCCTGCCATTACCCAGAATGATACCACAGTACAAGGACAAAATAATTGACTTCAACAATTGGCAAAGCTTCTGGTATTATTCTAAGGGGATCCAGTATCTGTCTGCCTGGGATGACATGATCGACAAACCACGATGCTTTGCCAGAGATGGCCTGCACCTGTCACCCTTGGGATTCCGCATACTGGCTAAGGCTCTTGCCACCCCTATAGTGCCTTTTTTAGGAAAGGGTCAAATGACAAATTCACCACTGTAACAGGTATAAGCAAGCAAACTCTGAGGGTAATGCTACTTAATGCTAGAAGTCTGAACCTCAAAATGCACTCACTTGAGGCACTCCTTAAAATGAAGAACATCGATATCTGTTCAGTGACCGAGATCTAGTTCAAGGCTCCAGAGAGTACCCCTGTATTACCAGGCTATAATTCATACCACACCTTTCGGCCACCTAACCTGGACCGAAGCACTAAAGGCAGAGGTGTGTCCATATTCATTAAGGATATCCACACCTCCATGCTAGTCCCTCAGCATAATGCATCCGAGATTATCTAAGTGCAACTAACTCTGGGCAAGACTGCAATCCATATTGTAGCTTGCTACAGATCCCCACCATGCCCCAGGATCCCCATTCCTCATTCCTTGATACACTGGAAAATATTAGGGTACAACCTAACACCCTAATAATGGGCGATTTCAACTACCCCAACATTAACTTGGAAAACTACTCATGTACCAACTCTTGTGCTCAACGTTTTCTGAAATTCATAAATTCCAATGTCTTGGACAAACATATCCACACCCCCACCAGGGGCAGCAGTATCCTAGACCTGGTCATTGCCAACATGGGCAATCGGTGTTCCACACCAGAGGTCAATTCCTCGTTGGTCAGATCCGACAACAAGCAAATCACCCTAGACAACCACATCCCACCTCCATCCCTCATTAGGGAAACCACTGTAAAAAATTTCTCCAAAGCCATCTTCACGCTTCTTAAGACAGAAGTGGCAAACTTCATGACACCCATGCTGATGGACAATAGAGGTACACTGCTGAATACTATACAACTGCACTTTATAAGCACTTACACGAGTGCATGGATCGTGCAATCCCTAACAGAATCAAGATATCATCCTCTGAAAAAAGGAAGTCAATCTGGTGGTCCCCTGCCATAAACAAACTCTACAAGAGAAGAAAGAAACTGTTGCAAAACAGAGTAAAATCCCATGATTGGAGGAACTCCGTGGTCAGGCTCAGTAAGAAGATGAGATCCCTAATAAAATCCTCCAAAGCTAGTTACGAAAACAAAATCACCACTGATTCTAAAAACAACCACAAAGCATTCTATAGCTATGTCAAGAATCTCAATGGCAACCCTCAGATCTGCTCTGAGTTACAGCACAATGGCAATACATACACAGAACCAACTGATATTTGCCAACATCCTGGCAGATAGGTTCAGTGCTAACTTTACCCCTCTCTCATCCCCTAAAGGGCCCAACTCTATATCGGAAGAATGCAAAGTTCCTGTAATCATGGCTGCACAGGTAAAAAACACACTCTCCAAAGCCAAGAACACAGCATCCATGGGACCTGACAACATCCCAGGCTGCGTTCTACATGAACTACAGAACGAACTGGCACCCCACCTAAGTACCATGTTCAATCATAGCCTCACCTCAGGCTTTGTGCCCACTGAATGGCGCACAGCAACGGTTATCCCAGTCCACAAAGGGGAAGCCACCATGGACCCCGGGAACTACTGCCCCATTAGCCTGACGAGCCTGGTCTGCAAGACTGTGGAACATATCATCATGGAACTTTTAAACAATGACATTGGTAATCTCCAAACTCTGGACCCTACCCAGTTTGGGTTTGTAAAAGGCAGATCATGTCTCCTAAACCTAATAGACGTCTTTGAAGTGGTCACCAAAACTGTAGATGAGGGTAAGGTGGTTCATGCAGCCTATCTAGATCTCGCCAAGGATTTCAACACCATCCCCCACTCTGGAATTATAGATAAACTCACTAAACTAGGTATAAATCCCTATGTCACAAGATGGGTTGCCAACTGACTCACTGACAGAACCCACACTGTGAAAATAGTAGACTCTAAATCCAACTTCAGACCAGTGATAAGTGGAGTACCACAGGGTTCAGTCCTAGGTCCTCTCCTGTTTGGTATCTACTTCTGTGAAGTACAGGCTAACACAGAAGGTCTTTGTCTAACAAAGTCTGCAGATGACTGCAAGCTAGGAGCCATAATCAAAACTCATAACGATGTGGACATCCTACAAAAGGACTTCACTGAGACAGATGCCTGGTGTCAAAGCCATGGCCTCAAGCTCAATGCTAAAAAGTGCATTGTCATCCCTTTTGGTAAAAACTCTGTACCCATGAACTACCACATAGGCAGTAGTCAACTTAACACCGAAAGTGTGATAAGAGACCTTGGGACACAGGTGGACAGTAGTCTCTCCTTTCATAATCACATCACCACAGTAGTCAGAAAATCCTTCTACATGGCACACCTCATCACAAAAGATTTCTCATCCAGAAAAAAAGAGGTCATTGTTCCCCTCTACTCATTACTCATTAGACCTATTATAGAGTACAGCACCCCTTTTGGTATGTACCTCACAAGACATCTACAACAACTGGAAAGGCCACAGAAATACCTCACAAAGAGGATTACTGGCCTCAAGCAGATGCCCTATGCAGACCGTCTCAAAAAACTCCAGCTTTACTCTGTCGCATATCGCCTACTCAGAGGCAATCTCTGCCTAACATACAAAGCTACATCAAACCCAGAACTTTTGGACATGCTCCACTTAAAGAAATCCCAATCCCTCCGAGCTACAGGCACTAGGGACCTAATCCTTGTCACCACAATAAACAGAACATGCCGGAGGGATAGATTCCTGTCCCAGAGACTTCCCATACTCTGGAACAAACTACCTGTCTATATCAAGCAAAACTCCTCATTAGCACTTTTCAAGAAAAATCTTGATGATTGGATGGGAGATAGGAAATTCACCCCAAGGATCACTTTTGTGGCTCTGCTTGACAGGGGCACAGGAAAATAATTTTCTTGGGTGGCAAAAGCCAGGGTACAATTTGGCTAGGTTTATACAGGTCCTAGGGCCAATAGCCTAGTACCTATCTATGAACCTGTCTCTTCAAAACACACAAAAAAGTTTCAGACTATAAACCATTTATTATCAAATGCAATCTGTCTCTCTACAGAAAGACTTGATGCTTGCATTACATCTATGCTATCTTATTGTCTAATGTACTTGCTTAAATTATATGCAGACAAAGGGGTGATATGCTTGTTATACACATTAGAAAACAATATGCTCATGTGAGATCACTAATGTGTAATTCCAAGGTTTAGCCTCGAAAGACTGAGACTGCAGTGTCATAGGGATTTCGAAGTTTGACTACAGTTTGCAGCTGACTGATTTTGACTTCCAGAAATTTTAAAACTCAGTAGCCATTCCTGTAGATCTTGTATGTTACATAATTAATGGAGGTGCAAGATAATTAATGGAGGTGCAAGCTGATACCATTTGTCAACCATTTGTGTTAGATATTTGCAGTATAGAGTAAAATTGTTAAACTTTCCAGTGTTTCAAGGATTGATCGCTTGAATACATGCTGAGATTAGTCCTTACCTATTCTGACTTATTAGCTCCTTCCCTCAGAATAAACTTGGATACTTTTCTGAAACGATTTCTTGTAAAACTGAGATTTATTGATTAAAATTTATGAATAGCATAAACAGTGGATTTATAATAGATGTACATATCCATGTTTCACTTGTATCACTCAGCCTCATCAGTAAACATTTATATGCGTGTACACACACACACACACACACACACACACACACACACACGTGTAGCAAATATGATTATTTCTTTCATTCTACTGAAAAATAGTTGCCCACCTAGGAACAAGTCAATAGAGTGATGGCATTTTAAGTCAAAATTTTGGAAAACTGCTTTCAGTAGAGTTTTTCTTTCTTTCTCCACTACAGTTTGACCTCAGAGTTGGTATGTATAAGTTCATGGGTGTAGTCTGTCATGGGGAGTGCAGGGTGAATCCCCCCAAATAAAAGACATACTTCAACATTTACTGAAAGTAATTTTGGCAACTCTGTTTCAGAATTTTTGCATTTATTAGGATTGTTGTCACTCTATCAGCATCAATCCACCCACCTTGTCATTTTAATCTTTCTATCAGTTGGCTTCTTCAGGCTTTCCTTTCTGAATGATTTTTATTGGATAGCTCTTCACACATGTTTATGTTCCTGTCTTTCTTGCCACAAGTGTAAGATGCTATCAGTTAAAAAAAGGGCACTACAGTCCATATGTTTTCAGTGTTCTATCCTTGTTATAAATTCAAGGCTTCATACAAGCACTCTTGTCTAATAACATTAATCTAACCAAGTAATAGGCATTATTCAATGCCCTTACTCCTCCATGCATACTATAAAAAAACAGGACCCTATTAGAATGTCCAAACTCTGACTACTTACACCTGGCATGCCAAAAAGACTGAAAATATGGGAGTAGATTGAATATCAAAATTGGCTCTTCGCTTTTAAATTTCTTTTTTTGCAGGGGAACAAGCACCCCCCCCCCACCAACACACACACCCACACACTCCCAAACTTCTATATACTAACTACAAGGTCACCATACCTTGGATAAAAGGGAATATTCTGAGAAATGTCAGTCTCAGACTTAATGTATGCAAGTCCAGATTTTTGGCCATTTAGTCTCTACTTTTCAGGATTGTATAGTTTGAGTCCTGATGTTGTAAATGGTTACTGAAAAAAATGTATTCCTCCCTAGAGGCATATGATTTCTGTATGCATATGCTTTATGAGGAGGTGGAGAGCCCAGTGTTAGAAAAGTTATTCTCTCTTCTCCATTACCACCACATAACTGAAATCTCAAAACTGCAAAGGTGACAAGGCCATGAAGAGAGTACCTGTAGATTTTGTTGTAAAAAAAAGTGCTTCCACTGGATAAATTCTAAATTCATCAAAAAATCTGTTAGTATCATTAATATATAGGAGTTGTGATTTTATATGCCATGTATACCAGTGTTAAAGGTCTGTTGTTTTAACTTCGTAGCTAGAGTGAGAAGGTTCAGCCATCATAGTTGTTTATTTATTCATTATTTCACATGCATGCATGCATGCATGCACACACACAAACACACAAGCACAAACATGGGCAATTCAGAATATCGCCTTTCCGATTACCACAAGTCTCTGAGATTTGATAGGCCACAGGGCAATTGTGCATTGAACATCCCATGTAGTCACAGGCAGGGAGTGAAAACTTTGCATAAATGGCAACCCACATGAGAACTTATCCTAAGAACTACGGATGATGAAGCTGCAATGTTAACCTTTGTACCACTATACTGGATATATGTTTTTACATCAGTATTATTTTTCCTAATATTTTTAAGCAAAGTCCTAACAATGCATTTAGGGCCAGATTTCAAAAGAGTTGCATTGTGTACAAGTCTGCCCTGATTCTGAAAATCTTGCTGTCAGTGCAAGTGACTTACTTCGGTGAAAGGCATGTCTATAAACAGGCTCGCGAAGGGGACCAGATTCCAAAAGGCCTGCTGTCAGTTTAAGTGGTCATTTACATTGAGAGCAGTTATTTTGGAATATGGCCCTTAGTCTTCACTTTAAACTTTTGTGTGTCAGGCCGCAAGCCCCTATCTTTGAACAAGCCATCACAAGGTGCACATCCCCTATCACCAATTTTAAATAAAAACAATTAAATTATATTAAAGCTGAGAGGAAGTTACTGAATATTTCCAGCTATCTACAGAGTTCCAAATTATATAAATAATATCATAGCCTCAAATTCTTGCATTTGAAAAATGTGTTTTTTATTGTTTTGTTGTCAAGAAAGCACATTCTACACTACTGCTTATTCAAATTAATCTGACTGCATGTCTCACTTCGTTACTATGAGACACTAAATTCAGGAGTTATGTCAGCAGGTTATGATTAGCTCTCGGTAATAACAATAAGACCATAGCTACAACAAAGGGACAACCAAGAGCACTTGGCTTATGGAATGAGCCAGAATATTGTACATAGAAAGGGAAATTATTTAAAATGTATTATTTGATGATATTGATACTTACTTGGATTGAATGAGCAGAGATCCTATCTTTGTCGCTATAAACGTGAACATTTAAATAGTATCTGTATTACTTCATCTCTGTTAATTTAGATCATTATATAATTGTTAATGCATATAAAACCATATTCCCTTTAGGTAAATCATTTAATAATGGGAGGGGAGGCAGGCAGCAGTTACAGTTTATCCTTCATGAGTCTCAGACGAGGCTTTGATTGAAGGAATCTGTGAGGAAGTAGAAAAACAGTGTGACAGTGACCTTGATTCTATTGCTGTGTGGTTAAGTGTGCAACCAAGAAGGTTCATTTATCTCATAAACCGTTCTCCATTTTATTGCTGCATTCTTCTTTTCCCTGAGGGTCTGTATTCTAGCTCAGCAGCACATATTTCAAAAGTTTTTACTGTTTAACTTTAGTCAGTATCAAGTTTTTAAAATCACAGTTTCCATAACAGGTACAGTGTCTCTTCTTGTGTGCCTTTGATGTGATTAAGTGTAATCATTAGGCGCAATTAGTTTATTATTCATGTTTTGATGAGTATTGATTCTGCTGCCAACTTCCTAGTGAGATAATTGGGGGTATAGCAGCAATCAATGACAGCTGGGAGCAGACAGTACCAGACCAGGTTGATTCGATCGATCTGTGACAAAACTGACTCATTTCCTTGCTGTGGCACTTTTTTTCTCAAAACCAGAAGTGATGGCCTCTCCAGAGTCTCTACCTTGCATTTAGAAATGGATTTTTCTTTTCTTTCTGTCCTGTGAGCTCTTATTAGTTAATTTATAGTTTTTCTAGCAAACCGTAGTGATCTCAGTTTACTTCCTTTTGCAAGACAGGAGGTAAAATATTTGTAATGTGAAGAATCCTGGAAGTTACAGAAAATACCATATAAAGCTGTATAACCATGGAATGCTTGTATTTGAGTTTGTCTCACAGAACACTTTTCTCTCCTCTTGCATTCCATTTCACCCTCTTTTCACTGTATTTTTAGATCCTACTTGCTTAATCACACCTAATTTATTTTCTATGGGAACTGTAGAGTTCCCATCCTTGTTTATTTTAGTACTAACCCATCTGTCTAGAACAGTTGTGTCTAGCAGGTGGCCCTAGAGCCACAATGTGGCCCACCAAAGCATTTTGTCTGACCATCGATATGTCTTGCAACAAACTGTTTTTATCTATGTTTGGACATGGTAATTTGGTCCCCGCAAACCGTGCCAAGTATGGTAAGTGACCCCTGAACTTTGTTGCTAGTGGCCCTTGAGCCAAAAAGGTTGGACAGCTCTAGTCTAGACTATATAACCCTCTCTTATGAGCTCGTGGTCTCCGTACTTCTTTCTGGCAATTCTTGTTTCAGTCCTACATTCTATGTGATCTGCACTGTGTGCCAGTGCCTGTGATGACAGTATTTAGAATCTTTTTGTTAACCTAAGCCATTTGCAGTCTGGATCCTGCCTATTTGCAACACCTCCTGGTATCCTATTTCCTAGTTTAGCTTGTAAGATTGTCAACTGAAGTGTTGCTAGCTGTTCTCAAGAGGCATCTTGAGACCCTGAAGATGAATGTCCTTTGCTGTGCTGGCTTTGTAACTACAGAATCAACTATCTTCCATGATCCAAGTATGTGATTCCAAGGCCTCATTCTGTAAGTCACTAAAACATGGCATGTTGAGTTTTTTTCAGATGGAATTCCTTTTTTAATTACTGTAAATTGTTGTCATTCTTTTTACTTTCAAATTATATGCAGTTTCATGATTTCCATTTTTTGTATATTTCAAAGTCATAAGATTAATAAGATTTGATACACTTAAATACTGAAGTAAAAAAGGAAGCAAAGTAAATGATGTGTGTATAAAATTGTGATTTAAAAGGTGCTACAAAGGCAAACATAATCCTGGTTCTCAGGTTTGGTTCCCAGTGGGGATGTCTTAATTATGGAATAAGCATGTATTCCCTGAGTCCACAGAGAGTTTAACTGGTGTGTACACTTTGCACCTGCATCCCAAAGATGTGGATAGGTGAACTGCCCTTCCTCAAAATTTCCTATAGGTCTGCGAGCAGTGTGTGTGTGTGTGTGTGTGTGTGTGTGTGTGTGTGTGTGTGTGTGTGTCTGTGTGTGCCTGTGTGTGTCTGTGTGTGCTTGTGTGTGTCTGTGTGTCTGTGTGTGTGTGTGTGTGTGTGTGTGTGTGTGTGTGTGTGTGTGTGTGTGTGTGTGTGTGTGTGTGTGTGTGTGTGTGTGTGTGTGTGTGTGTGTGTGTGTGTGTCTGTGTGTGTGTGTGTGTCTGTGTGTGTGTGTGTCTGTGTGTGTGTGTGTGTGTCTGTGTGTGTGTGTGTGTCTGTGTGTGTGTGTGTGTGTCTGTGTGTGTGTGTGTGTGTGTGTGTGTGTGTGTGTGTGTGTGTGTGTGTGTGTGTGTGTGTGTGTGTGTGTGTGTGTGTGTGTGTGTGTGTGTGTCTGTGTGTGTGTGTGTCTGTGTGTGTGTGTGTGTGTGTGTGTGTCTGTGTGTGTGTGTGTGTGTGTGTGTGTGTGTGTCTGTGTGTGTGTGTGTGTGTGTGTGTGTGTGTGTGTGTGTGTGTGTGTGTGTGTGTGTGTCTGTGTGTGTGTGTGTGTGTGTGTGTGTGTCTGTGTGTGTGTGTGTGTGTGTGTGTGTGTGTGTGTGTGTGTGTGTGTGTGTGTGTGTGTGTGTGTGTGTGTGTGTGTGTGTGTGTGTGTGTGTGTGTGTGTGTGTGTGTGTGTGTGTGTGTGTCTGTGTGTGTGTGTGTCTGTGTGTGTCTGTGTGTGCGTGTGTCTGTGTGTGCTTTGCAGTATGCTAGTATCACATCCAGGACTGGTTATTGGTTCTCTTTCATATGCCTCTTGAATGTTAGAATAGGCTGTTATTCCACACAATCCTGAATAGAATAAGCAGGTATTTGACAACAAATGAATGAATAAATGAATCATTGCATCATAATATGAAAGTACTTACTTGAGCCCAATAAAGCAAAAATGCCTTTTACAGGAGTGTCACAGAGATAAACGTTCTGAATAAGTTCAATGCCATCACAGCAGAACTCACTAACTGGTACACATCAATACTGCAGGCATTATTAATTAACTCGTTAATGATTGATGTCAGCATAGCATACATCACTTGATGGCAGATAATGTGAAAGCATATTGCAAATGTTTTGTACAATAACCAAACCGCTCCGGTCAAAGTAAGTGATGTATGGAACATTCATCTTTAACAAGTACATAAGAACTATGGTTGCAGTAAATTGCTATAATACAGCTAACTGTCCCTTTGTCATAGGTGTATTAGGTAATAGAATATAAGTCACTTCTGCTAGTGTTGAAAATAAGACCTTCATTCTGCAGTGCAATTAATGAGCTGAATTTGATTCAGGGTTCTTTCATGTGGGTGATGTGGGTTTGTACTGCAAAGATAATTGCCAGACAATGATCTTAGAATGGCACAGAATGTAAATATATAATGATCATTCTTTTTTTTTTCTATTGACAGTTGCATCATTTCTCTTTCTTCTTCTTCAAAATATTTAGGAAATCTAAACCTGTGTTTTGGAAGCAAATGCAGATGATAAAGTTTCTTTTAGCCCTAGGATTTTCTCAGCAGCTGTCATACTTGCTTTGCAGATCAGCATGTCTGTAGACCTTCAGTGCAATGCAATTAATGATGATTTTGCTACAGTAAGCCCCTCAGTTCTATAAATACCTTTTGTGTTGGCAGCCTCCTGTCTGAGACCTAGTTAGTCAAGTTACTATGCATAAATTGCATGTAGACCTCCTCCAGCCACCAGATCCTTCCCTGATTGTTGGAATGTAGACATAATCAAAAATTACAGGCAGTACCGGCAAGCCAGATTTCACCTCCTAAATCTTGCTGCAATTCTTCCACCTATCAAAACATCAGTGTCACCATGTGGAGTAGGAGACCAATGATGAGCAGATTTAATCACCCTCAAAAAAGGAAAAGAATTGGTGTGGGAGTGAACTCTCACCAGACTGTTTAAAGGAAAGGTTTCATCCCCATGGTCTTTTGTCTCTTTCCTGTCCTGGTCTAAAAGCCAACTCTCAGTTCTTCCATGTTTAAAGCATCCACAGATTAGAATGCAATAAAGTAGGTGTCTGTGTGTCTTGCGGTCTCATCTGTGGAAGGTAACCCTTCATACAGTGACTATATGAACTTCTTTCAGATTCAAGGTCCCTTAAAGAATAAGCTGTATTTAGCATTTAGCTTTTAGAAATACTAAATTCAAGTCTGTAAATCAATGATCATACTGAGGTTTCAAAACACGCAGACATCTTCTAATGTACATAACATAGTGAAAACAACCGACTCCAAAATGGATGGAAATATTATTCCATAGATTTACCATTCTTGGAGTTTATAATGTACAGTATTGAGAGTGTAGAGAGAGCAACTCCAGCCTCAAGCAGAAAACACACACATGCATGTATATTCATATGTATATGTATATTTATATCTATATATTGTACATTATGTCAATTGCCACAAATATTGTTTCTTTTGTAAATTAGTACTAACAGGACATTTTAAGTCATTTGAAAAAATAAGTTCTACCCTAATTTGTGTTACCTAGATGTCTCATCTGCAGTACTTGCAAGGACCGCTAGAACGTATAGTACTATATTGGATTATCATACTTGACACCTTTCCAGATGAATCATGCTTGTACATTGTAGAATTCATGGTAATGCCTGTCTTAGAATGTGATCTTCACCAACCTGACCTCAATTTGTGAACATTTTTCTAATATTTTGCACTTTGGAATCTCTAATTATGCTAAAGATGTATTTAATCACCAAAATTCTTCAAGGATAAGCTGATGACCTCCTTATTTTTTTCACTAATGGGTTTCTGGCTACATTTACATATACAGTACAGTAGACAGTAATTGCTAGAAATCAGTCATACTTCATCGCCATACTGCTGGACTGCTGTTCTATTGTCTGCAGAGTCTGCGGGCCTGCTACAGTCTCAGATCTCTATGATTTAAGGATTTTAACCCTGCATGCTACTAAGTGCAAGAAACATGAGATGGGAGGTGCTGGAGCAGGCTGGATAAATTGGAAAAGGAAAAGATGTGAAAGAACAATAAAAAGAGGATGCAGGGTGGGTTCATAGGTGTTTACTAGGCTAATGACCACAAGGGCCTTTTTAAGCCTAGCCATGCATCCCAAATCTCTGACAAGTTCTGATACCCTTGATAAGTGGGCCTGAGAGATGAACTATTTACAGGCTACCTATGTCCATTAGAGACATAGGTGCAAAACCAGGGATGAATTTCCAGTTTCCCATCCAGTTGTCCAAGTTGCACTTGAATTGGGTTAGGGAGGAACTCTGCTTCACATGGATGAGGAGCCTGTTCCAAAAACAGGATAGTCTTTGGGATGCATACCTATCTCTCCAGCAGGTCCTATTTATATCACAGGCAATGTTTAAGTCTTTAGATTGGGTAATTCAGGTACTGTTTGTTTTATGGATATGCAGGAGGTCCATCAGAGTGAGGACTGACAATGCCCTGTATGCCAGGCATAGATCTTCCCACAAATGTCTGTAGGAGACAGAATACAGGGATAGGGCCTTGAGGCGGTCTGCATAGGACATATTACTTATGTCCTGTATTCTTTTAGTGGGGAACCTCTGCAGATGTTCCAGTTGTTGGATATGCTTGGTTAGGTACATACCAAAGGGGGCATTGTATTCAATGATAGGTCTGATGAATACAGAATACAGTGGAACAATGACTTCCTTGGTCTTAGATGCCATACCATTGTTTATAAGTTGCACAACATAGAATGATTTCCTTACCGCTGTAGACACATGATTATCAAAGGTTAGATTGCTATCGATGTGTGTCCCTAAGTCCCTGACTGCTGGGTCAACTTAAGGGGTGTGTTGTCAATGTGATAGTTACCAGCGATGAATGACTTCCCAAAGGATACCATTATGCATTTCATGGCACCAGGTTGAGTAGGCATGATCTGCGCTTGATGAAACCAAACTGGGTTGGGTCCAGTGTCTGGAGATTTACTATATCTCTGTTGACCATCTCCATGATATCTCTTTCCATGGCTTTACTGGTGAGATGTATGGGTCTGTAGTTTCCAGGGTCTGTAGATGGCCCACCTTTGTGCAGAGGGATGAATGTTTTCTTTCTCCATTTATGAGACACGAAGCCTGTTTAGAGGCTACTATTAAAAAGTAATTTCAAAGGCCCTGATAGGTCATGTTTCATGCTATTTAGAAGGCATCCTGGGAAGTTGTCTGGGCTCATTGATGCAGTGTTCTTGGTCTTAGAGAGAGAATTAAGGATCTGTTCCCTAGTGATAGTAGGGGAAGTTAATATTTGATGATATTTCCTGAAGGAAGGTTGAAGGAGAGAGAGGAGTAAAGTTGGAGCTGAATTTATCAGCCAGGAGGTTTGCTATATCTTCTGGCTCAGTATAGGTGGCTCCATTTCCAATGAGCTCTGTACACAATTGTGTATTGCCTTTGAGGTTGCGGACATATAGCTAAAGAATGCTTTGTGGTTGTCCTTGGCCTGGGAGGCCAAACTTACCTCAAATTTTGCTTTGATAGACTTTATTTGTCCTCTGAGTTGTTTGTTTAGTTTGATGAGAGTGCTTTTATCCTGCTGGGTGCTGCACCTCCTAATTTTTGCCATGGTTTTCTTCCTCCTGTCATCAACTGGTTTTGTGATTCCACTAGGGTGGCTTGTTTTTTGAGTTAGTCCTGTACTTTTTCCTGGTGGGTACTGCTGCCTCTATGCAGCTATTAACATGCTTGTATAGGGTTTCTGTGAACAGTTCTGCATAGGTAGAAGTGTTCTAAGGGTTTATAGGAGCTTGACATTTTGCCAGGTTATCATTTAATAGCAGGAGGTTAGCTTTAGAATAGTTCCTGAATATTCCAGGATTAGCTGGGGGTCCAGGATTTATTTTTACTTAGGAGACCATTTTGTGGTCTGACCTTACAAGGGAAGGGATTACAGTATGGGGTGGGTAGCAGTCTCCTATATTAGTCAGAACCAGATCCAGTATGGTTGCACCCCTGGTTGGTTTATTGACTATCTGGTCCAGGGAGTTTGTGTTTACAAAATCCAAGAATCTCTGTGCGTGTACGTTTGGTGTCATGTAGGATTCCCAGTTAATAGTGGGGTAATTAAAGTCACCCATCAATATGGTATTGGGTTAATTAAAGTCACCCATGAATATGGTATTGGGTTGGATGGTTAGTGTTTCTAATACGTTTAAATACATGTTATGGGTTTCCTGGATCATAGAGGGGGACCTATAGCTTGTAAGGAAGTGGTATTGGATTTTGCCTATGGTGAATTGAACATGGATCAGCTCAAGTTCATTGTCCTACTGCTAAACTAAAGGCAAACCCTCACAGACCTGCAGTGCCTTCAATACTGCTTGCAAATGTGCATTCTCTTGACAACAAGATGGACTAATAACAGATGGTGCAGTTACTCTGTGGTCGTTATATCTCACTACATTGAGAATCTGGAATTTCTGTCTATAAAATGTAGACCTTTTTACATTACTAGAAAGCTAAATGGAATCTGCATAACAGTGCTATATATCCCACCTTCTGATAACACAAAAGAGACAGTCACAAAATTGTGACAGTCTACCTGTGACATGCAAAACAAACACCCTGAGTTTGCTCATGTGACAGCTGGTGATTTTAATCAGGGTGATCTAAAGTCAGTACTCCCACATTGCTACCAGCGTATACACTTTCCAACAAGGGGTAGGAGTACCTTGGATAAAGTGTACACTAACATATAGCAAGCCTACAAGGCAGTGCGGAATCCGCACCTTGGCAGCTCGGATCATCTTTCTATCACACTGATGCCTGGTTATAAACCTGCTATGGTCAAGGAGAAACCCACAGTGAAACATATCAGGATTTGGCCTGAGGGAGCATTATCAGCTCTCAAGGATTACTTTGAATGTATGAACTGCAGCATTTTCAAGGAGACAGCCACAACAGACCAGCACATTGACCTAGATGAATACATTGAAGCAGTGATGGCTTACATCATAAAGTGCATTGATGTTGTCACAGAGAACAGAAGCATCATCACAAGAGCTAACCAAAAACTGTGGCTTACAAGTAAGGTCTATGATTTTCTGAAGGCATGAAATTCAGTATTCAGGGCAAATGACAGGGAAGCCTTAAGTGTGGCAAGGGCAAACCTGAGGAAAGGCAGTAAACCACTTCAAGGACATGAGGGATAGCAGATGGTTGTGGCAGGGTATACAACAAATTGGGTGTACTTTTGAAGAACGAAAGTTCACTACTTTGAACTTCAAAAGTGCACCCACACTAACGTGAAAGTGCACTTTTATGAAAGTGCACTTTCATGAACCTGCTAGACCGAACAGGCTAGCAGTCACGGACCTTAGTGTTAGGAAACAGGTTAGGGTAAGAGGATAGTTAGTAGAGCTGTCCCCTTACCTTGACCTGTGCCCAAACCCTAAGGTCTATGACTGTCGGACCAGAGTGGAAGACATTCCAAATCGGGCTATGTCCTCCTCTGTGGTGAGATAGTAACGGACCTTAGGGTTAGGGCACGGGTTAGGGTAAGGGGATAGTTAGTAGGGCTATCCCCTTACCTTGACCTGTGCCCTAACCCTAAGGTCCATGACTATTGCACCACAGTGGAGGACATAGCCTGTTTTTCAATGTCCTCCATTGTGGTGCGGTAGGTTCGGTCTAGTGAGCTTAAGCGAAACTGCACTTTTGTTAAAGTGCACTTTTGCTTAAGTGGGGATGTACTTTCCCATTTCAAAAAAGTGAACGTTCGTTGTAGGAAAGTACACCCAACAAATTACGGATAGCACTGACTTCATAGATAGGCTGAATACCTTTTTTGGAAGATTTGAGGAGAAGAACACCACAACTGTGCAAAGGTTACACAGTGAGCAGTATGATGCAGTACACAGCCGTAGCATGAGTATACGATGCAGGACAAGATTCAAAGACAGTTTTCATCCGAAGGTGATCAGACTTCTTAACTCCAATATTAGGTCTGATCATTGATTGGTCAGGATGGTGGGACTTCCCATTCACTGTGAGATATTATTTTATGTATTATTTATTAAGCCTGGCCAACCATTATAATTTATACTACTAACCCAGGTGCAATATTCTTTTTTTTTCTTCAGCTGCTACTTTTTCACCCATAATGTGCTACATGGTTCATGTGCAATACAATTACTTGAACCTTGCTGGCAGGTGTATGTTTTTAGTATCTGAACAGGTAGGTGTGTTTTTTTAGGAATATATGTAGCTACATACTTAGTGTAGAGTTGATATATAAGATGGTGGTAGTATATGTTGTTTTAAATGATGTCTTTCTGTGTATGTATTTTCTTTTTTTTTGCCTGCTCCATGATGCTTTGATTGCATGGAATCTCATTTAATCTACACTTGTGTAGGTCTAAATGACAATAAATTTACTTTTCACTTGGCTTTTGACAACACTGATATGAGGATTTATAAAAGCTCCAGCCTTTGTCAGTTATTTGAGTATCTTCTGAACGAGGGATTCATGTGAACCTTGCCAAAATGTCCAACCAGATATCCACTCTGGTGTTATTAATATGCCATTTTTGTTTGCTAGACATACCAAATGTAATTTCTTCTGATGATAAATACCATTTTATGTGATTTGATGTATTTTACAATGTGCTATTGTTGCTTATTAAGCTGAGGACAAGACAGAGGAGATGGTTACTAACTTGGATCGTCACCATAACAGAGAAAGCTATAAAGGCATTTTTTGAGCATTTGCTTCAGGTGAAAAAAAAAAAAGAAATAAAGCCAGCAGCTTCAACCCAATTAAGTAATCAAATTTTTATTTACTACAATGTTGGATATTATTTTCTCCTTGTAAACAAAATTTGCAAAGGGGGATATCTGGACAGCTGAGGAAAGTACAGTTTATTGAACTATGTCCTTCTGGTTACAGTTGACTGGTAAAAGACTTTTCTGAAACACATTTGGACATTGTGAATTATCAAATAACTACACTAACTGTGCAAAGAAAGTGTACAAAACACACAAGAAATGAATGGACAAATCAGTTGATTTACTGAGAATATACATATGTCTCTATATATACACACACACACACACACATATATATATATATATATATATATATATATATGTGTGTGTGTGTGAGTGTGTGTGTGTATTTATGTGTATATATATATATATATATATATATATATATATATATATATATATATATATATATATACATACACACACACACACACTTCTTTAGAGTACCTTATATTTAGACAGAGCAGCTGAATGTGTATATTTAGTTAAAAGCAAGTATTTGAATACAACATGGGGCATGATTTGTTGTTCTTTCTTTATACAGGTAAAGAAGTATATTCGTTTTTCCTCACTTGAAAAATGACACCTCAGCATAAGTAAACAGAATGTATGGAAAATTAGTTCTAAATTTATGAACTATTAAACATTAGTAGAAATGTGACTGTTAACTTTAACAATTCTTAACTCTACTGAAACTAATAAAAAAAAGACTTTCAGCTTTTCCTGGTTAGGGGTCGCCACAGCATATCACCTGTCTGCTGTTGACTGGGAGTGGATTTTTACAGTGTCAAGTTGCCAGCCCATCCTTCACAGAAGGCCCACACACACTCATGTACCTACCTGCATGTCTTTAAAGTTCATTCGAATGCAGGGAGGACATGCAGACTTGCACAGAAGGCACTCCAGCCATGAATCAAACTGGAGAATTCCTTAAAAAACAACCTTTTGGAATATGTAGACATGATTGGTTAAAACTGCAAAAACAGAGGCTATTTAATTTGCATAAGGACTGAAAAAAAAGAATGGACAAGATTGACTCCATGCATATTAAAATCTCACCACTGTAACACTTTTAATATCCTCCCTAATCTTCACAATAAAATACTCAGTTGTTGTAGCTGGTGCTCACAGATGAGCTACAGACTGGGACATCAGAGTAAATAAAAATAAATAAATAAATAAACAAACAAACAAAAAGCCGTAGCTGACAATTATGGCATTACCAAGCAACATGTAAATAAATCCTGTGT